>NC_133326.1:304831679-305143496 GCF_042186555.1 Aquarana catesbeiana
TGACACCACCACATAATTACAGCCGCGACAGAAAACAAAAAATTGGGAGGGGGGGAGGGGAACACCACAGCTCCTGTCTTCTGAGGCGGCTGAGCCTGACTAGACGGAACCCCGTTTATATAGCCCTATATTTCACTGGATCTGACCAGATTTATCCAGCTTTCATCCCTAGTACCCCCAAAAGCCCGGGAAAGTCACATGTACTACTCCCCCAGGCCATGTGAGAACCAGGTGTCCACCTGAGAGCCTTAGCTGGAGACTTGAAACTGCCCATCCTGCCGCTCTCCCATGAGGAAAAAGGGGTTATTGAAACCGTTTACCCCTTTTTCCTATCATGGGACAGCAGGCAGGAATCCTTAATAACAATAACTATAATAACTTATAATAACAAACTCAGACAAGTGTTGGATAAATAAGGCCACGGCTGCTTTATTATTGGTTTAAAGACAATATTATATTCATTATAATAACACCAACTCAATAGACTTAAAACAACCTAGCCACTATGGCTCAGGCTGCATAAATATTATCAGAAACCAAAATTATCCAAAGGACAGGTGGATTCAACACCACCTGTCACCAACACCCCACACCGTGGCCATTTCAACACAAGTACTCAAATTTGTATTAAAAATATCCAAACCTATGTCAGATTAATGAATTCCATCCTCTCTATATAAACCTTTTAAAATTTACTTCCAATTCCACATGCCTAAATGAGATTATACCTAATGCCTGTAAATATTTTGCAACTGCCCTATTCACTCTTTTCCTAATCTTTTCCCCATGGCGCATGGAAGGTGGAGAAAGCCATCTCAACCTTTGCACTATCTCTGAAAAGACAATAACAGTGTGAGGAAAAGACAATTGAATCCTGTGTAGGTCATCTCTAATTCTGAAAATGATGTCTAACGTTTTTTGTTTTCCTATATCGTTCTCCCCCAGATGTATAATTAATACATCTGGAGGTGGAAAACGCTGGAGAAGCCTACCTATTACAGACATTAAATTCTCCCAAACCATACCTCTTTTCCCATACCAAAAAATGTTAAACTGCAAAGGGTCCAAACCTAAATTGTTAGAATACACTCTATTCTTAGCTCTCAGATGTGCCCAAAACACATAGGAATGTCCAACAATCCATATTATCTGGCATTTACCTGAAATTAATCAGAAAGATTGATTAGGTCGAATATATAATAGATAACTGTCAGATTTCCATCTACCAACTTTCTTTATCATATTAGTGTCTAACCCTAACCTAGCTGCTTCTGTAGCCGCTCCAATTCTAAAAGAGTGCGATGTAAGGTGAGAATTCTGTAAATTTAAAGGGGTTGTAAAGGTAAAAATTTTTTCACCTTAATGCATTCTATGCATTAAGGTGAAAAAACTTTTGACAGTACCGCCGCCCCCAGCCCCCCCGTTTTACTTACCTGACGCCTCAAATCTTCGCTGCTCGTTCTCGTCATCTTCATTGCAGCTCAGCCTGGTCGCTGATTGGCTGCAGTGGATGGATTGAAAGCAGCGCAGCCATTGGCTCGCACTGCTGTCAATCACATCCGATGACGCGGCGCGCCGGGGGGGCGGGGCCGAGTGATACAGCGAGCGGCTATAGCCGCCGGCTGTATCACGGGAGCGCGCCCGCAAGCACTCACCACCATGCGAGGGAGCTCGCATTAAGGTGGTAAATGCTTGCGGGGAGGAGCTGAAACAGCCGCCGAGGGACCCCAGAAGACCAGGTTCAGGGCCACTCTGTGCAGAACGAGCTGCACAGTGAAGGTAAGTATAACATGTTTGTTATTTAAAAAAAAAAAAAAAAATACCTTTACAACCCCTTTAACTGTTCTAAACATCTTTTAAACACACAATTGAATTGATACTTCGTTAACGGGGAACCAGACTCATGTATGAAAAAATTATCATACATGAAAGGTCTAATAGAATAATATTTGCTCAATAATTGAACAGGGCAAATAGGAGAGCTACTACAAGCATATAAATTAATCCAAATACCTTTAGCTAGTTGGTCAGTTTTTGACCTTCTAATAAAAATTCTTACCATTGAGTCGGAGATAATAATGTCATTGACCTGTATAAAAAATAATTCTGGCACCAAAAAACGTAATAGAAAAAACTGCTTTAAAGAGTATTGACTCAAATACAGAAAAACAAACCTGTTCAGTGATTGAACAAAGTTTACCTAAGATATCTGGAGTAATAGTTTTACGCTGGTCCCATGTAAAATTTCTTTTTTTATAACCCTTCAACGCTTGACGAATTGAGAAATAATGCAAACAAGAAGGTAAATTCTTAAGCTTAAGAAAAAATGAAAATCCGGAAAGGGTCCTTTGTACATAAGACCACAAATATCCATTATCGAATAAAAAATTCAAAAAGAGCAGCACTAAATTTTCAGAAAAAGAACCTGCAGGTTCCTGGATCGAATTTAGAAAAGACAGCCAAAGCAACCAGGCCGATTGATATCCAGCCAATGTCGAAGGTGCAACCGAATTTCTAATATATTCTGATATTGATTTCAAACCAGATCCCATAATTTGGGAGGACACTGTATTCCTACTTTGTCCGCATCAGGAAACAGCTGAAAAAATCGATCCATCTGAAAGCGAGACAAGGAGTCCGCCATGTCATTGTCCTTACCTGCCACATGAATTGCTTTTAACCAAATGTTCAAATTTAGACATTTGAAAATCATATAACGCAACAAGACAACGACCGGTGGAGATTTAGATGTTAAACAGTTAATTGCATACATGACTCCTTTATTATCTGTTCTAACTAATATTCGCTTATTTTTAAAGTAAGGACCCCAAATTTCTAGAGCTACAATTATCAGTATCAACTATAAAAGAACTATGTTTTTTAAAAGACCCTTCTGTTGCCACTTGGGATTCCAACTATCTGCGCTCCACTGAGCTTGCCAAATCGCTGCAAAACCGCAAGATCCAGCAGCGTCAGTGAACAGAAAAAAGTCTTTATCCAAAATAAATTCCTCTTGCCATACAGATTTCCCGTTAAAATATGTAAGAAATTGTAACCAAACTAATAAATCTTCTCTCATGTCGTGAGTTATTCTATTATGAGAAAAGGGGGATTTTAATCCCGAAATGGCCATATATAATTTTCCAGAAAAAACTTTGCCGACTGGCATAACTCTAGAAGCGAAGGCCAACAGGCCTAATAGTGACTGCATATCTTTTAAGCATACCTTCTTTCTTCTTATTATAATCAACAGTAAAGATGTAAGTTTATTTATTTTCTCTTCAGGTAACCCAAATTCCATTAACTCTGAATCAATAGTAATGCCTAAAAACTCAAGACAAGTTGAAGGCCAGGCCGTCTTTTCAAAAGCTAGCGGAATACCCAAAACGTTACAAATTTTTAAAAAATGTCTCTAATAACAACGAACATTCAAAAGAATTAGCTGAACCTAAAAATAAAAAATCATCTAAATAATGAATTAAAAATTGCGAACCAGATTCTACACTAACCACCCACTCTAAAAAAGATGAAAAAGACTCAAAATAAAAACAAGATAAAGAGCAACCCAAATTGATTATTAAAGAAAAAACCTAAAGAGTTAAAACATGCTGGGTTAATAGGAAGAAGGCGAAATGCCGATTTAATATCAGCTTTTGCCATGAGGGCCCCTTTTCCTAAATGTCTCAGTTTTGACAAAGCATCCTCAAAAGAGGCATAAGTAACTGACGAAAGACTATTATCAATTTAATCGTTAAGAGATTGACCCGAAGGGAATGATAAATGATGAATCGGTCTAAAGGAATTTTTCTCTTTTTTCGGTACAATTCCAAAAGGGGAAATTCTGAAATTACTGAAAGGAGGAGAACTAAAAGGACCTGCTACCCTACCTTCCATAATTTCTTTTAAAATCTTTGCATATGCTACATCCGAAAATTGATCTACAGATTTAAGATTATTAACCAAAGCACACCCTTTACCGGAAAAAACTGGTAATGAAAATCCATCTCTAAAGCCTTCAATTAGCAGCTGGGCCTTCAACTTGTCTGGAAATATTCTGAGCCATGGGAGCATATCTTGCCATCTCACCGGTGTAATTGCTTTTGTGAACATTCCCTGATTGTTGGTTATTTGCTGACATCTTTTTGAAACACTTTGAAATTGGATGTGTTCCTGTGCAGAAGGCACACTCTTGTTGATATTTTCACGAGTTTGGCCATTTGCACTGACCATCATTGAAGTTGAAACAGATTCCTTTTCTATAGATGGGATTGTTTGAAGGCTGAGAAACTTGGCTCTGCTTAACAAAACTTGTTCTTTGGGGAAGAAAAAGATTCAGCCAAAGGCCCACATCCTTCACTCCCCAATTCAATGTTGGATGCACCGATAATTTCTGGCGAAAAGCCTCATCATAATTAAACCATGCAGTGCAACCAAAATTCTTAAAAGCCTCGAGAACAATGTCCAGATGTTGAAAAAGGCCCGCGCTTTTTTCCGGAAATTTTTTTTACATAATACCCGAAAAAATGCAAAAAGCCTGTAACCAGTTATTAAATGACCTAGTAACTGGTCTCCTTCTATCATCCTCTTCTTTCTTTTCTTTAACGATAAACTCTTTAGCAGAAGGAAGTAAAGATAACATATCTAAAAATTCTCCTCTCCAAATTTTCTCTTTCACCGCATTAGCTAAATGATAACCTAACAGAGAGATTTCACAAGCAATGGATTCTTTTAAACATGTTTCAGGTAAATTCTGTGATCTGGCTAATTGATATGCGGTATTGGAATCTGAGGACTGATCATTAACTAACAAACCACTAGATGGCGCCCAGATTCCCATAACTGTATTTTCTTGAGTTGGCAAAGCTCGAGCCTGGCTAGCAGCTGAGTTAATATCTTTAGCTAATTTGGCCAATAGCTCAGCTATATTACCTAGATTAGGAACAGTAGCTGACTCACCATTCCCTTGCAGCTGTGTGTGCTGACCATCCTGAGAAACCATTAAGCTAGCCTCCTCAATTCCTCTGTATGCTTGAGTAATTGGAGCTGGACTGCTAGGCAATTCAAATGCAGCTCTCGTACTGACCTCAGGCTGTGCTACTTGTTGCCATGACGATGCTTCATCTTGCTGAGGAATGAATGAATGCCGTGCTGAAGCCCCGCCTCTAGCCCTGCCTCTTGACACGCCGCTGGACACACCTCCGGCCGAATCCTCAGCCGAGATTCTACCTACTCTGGGAGCATTTGATGCTCTAGCCGCGCCTCTAGCCACGCCTCCCGATGCGCTGCCTCCTCCCAAAGATGACCGCTCCATTCTTCTGGCTGCTGGTGGCGAAGGGGAGTGTCTTCGGCGAGGGATGCGCCTTCTCTTCGCCGAGCCACTCCTTGGTGCTGAGGGGTCACGAAGCCTGTGACTCGGAACTTCCCTTCTCTTTTCGCCGTCTTCCGCATCCGGCCGCGATGCAGGCTCACTGACGATGGATTCCACCACTGACATCGCGACTTCGGCCGCCGAGCTCACCAAACCTCCCGCGGCTGTTGTGGCTCCCACCGGAGCCTCTTGACACGAAGCCCGAGGTAGGTCTAGGCATTGGCGGATCCACTCGTCGCCTCCTTCTTCGCCTGCCCGTTCGATCAGCCGCCGCATCAGGCTCATCTTCTGGCCTCAGAAGACCCTGTTTGTTCAATGGAGATAACTCCTAGAACACCACAGCTCCTGTCTTCTGAGGCGACTGAGCCTGACTAGATGGAACCCCGTTTATATAGCCCTATATTTCACTGGATCTGACCAGATTTATCCAGCTTTCATCCCTAGTACCCCCAAAAGCCCGGAAAAGTCACATGTACTACTCCCCCAGGCCATGTGAGCACCAGGTGTCCACCTGAGAGCCCTAGCTGGCTCCCAAAGGGGAGACTTGAAACTGCCCATCCTGCCGCTCTCCCATGAGGAAAAAGGGGTTATTGAAACCATTTACCCCTTTTTCCTATCATTCCTGCTCAGCTACGGTTCTTTCTCACAGTTTGATGCAGTGCAATTTGCAAAAGTAGTGCTAGCACTATTTTTTGTGCAATCCTGTGAATGATCTGTCAAACTTTGCATGTTCCAGTGTGAACTGGCCCTAAATGGACCCTAGTATATCTGTCTGTGTATGCATACATATGGGATAGGGGCCTTAGATGGTAAGCTTCTTGAGGACAGGGACCGATGTAAATGCACAGTATGTAGAGTACTAGTACTAGTATTGGCACTATATAAATACCTCAAATAAATGAATAATATATAAGGCAGACATGGATTCGTGCTTAGGCCGGCCATACATGGAACAAATTTCTTTCCTGTAACCTCAATTCCCCCATCAACACAGACAGTGTTGATGCAGGAATCCCTCATGCTGGGCCATTGCCTTCTCCCTGCCGGGGGAAGCCGCCCCCCCTGGGAGAAGACAGTGATTATCGCTAGTGGCTATAGCAGCCGCTGGCCATAATCACAAGAGAATCCATCAGGCTGGTTGCACCCAAGTTGATCGATCAATCAACTTGGTACATTCAGCCTGAACATTAACAGTTCAAATCTCAGCCAGTTCCTGCTGAACTGGCCAAGATTCAGACCATGTATGGCCGGTCTTAGAGCAACAAGATAAGATATACAACATAAAACCACACTTTTTCAGTTTTGTACTTTTTCTTTTTTGCCTTGTTTTTGCCTGCCAGGTAACACAAAGCTATCATCCCATTTTAACAGGTACTTGTTTGCTTTACTCAGTGGGGTTCATTTGCTAAAGACAATTAAGCTGTCCACTTTGCAAGGGAAGTTGCACTGTGCAAGGGAATTCGCCTCAGAGTTTAATGAATGAGGTGAAGCAAACTTCCAATATTCAAAAATGATCAAGCAAAAATGCTGTTTTTGTTTTTATATTTTCTTAACGTGATTGGGCAGTCTTTGCAAAGTGAAACTTTGCCACATTCACTCATTTCTGGGCCAAATTCCCTAGCAAAGTGCATCTTTCCTTGCAAAGTAGACAGCCTATGGGGGTTATTTACGAAAGGCAACTCCACTTTGCACTGCAAGTGCACTTGAAAGTGCAGTCACTCTAAATCTAAGGGGCAGATCTGAAATAAGTGGAAGCTCTGCTGATTTTATCATCCAAACGTGTGCAAGCTAAAATGCTGTTTTTTATTCTCCTTGCATATCCCCCTCGGATCTACAGCGACTGCACTTCCAAGTGCACTTTCAGTGCACTTTCAAGTGCACTTGCAGTGCAAAGTGGATTTTCCTTTAGTAAATAACCCCCTATATGTCTTTAGAAAATAAGTCCCATTGTATCGGTTCAATGTGAACTCTGCATGTAAAACATTATACCTTCAAAATGCATTTAGGTTTTTTTTTTCTTTTTAAAGAATAGTGATATAATATAATACCAGTAGCAGAGTGAGAACAAATAGAAATCATCAATCTTTAATCCTGGCTATTAAAAGCTCAGTGCAAGAGATTGAGAATACGTGCTGTACATCTTGCTCCTCTCTTGTCCTGCAGAAAAACTGAACTGTGACCTGTGCACTAATATATGCCTTCTAAACAAATGTTTTATATCTCTATATAGCCATAAAAATAATCCATATGTGGCGTTTCACCTCTTGCCGCGTAATGATCCTAAAAAAAGATATGCTGTTGAAGTTAACTTTTCAAGCAACTGATATACCCAGGTTACATTTTTCCATTTAAGCCCCTGTTGCCATAGGGATTTCAGAAAATGGCTTGTTAGAATTTATAATAAATCCAGTTTAAAGCCTTACTGACCCTATCGGTTGAATAATTAACCTGATTTACTTTGTTGGAGTAAAGACCATGGTCATGATTGCATTGCCCCTTAAAGACATACTTTTGTAGAAATCTTAAAAGATGATTTAATAAAAGTCAAATCAGGGGTCCTAATGACCCTATATGTTGAAAAACTAGACAGATTTGCTTTGTCTGTATAATAATTGTCATGAACAGATTATTCCTTTTAGAGACATTTTGATAGGACTCTGCCTCTGAGCTGGGTCATGGAGGGGTTATAGAAGTAAAACATTATAATAAGCTGATTTAATTTTGAAAAGTGTGACCCCGGAATGAGTGCTATATACTTGGCCCTCAAGCATTAAAACATGTATAAAATAACAGCCGGTGATATAAATTGGCGTATTTGCTGGATGAAATTTTGTTCATCCAAAAATAAAAGACAGATATATTTCTCCACCCATATAACTTCTGCTAATGACCACAATCACTTCAATCATATATATTATTTTAATATTTTATCAAATATTTTCATGCCTTACTTGGCAATTAAACACCTTAAAGAAAAAGTTCAAATGTTCCAAATTTCTAAAGGAACGTGCTTCGCTCAAACAAGCAATAATGAAGTCAAGTCCACGGGTTTGTAAGATAGATTGGACAATGAACACCAAGTTGTGTTTGGCTTGGCATCCACTGCTCACAATGGTCCAGGTAAAGTGAAGACGAATTTGGAAATCTCATTACCAGCAGCTGTGCCAACAAGTAGTTTACTTTACAAATTGCTTTTACATTTCCCTTGATATCCGGAACGCATTATTAATTGTGAAAGGCTCCGGAGTTTTTCATTTCCAAAATGAGTTTAAATGGATAAAAAAAGTTCATTTAAATGTAAAGCTTAATATGAACTCAGTCATCTTCATAAAGGAAATGTAAAATTGTAGGCCTTTGTGGCTTGACACTAAAAAAAAAAAGAAAAGAAAAAAAAAAGAATGGTATAAGGCTAATACATTTTTGTGCTATAGTTGAACTGATTAAAACAAGCAGATGAAAAAAATGTCTTCTCTGCACATTTCTGCTGGCAAAATAATGCATGTGACTAAGCTGCCACATGGCAGGAGACTGTATCCAAAACACGGTACTACAGCTTTTAACTGTTTATTGTTTGTTAACCACTTCAGCCCCGGAAGAATTTACCTCCTTCCTGACGGGCCATTTTTTGCGATACGGCTTTGCATCGCTTTAACTGACAATTGCGCAGTGGTATGACGGTGTACCCAAACAAAATTTTTTGTCCCCACAAATAGAGCTTTCTTTTGTTCTTTTGGAGGTATTTGATCACCACTGCGGTTTTTATTTTTTGGGCTATAAACAAAAAAAAAAAAAAACAGACTATTTTGAAAAAAAGCAATATTTTTTACTTTTTGCTATAATAAATATCCCCAAAAAATATATATAAAAAAAACACATTTCTTCCTCAGTTTAAGCTGATATGTATTCTTCTACATATTTTTGGTAAAAAAAAATTGCAAGAAGCGTATATTGATTGGTTTGTGCAAAAGTTATAAGCGTCTGCAAAATAGGAGATAGATTTATGGCATTTTTATTATTATTTTTTTCACTAGTAATGGCGGCGATCTGCGATTTTTATTGGAACTGTGACATTGCGGCAGACAGATGGGACACTTTTCACACTATTTTGGGACCACTGACATTTATACAGCGATCAGAGCTATAAATAGCCATTGATTACTGTATAAATGTCAGTGGCAGGGAAGGGGTTAACACTAGGGGGCCATCAAGGGGTTAGGTATGTGTCCTAGGGAGTGATTCTAACTGTGGGGGGATGGGACTGCCTGGGGGAGGAGACCGATTGTTGTTCTTAAGCAATAGGAACAACAGATCGCTCTCCTCACCCCTGACAGAACGCAGATCTGTCTGTTTACATTGACAGATCTCCGTTCTCTCCTTTTCAGGAGCAATCGCAGGTAGCCGACGGCCATCCTGGCTGCTGGCCACGCGCATGGGCTCCTATGTCACGCGGCGGGCACGCCCTATACTCCTTAAAGCACCCTCTGTACAGCTATGGCTGTTCGTGCAGGAGTGCCATTCTGCCGCTGTCAATCGACGGCGGGCGGTCGGCAAGCGGTTAAAATCAACATCACATATAATGGGGGTGATCTCAATTAGAGGTTGATTTACTAAAGGCAAATAGACTTTGCACTTTGCAAAGTGCAGTTGCACTCTGCAAGTGCAATTGCTCCAGAGCTTAGTAAATGAGGTAAGGCTTCACTTTGCAAAGGATACCAAATCACATGCAGGGAAAATTAAAAAAACACTAATTTTTGCTTGCACATGATTGGATGATGGAAGTCATCAGAGCTTTTGCTCATTTACTAAGCTCTGGAGCAGCTGCACTTGCAAAAGTGCAAAGTCTATTTGCTTTTAGTAAAACAACCCCTCTGTGTCAATTAGTTTTATCTTCAAAAGTAGACCAGCTGCCAAAATCGACATTTCAGTTGTACTAAGCACCTAGAGTTGCCTAGCAGGAGAAAGCAGCATTAAAAACACGCCTGAGGATGGCTACACACAGGCCGAATATCGGGCGCTATTCGGTGGTTCAACAGGTACCGGCCAACATTCAGTCACTGTGTACAGTTGTCTTTCTAACAGTCTAACGACCGTCTTTTGTCAAAGAGACATGATGGAAAAACAGAATTTCATCAGCGCTTGCAGACAATGGCTGCAATTGCTGATTAGTGTGTTTTGGCAGGAGGGGGCAGTTATAACACAAAGGCACAGTGGGGGGAGATCAGTGCACCAGCATCATTTGTGTTTGTACAGTGATTTGTCAGTTTTTTTCATTCAGCCCACTGGGTTGAACGAAAAAAAAAATGACATGTGTACCAGGCTTAAAGCTGCTTTTTTTTTTCCAAACAAGTTTAGGCACATTTAGACACATTCAGGTGCCTCAAGCATTTTAACATTTATTTGTTTCATTGCCCAGATAATCAATTTATTCTGGCTATTGAAATTAATTAATTGTGAAGCACATTTAGACTTGTTGAGCTTTTTTTGCAGTAAAATGATCCTCTGCTGGACACACTGGCCCTATATAGGAAAAGGTTATTGTTACGGTTTACAGACACTTTAAAGCCTAGTAAACATTAGCAGTTTTTTTTTTTTTTCATTCAACTCAGCAGGGCTAAGCGAAAAACAAATTGACAGCTCAGGAGAAGCCGCTGTGCTAACTACCAGATGTTAGTACAGTGATCTCCCCCGTTGCTCTATTGCTTTCTGACAGGGGGACCCCCCCCCCCCCAGAACACTCTTGTCAAATATTTGCTGAGAGCGCTAATTGGGAGCCGATTAGTTAACGCGTTTTGGGGGCGCCCCTGACGCTTCATCAGAGCTAGTTCTGAGGAAGGGGGTGTGCCCCTAAAACGTGTTAGCTGTACCCCATGTTCTGTGCATGTCCATGCATTATTTTTCTGGCCTTTTGTCAGTTGCATTTTGTGAGTACCCACTTTTATATAAAACATTTTTATTATTAAATTATCTTTGGTAATGCACTAGGTGTGCGCGCCTTCCATTTCTGTTTTTCTTGTAGTTCCTTTCGGATTACCTCATCTGAGGAAGGCAGCATCCACCCAGTTTTAGATCCCATATATACAACCCCTGGCAAAAATTATGGAATCACCAGTCCTTGAGGATGTTCCTTCAGTTGTTTATTGTTGTAGAAAAAAAGCAGATCACAGACATGGCCAAAAACTAAAGGCATTTCAAATGCCAACTTTCTGGCTTTAAGAAACACTAAAAGAAATCAAGAAAAATAATTGTGGTGGCCAGTAACAGTTAGATTTATAGAACAAGCACAGGGAATAAATTATGGAATCACTCAATTCTGAGGAAAAAATTATGGAATCACCCTGTAAATTTTCATTACAAACACTAACACATGCATCAGATTAAATCTGCTTGTTAGTATGTAGGTAAAGAGGGTAAATCATCACGCAGTGTTGCACAAGATGTTGGTTGTTCACAGTCAGCTGTGTCTAAAACATGGACCAAATACAAACAACATGGGAAGGTGGTTAAAGGCAAGCATACAGGTAGACCAAGGAAGACATCAAAGCGTCAAGACAGAAAACTTAAAGCAATATGCCTTGAAAACAGAAAATGTACAACAAAACAAATGAGGAACAAATGGGAGGAAACTGGAGTCAACATCTGTGACCGAACTATAAGAAACCGCCTAAAGGGAATGGGATTTACATACAGAAAAGCTAAAAGAAAGCCATCTCTAACATCTAAACACAAAAAAACAAGGTTACAATGGGCTAAGGAAAGGCAATCGTGGACTGTGGATGATTGGATGAAAGTCATATTCAGTGATGAATCTCGAATCTGCATTGGGCAAGGTGATGATGCTGGAACTTTTGTTTGGTGCCGTTCCAATGAGATTTATGCAGACGACTGTCTGAAGAAAACATGCAAATTTCCACAGTCAATTCTGATATGGGGCTGCATGTCAGGTAAAGGCACTGGGGAGATGGCTGTCATTAAATCTTCAATAAATGCACAGGTTTACATTGAAATTTTGGACACTTTTCTTATCCCATCTATTGAAAGGATGTTTGGGGATGATGAAATCATTTATCAAGATGATAATGCATCTTGCCATAGAGCAAAAACTGTGAAAAAATTCCTTGAAGAAAGGCACATAAGGTCAATGCCATGGCCTGCAAACAGTCCGGATCTCAATCCAATTGAAAATCTGTGGTGGAAGAAAATGGTCCATGACAAAGCTCCAACCTGCAAAGATGATTTGGCAACAGCAGTCAGAGAAGGCTGGAGCCAGATTGATGAAGAGTACTGTTTATCACTCATTAAGTCAATGCCTCAGAGACTGCAAGCAGTTATAAAAGCCAGAGGTGGTGCAACAAAGTACTAGTGATGTGTTGGAGTGTTATTTTGTTTGTTTGTTTTTCATGATTCCATAATTTTTTCCTCAGAGTTGAGTGATTCCATAATTTATTCCCTGTGCTTGTTCTATAAATCTAACTGTTACTGGCCACCACAATTATTTTTCTTGATTTCTTTTAGTGTTTCTTAAAGCCAGAAAGTTGACATTTGAAATGCCTTTAGTTTTTGGCCATGTCTGTGATCTGATTTTTTTTCTAGAACAATAAACAACTGAAGGAACATCCTCAGGGACTGGTGATTCCATAATTTTTGCCAGGGGTTGTACCTTTCACACCATTTTATCTGACATCTGTTACTCCACACCTTGGAAGACCTATTATGCCGCGTACACACGGTCGGACTTTTCGTCTACAAAAGTCCAACAGCCTGTCCGACAGACTTTCGACGGACTTTTGGCGGACTTGCGGCGGACTTGCGGCAGACTTTCTTACGAACGGACATGCCTACATACGATCACACAAAAGTCCGACGGATTCGAACGTGATGACGTACACCGGACTAAAATAAGGAAGTTGATAGCCAGTAGCCAATAGCTGCCCTAGCGTGGGTTTTTGTCTGTCGGACTAGCAAACAGATGAGCGGATTTCTGGGTCCGGTGTAGTTACGACGTAAAGATTTTAAGCATTTTCAAATCTAAAGTCCGTCAGATTTGAGGCTGGAAAAGTCCGCTGAAAGTCCGCTGAAAGTCCAGGGAAGCCCACACACAATCGGATTGTCAGCCAGCTTTAGTCCGTCGGCGTCCGTCGGACTTTTGTAGATGAAAAGTCCGACCGTGTGTACGCGGCATAAGTGCTGGAAGTGACTGTGTTGGATGTGCTGTTTGCCTAATTTGCAATAAAGAAGTTCAATGATTTGTAATTCCAACAGTCTGATCTTCTTAGATCCATTACTAAACCAAAGGCCTCATGCTACTGTCTGGAATGCCTCTATTATACTCTACAGCTAAATGTGACTGAACAGTAATTTGTTCTCCAATTTTTATTTCCTTAATTATTAAAGTGGTTGTAAACCTCAGACATGAAATACGAACAAAGCATATCCCTTTATAATGTGTACTTGTTTTCGCTGCCTTGTTCCTCTGCTATCAGCATGAGTCACTTCTAACAACTTTTCCTGACACCAAGAGGCACAAAAGGTGACAGGGGAGGGAGCTCCAGCACACAGCCTGCGACTGAAAGCCTCAGCTCTGTTACTATGAGTTGTTTAAAGAGGGGTGGGGTGTTCCTTCTCTCCGATCAGCTCTACTCAGTGAGTGTACAGTGCCCTGAAAAATTATTTATACCCCTTGAAATTTTCCACATTTTGTCATGTTACAACCAAAAACGTAAATGTATTTTATTGGGATTTTTTGTGATAGACCAACACAAAGTAGAACATAATTGTGAAGTGAAGTGAAAGGAAAATGATAAATTTTTTCAAAATTTTAAAAAGTAAATATTTGAAAAGTGTGTGTCAGGAACCAGACAGAGACTGAAAATGCAGTACAAATCACATCTTTTAATAAAATGGTAAAAATGGTACAACCAGTAAATGTAGTTAAAACATAGCCAGGGTTCAGTAGCCAAATCAGGTAGTCAGAACAAGCCAGGAAAAAGGGAAGCCAGAGATCAGCATACAGGATCAGGAACCAGAAGTGACGTCAGCCAGGCAAATCTTCAACAGGAACACAGCAGAGTCTCTAGATATGTTGACCAAGGTGAAGGCATTGAAGAAATGAACCAGGCAGTTTAAATAGCCAGAAGGGCTGGCTGTGGGCTTGACTGACAAGCAGAAGATGATCAACAGGTGAGCCACTGTGAAACGATAAGTACTGGCAATTTCCCGACAGCTGAGCAACCTTAGCACAGAGAAGGAAGAGCTGAAAGCCCAGCCGTGACAGTGTGGCGTGCATTTGTATTCAGCCCCCTTTACTCTGATTCCCCTAATTAAAATCAAGTGGAACCAATTGCCTTCAGAAGTCTCCTAATTAGTAAATAGAGTGTATGTGTTTAATTTAATCTCAGTATAAATAAAGCTGTTCTGTGAAGCCCTCTGAGGTTGGTTAGAGAACCTTAGTGAACAAACAGCATCATGAAGGCCAAGGAACACACCAGACAGGTTAGGGATAAAGTTGTGGAGAAGTTTAAAGAAGGGTTAGGCTATAATAACAAAATCCTAAGCTTTAAACTTCTCACGGAGCACCGTTCAATCCATCATCCGATGAATGGAAAGAGTATGGCACAACTGCAAACCTACTAAGACAAGGCTGTCTGCCTAAACTGACAGGCCGGGCAGGGAGAGCATTAATCAGCGAAGCAGCCAAGAGGCCCATGGTAGCTCTGGAGGAGCTGCAGAGATCCACAGCTCAGGTGGGAGAATCTGTCCACATGATAACTATTAGTCGTGCACTCCACAAGTCTGGCCTTTATGGAAGAGTGGCAAGAAGAAAGCCATTGTTGAAAGAAAGCCATAAGAAGTCCCATTTTCAGCTTGCGAAAAGCCATGTGGGGGACACAGCAAACATGTGGAAGAAGGTGCTCTGGTCAGAAGAGACCAAAATTGAACTTTTTTGCCTAAAAGCAAAACCCTATGTGTGGTGGAAAACTAACACTGCACATCACCCTGAACACACCATCCCCACCCTGAAACATGGTGGTGGCAGCATCATGTTGTGGGGATTCTTTACTTCAGCAGGGACAGGGAACCTGGTCAGAATTGATGGGAAGATGGGGCACCTTCCAGCAGGACAACAAATGACCCTAAACATACAGCCAGAGCTACAACGGAAAGGTTTAGATCAACGCATATTAAAGTGTTAGAATGGCCCAGTCAAATTCCAGACCTATATCCAATTGAGACTCTGTGGCAAGACTTGAAAATTGCTGTTCACAGATGCTCTCCATCCAATCTGACAGAGCTTGAGCTGTTTTGCCAAGAAGAATGGGCAAAAATGTCACTCCCCAGATGTTCAAAGCTGGTAGAGACATACCCAAAAAGACTTACAGCTGTAATTTTAGTGAAAGGTGGTTCTACAAAGTATTGACTCAGAGGGGCAGAATGCAAATGCACACCACACTTTTCACATATTTATTTGTCAAATTTTGAAAACCATTAATTTTCCACTTCACAATTATGTGCCACTTTGTTTTGGTCTATCACATAAAATCCCAATAAAATACATTTTAGTTTTTGGTTGTAACATGACAAAATGTTTAAAATTTCAAGGAGTATGAATACTTTTTCAAGGCACTGTAACTCTACACTCCCTGATTTCTGAAAGCTCGGGCAAGCTGTATAAATTTTGCACTTTGAATGGTTGTAGAGAAGAGAGGTCCCCAGCTAAACAGGTACAACTTATGTGGGAGGATTGTTTCATCTCTGTGTATCACCTGAGGCCAGTCACTTCACTGCGTATATAGTATGTAAAGGTTTACAACCATTTCAATTATACAGTGGGAAGCCACATTTTTAAAAATGAATTGTGCTTATTTATTATTTTTCGATATTGTAATTTTTAATTAGTGTCTTATTGAATTGGAGAAAAGTTTAAAAGAAGTCAAAGGATCAACGAAGAAGCTCTGGTCTTTACCATTTGTTAGAAAATTTACATTTACAATAAAGTGCCTGAAGAAGAAAGTCAATGAAGCCTGTCTAGCTGTAACCCTTCCACAAATGACCTGCCCTTAAATTGTTCTAAATTTGAATATGGTCCTCTGAGTTAGTAAAAAATGTCAAATGTGTTGAAAGACAGATTTCCATGGAACTCCAGATTAAAGACGCCCTAAGCAAAGGGCAAACCCTGACCTGCTGCAGCTGCATATTGTATTATAATAACACATTATATTGTAGCACGTATGCAGGCACAGAACATCCCTGGAACTAGGCTGACTGTGCTCAGCTGATTCCGGGACAGCTGCTTCTCCTCTATGTCATGCTCTGATGCACTGGCATACTATTACATAATTAACTACATGTTATGAATGTTTCAAGGTATGAAGGAAGTACTATTTCTTTGGGTAATCATTAATTATAAGAGGAAATTTAATGCCTATGCCCTTTGTGTAAAAGGTTATAAAAATGTTTATATGAAAGGTTTTATTTTAACAATTTGTACCACAGTTAAAATTAAAAATACATTGCTGTTTACTGTGTTATGCAAGCTGTGCATGTGGACTGAGAACTTGACATCTTGTTCACACTTTGTGAAATAATATGAAGCAATTAAAGGTAGATAAACTTAAAGTGGAACTCCATGCTAGAACTTACTACTCTGTAAAAGGAAGATGCAGATACATACCTATTCTCTGGGTGCTCTAGTCTGGTCACGTGATTGGCTCCCAATGGCCAGCTTCTGGTGAGAAAAGAGACAGCTGACAATGGATGCCCCATAGTAAGTCTCTGAGTGACGTCACTGCCCAGGAATTCAATCCGCTGTCGACTCTCTCTCCTCTCCCCTATAGCCAGCTACTGGGAGCCAATCACGTGACTGAACTGGAGTGCCCATGAGAATAGGTACGTATATACACCTTGTATATACAAGCCATACACATGGCCATATCTGGACAATGTCATTGATCAAAAATGGCCAAATGTTTGGCGGAATTCGGACCAGAAACGGACCAAAAGGCGCACAGCGTTTTTGTGCAAATCACACCGGACCATAGAGAGCCAGTCAAATCTCCTGCTATTGCGAATTGGATGCGGGAAAAGCTGTATCCAATTCGCAGTGGTGTGAACCCAGCCTTATATACAGCTGTGCTCATAAGTTTACATACCCTGGCAGAATTTATGATTTCTTGGCCAATTTTCAGAGAATATGAATAATAACACAAAAACTTTTCTTTCACTCATGGTTAGTGTTTGACTGAAGCCATTTATTATAAATCAACTGTGTTTACTCTTTTTAAATCATAATGACAACAGAAACTACCCAAATGACCCTGATCAAAAGTTTACATACCCTGGTGATTTTGGCCTGATAACATGCATACAAGTTGACACAAAGGGGTTTGAATGGCTATTAAAGGTAACCATCCTCACCTGTGATCTGTTTGCTTGTAATTAGTGTGTGTGTGTATAAAAGGTCAATGAGTTTCTGGACTCCTGACAGACCTTTGCATCTTTCATCTAGTGCTGCACTGACGTTTCTGGATTCTGAGTCATGGGGAAAGGAAAAGAATTTTCAAAGGATCTGCGGGAAAAGGTAGCTGAACTGTATAAAACAGGAAAGGGATATAAAAAGATATCCAAAGAATTGCGAATGCCAATCAGCAGTGTTCAAAATCTAATCAAGAATTGGAAAATGAGGGGTTCTGTTGAAACCAAACCACGGTCAGGTAGACCAACTAAGATTTCAGCCACAACTGCCAGGAAAATTGTTCCAGATGCAAAGAAAAACCCACAAATAACTTCAGGTGAAATACAGGACTCTCTGAAAACGGATGGTGTGGCTGTTTCAAGATGCACAATAAGGAGGCACTTAAAGAAAGATGGGCTGCATGGTCAAGTCTCCAGAAGAAAGCCATTACTACACAAATGCCACAAAATATCCTGTTTACAATACGCCAAACAGCACAGAGACAAGCCTCAAACCCTCTGGCACAAAGTAATTTGGAATGATGAGACCAAAATTGAGCTTTTTGGCCACAACCATAAATGCTACATTTGGAGAGGAGTCAACAAGGCCTATGATGAAAGATACACCATTCCTACTGTGAAACACTGAGGTTGATCGCTGATGTTTTGGGCATGTGTGAGTTACAAAGGCACAGGAAATTTGGTCAAAATTTATGGCAAGATGAATGTAGTATGTTTTTAAAAAATACTGGAGGAACGTTTGCATTCATTAGCCAGGAAGCTGAGCATGGGACTTACTTGGACATTCCAACATTACAATGATCCAAAACACAAGGATAAGTTGACCTGTCATTGGCTACAGCAGAATAAAGTGAAGGTTCTGGGGTGGCCATCTTGGTTTCCTGACCTCAATATCATTGAGCCACTCTGGGGGAGATCTCAAACGTGCAGTTCATGCAAGACAGCCCAAGAATTTACAGGAACTGGAGGCTTTTTGCCAAGAGAAATGGGCAGTTTTACCATCTTATAAGATAAAGAGCCTCATCCACAAATACCACAAATGACTTCAAGCTGTCATTGATGTTAAAAGGGGCAATACACGGTATTAAGAACTGGGGTATGTAAACTTTTGATCAGGGTCATTTGGGTAGTTTCTGTAGTCATTATGATTTAAAAAGAGTCAGTTGATTGATAATAGATGGCTTTAGCCAAACACTAACCATGAGTAAAAAAAATGTTTTTGTGTTATCATTCATATTCTCTGAAAAATGGCCAAGAAATCATAAATTCTGCCAGGGTATGTAAACTTATGAGCACAACTGTATATCCACAGCACCATGGTGCTCAGATCTGTTGTGAAATCTTGGCTGTACATGACCATATTTTGTTTTTTAGCCCTTGTTCGCATGACAAGTCACACTTTATAATCGGCAATGGAACCGTTCAAATCATAGTGGCTTTGAAAAAGGTACCTGCACTACTTTTCTGTGATTTAATTCCAACTTGCATTGACTTCTGTTAAATGAGTCGCAATGAAATCAAAGATCCATATTGCACCAAACTGCGACTTTGAAATTGAGCTGAAGTAGCACAATTTCAAAGCCCCATTGGCGTGAACCAAGGCTAAAGCCCAACTTCATTGAAAACATTTTACTTTAGATAAACCAGAGAAGGGTGAAATGTTCTGCAACGTTTTTACTTCCATCTGAGTCCTGGGAGATTTTGCCTCACCTGTCATGAGAAATCCTTTTAATATTTGTAATAAGGGTTAGAACTTTCAAAACTAAGAAAATGGTTTGGCTAGAGTGGGGCTTTATAAGTGGTGCCATGTAATAAATAATCCAATATACATTATAAAGTGAAGCAAAATAAAACAGTTACTTTTTTTACTAATTTGTAGAATCTTTGGAAACTTTGCATATTTGTCAGCAAGTACAACTACCATATTCCAGTGCTGACAGTTC
This sequence comes from Aquarana catesbeiana, assembly GCF_042186555.1. Classification (NCBI taxonomy): domain Eukaryota; kingdom Metazoa; phylum Chordata; class Amphibia; order Anura; family Ranidae; genus Aquarana; species Aquarana catesbeiana. The sequence continues at coordinate 304,851,459 of NC_133326.1, forward strand.
CATGAAGACAAGACTGGGGTTTATATTAACAATGCTTATATCTGTCCATGGGTGGCTGAGGACTTTGTGCAGAGCATGCTCACTGTGCCTAAGCACAGTCTGGATTTGTCTGCATTGCCTAGTCTATATAATAGATGCAATTAATATAGCGCACTATATCTGAAAATTCCAAATGCCTGTGATGACCACGACAAATGGCCCAGTCAATGTGTTTGATCAGAGGTGGAAAGTTGCAAGCATTCACCACACATTCACCGACATCAACTCATATGTAATGCAGTAATCATGTTTTTGGTGAATCATTGGTAACCACAATATGCCTTTTTAGGTCTTCAAACATAATGGCCCTTGACATTAGTTAACAACAGTGAATGTTTCTAGTTCCCAGACCCTGCTGTCAAATTGATACATTAGTCACAGTATTATATTCAAGTTAACTAACACATACTGTTGCTGCTAATTTTTTTCTGGGCATCTAAGCTTCAATGACAAAAGGGTTCATTTGGAAAATGAGTCTTTTTTTCAATAAATCAGTGAGGAATGTTCAACAAATATTTGCTGGCTAATGTGCATAAAAGCTGTTCATGGAGCTAGAACTGTTTTTGCTAGTAGAACCAGAAATAATCCTGGTGCCTCCAGCTGCTGGAGTGCATCCCCTTTCTACAGCCAAGTGTCAGAAGGAATGAATGGACAACACATCAATGACGTCAAAAATGATAAAAAACGAGAACTTAATCATGGAGACAGCTTCAGCCTCCACAGCTAACTGATTGGCATACCAAGCCCACAGGATAGTACCCCAATGGCAAGGGGGAAGTAAAACACATGGCATTCAGAATTTGGGGGGGGGGGTCTTTGAGAGGAATCCCAGAAAGAGGGGGTGCTGAAAAAAAGGTGGTTTGTGTGCATAGTACCTGTCTCTTTATTTTTCAATGTCCATTTGCCTGAAAGTGAGAAGGTTTTCTAAAGTGGGTGTGCCTCTTTGAATTTTCCCTGAGAATTCATGCAGGTATGTCTGTCTGTCGATGTCAATCCATCAATTTCAGGGAATAACATATTACAAGGAATAACATATCCCCTGATAATAATGCATGGGAATATTAAGATTCACCTCAGATTTCCTTGATTTTTATAAAGATGCTTGATTTCTTGTGCAGTTATAATTTCCAACAATGGATACAAAATTTCATATAAGTGGCTATGTCTGAGCATGACACCTAAGGCCTCATGCACAACGGAAGTTTTTACAGCTGCTGTTTTTGGCTTCCGGTGTCTTTTTCTGCAGCCAGTAAACTCCCCAGCATGTTATCCTATGGGTTTGATTTACTAAAGGCAAATAGACTGTGCACTTTGCAAAGTGCAGTTGCCCTCTGCAAGTGCAGTTGCTCCAGAGCTTAGTAAATGAGGTAAAGCTTCACTCTGCAAAGAGTACCCAATCACGTGCAAGGAAAAAAAAAAACAGCATTTTTGCTTGCACATGATTGGATGATGGAAGTCAGCAGAGTTTCTGCTCATTTACTAAGCTCTAGAGCAACTGCACTTGCAGCGTGCAACTGCATTTTGCAAAGTGCACAGTTATTTTGCCCTTAGTAAATCAACCCCTATGTGTTCATGCACACACAGGCTGTTATCGGCATTTTTTGGCAGAGCGTTTTCTGGCTGGAAAAAACCCCAGAACTAGTGAGTTTGAAGAGGGGTTTTTTAGCTGTAAAAAACTCTGAAAAAAGCTTAAAAATTCTGAAAACGTGGTTATTCTACGTTTATGAGTGTTTTTGAGCCATAAGCTTTTGTGAGAGTATAGTTTTGCTAAAAAAAAGCTAAAAAACATGAACGCTAAAAAATGCTGCAAAACTTCTTCTACAGCTACAGTTTTCTACAGCCGATGCTACTGGCATTTTTATAACGTCCAGTGCGCATGAGGCCTAATAGTATATTATGGAAAATTGTTACCATACTTACTGTCATTTTCCTTTCCTGGGAGCTCATCATGGCAGCCTACGAATGGGTCAGCTCCACCCCTCTGACCCTACGGGACAACCCCCTGATCAAATAAAAGGAGGGATTCCCCATACCCCAGCATTCCTAACACCACCTCATGATGGAACACTGGGGAGAGAAACCCTAGGCTGACATGATGAGCTCCCAGGAAAGGAAAACTACGGAAGTATGGTAACAATTTCCCATATTCCTGGGGCTAATCATGTCAGGCTACGAATGGGATATAACTAGCATGAAAACAAGAAAGTGCAGGACCAAGAAAAACAAGACACTGCGCAGACTGATTGCAAAAGAATCATATTAATAAAAGAAAGAAACAAAAGAGCAGAAGCAAGCACCGACGTGCCCAAAGCCCCGGGAAGGGCCATCCATCATGTCCAAAAGGTAATGGGAGATGAAAGTGATAGGGGACTTTCAGCTGGCTGCTTTACACACCGCTTTCACTGGATCCTCGGTGTGACTTGCCCACGAAGCTGATGTCGTCCTTGTCGATTGTGCATGAACCCCCTCTGGAGGGGAGAGACCCGAAGCAACCCATGTTTGTCTGATGGTTTGGACTATCCAAGAGGAAAGGATTCTAGGTGGGGCCATTTGACCCCTTTTTAGGACTTATTGGTAGGATAAAAAGGTTATCCGCTAGTCTGAACTCCTCTGCTCTCTGCAGATACGTGGAAATGACCTGAAATACATTCACCCTTGACCAATCTTCCTGTTCTGAAACTGCAGACAGACAATGAAGGCAGGATCTTCCCAATTTATATGAAAAGGCCAAGCAACCTTCAGAAGAAGAGACGAACTGAATGAAGAATCACTCTGTCCTGAAACAGCTCACAATATGGAGACCTGGCTGAGAAAGCTTGAACTTCCGAGACCCGTCTGGCTGTTGATATTGATTTAGGGTTGCCCGCATAAAATGTGCCACCAAAGGATCTTAAGCCCAATGAACTTCTGTTAGAGCTGAAATGGCTGACAGATGGACTCTGACTATACTGTAGCTAAGCCCTTTGTTTAGGGCCAATTGCAGGAATTCCAGGACATCATTATGAGAGGGAGACTCAGGATTGAACTGAATAATTGCTGCCACCTCAAAGAGCTTTTCCACACTCCATAGTATGTAGCGTTCAAGTATAACTTCTGAGAAATGAGCAACGTCCTCTGAATCTCTTCTGCTATGCTCATCTTGGTTAGCCTGCTTCTTACAATAGCCAGGCCATCAAATTGTGCTGTGCCATATTGGGGTGAAGCATGCCACCCTAGAGGAGAAGATCTCTGGACCCCAGAAGTGCCACTGGCGGAGCTAACAACAGCTGCCTCAACAGCGGAAACTATGGACGGTTCATCTTCCGGATTAGCGAAGTTAGCGGAAATACATATACAGGTCGAAAAATCCAGCGCTGGGACAGCGTATCCTGACCCCTGGCTCTCGGATGGAAGAACTGGGAGAAGAACATCGGCAGCTTAGCATTGAGAGGAGATGCCATTAAACCACTTCCAGGGTGCCCCACTGAGCAAACAGTTGTAGGAGACATTTCTGATTCAACATCCATTTGTTTTAATCCAGAAAGCATGTGCTTAAAGTGTCTGCTCTTGCATTCTCCACCCAGGGAAGGTAAGAGACTGACAAGGCCAACAGATTGCACTCTGGCCACCGAAAAATGTGTTCCACAATCTGCATAAGGCTCCTTTTTAGTCTCGGATTCGACACATATTCTACTGCCGTCCTGTTGTCTGTTTGATACATCCCATGCCGGCCCTGAAGCAGTGGCACAAAGGTCAGGCAAGCCTCCTGTGCTGCCACCCACTCTAGACATACTAGGAATCGCTCCCCTCCATCTTCCTTGAGAAACCTGATCCTGACAGTAAGCCCCTCCAACCTTTTAGGCTTGTGTTGGAAGTAAGTGTGGTCACTTCTGTTTAGTCCACCATGTCAAAGCTTGCTTGACAAAACGGGAAAGCACTATCTGCTGACATACAGAGCTCTTGTCCCATTGTTGGAGTAAAGCAAACTAAAGGTGTCTGAGATGCCATCGAGCCCAGGCCACTATGGGGACTGCTGCGTTCCATCAGCCCGAAGACCCCCATACAATGTCTTGCTGATATCGAATGACTCATATTCAGAGATCAGACCATCAAGATTCGAAGGGATATCTTCTTCTGGGGAAGGAACACCTTCCCCACCACTGTCGAATGAGACACCCAGATATGCTATAAAAAGGGCCAAGGATAAATCCAAGGGAAAAAACCAAGCTTACTTACTGACCAGCTCACAGACAACCAATTAAACCTGTCTAACAGTATGCGTTAAAAGCAGGGGTTTATCTGCACGCATTTGCAAATGCATGCGTAAGCCACAGAGCCTCACCACGGCACCCTGGTATCTGTGGTACCTAACACTAACTTATAAGTGTCTCCACGGTGGAAGCACATGCATTCTGATGGATAGTTGAGGGCAGGAGGACTGATGGGGAGCCCACCCCTTCTTAAAGGTACAGGAGCACACTGAACACCCAGTATGTAGCTCAATGGCTGCAAAGGTGTCAGTGCGTTGCCTGACCAATAAACACGACAGTGATACAGAAAAGACGCCACTGCCCCATCTATAGCTGGCCATCGCAGTAAGCAGCATTGGAAGGCTACATGAGATATAAACAGGGCCAAGGATAAATCCAAGGGAAAAAACTAAGCTTACTTACTGACCAGCTCACAGACAACCAATTAAACCTGTCTAACAGTATGCGTTAAAAGCAGGGGTTTATCTGCACGCATTTGCAAATGCATGCGTAAGCCACAGAGCCTCACCACGGCACCCTGGTATCTGTGGTACCTAACACTAACTTATAAGTGTCTCCACAGTGGAAGCACATGCATTCTGATGGATAGTTGAGGGCAGGAGGACTGATGGGGAGCCCACCCCTTCTTAAAGGTACAGGAGCACACTGAACACCCAGTATGTAGCTCAATGGCTGCAAAGGTGTCAGTGCGTTGCCTGACCAATAAACACGACAGTGATACAGAAAAGACGCCACTGCCCCATCTATAGCTGGCCATCACAGTAAGCAGCATTGGAAGGCTACATGAGATATAAACAGGGCCAAGGATAAATCCAAGGGAAAAAAACAAGCTTACTTACTGACCGCCTCACAGACAACCAATTAAACCTGTCTAACAGTATGCGTTAAAAGCAGGGGTTTATCTGCACGCATTACCTAACACTAACTTATAAGTGTCTCCACAGTGGAAGCAAATGCATTCTGATAGATAGTTGAGGGAAGGTGGACTGAAGGGGAGCCCACCCCTTCTTAAAGATACAAGAGCACACTGAGCACCCAGCATGTAGCTCAATGGCTGCAAAGGTGCCAGTGCGTTGCCTGACCATTATACATGACATTATACATGACAGTGATACAAAAAAAGACACCACTGCCCCCATCTTTAGCTGGCCATTACACTAAGCAGCATTGGAAGGCTACATAAGATATAAACAGGGTCAAGGATGAATCCAAGGGAAAAAAACAGGGTACCATGGGGAGGCTCTGTGGCTTACGCATGCATTTGCAAATGCGTACAGACTAAACCTCTGCTTTTAGCGCATACTGTTAAACAGGTTTAATTGGTTGTCTGCGAGCTGGTTAGTAAGTAAGCTTGTTTTTTTCCCTTGGAGTTATCCTTGGCCCTGTTTATATCTTATGTAGCCTTCCAATGCTGCTTACTGCGATGGCCAGCTATAGATGGGGGCAATGGTGTCTTTTTTGTAACCCAGATACACGAACCTCTGTGAGGTAACTAGCCGTCTCTTGCTAAAATTGATCAACCAACCAAAGCTCTTTAGCCCCTTTAGGGCCCCTCGCCTGATGATTCAGATGTCCTTGAAATACTTCCACTGCTTTCCTTCTATCTTAAGGCATCTCACCAGCCTTAGAAAAGAGGAATTAAAACGTGGAGTTATCCTACCTAACACATTCTTCTTTGGAAGAGTCTGAAGAAGGTTGGTTGGCCCGAGAAAGCTCTTCAGATCAGTTACTGGTTTTGGAAGGAAAACTGGAACTTGCCAGAATAGATGACCCTTGCACAAGGCGAGTCGAAACAGCTCTTTTAGAGTGTCTTGACCACATGCTTAATGAATTGTGACAACTGTGTCTAGCATCACCTTAATCACTGACTGCCTGAACAAAGCAGGATTCATACAGTCTGCATCTTCTTTGCAAAAGTCTGAGGAGGGTTGGTTAGCCTGGGAAGGCTCTGAGACTAGTTGACTGGTTCTGGAAGGAAAACTGGCTGTTGCCAGAATAGATAATCTCTGCACAGGTTGAGTGGAAACAACGCCTTTAGAGTGTCTTGACAATGTGACAACCCTTTGATCCTCGTTGTCATCTTCATCACTGACTGCTTTAACAAAGCAGGATTCATAATGTCATGTTCATCTGCATCTTCCTCTTTGGAGGTGTCTGAAGAGGGCTGTTTACATCAGAAGCAGATGGGCACTGTCCCTTACTTTCTTTGGTAACACTGGTGTTTATTTGGAGTTGGCATTTGCTTTTCTGCAGAAACAGAAGGCAGGCAAAAACATTGAGCTTGTTCAATGACTATTAAGCAGCAGTGTCTCGTCCATAAGAAAGCTCATTATTTCAGTAGTAAGGTCAACGTCCACCCCAGCCATGATATTGCACTGCTTCCTCATTGAGAATGATTTACACTCATATGCCGCCCCAGAAACCAGCAGAGGGGCTCCCTGATAGAGGATGCAATTAGCATGTGAACACAGGGACACATCCCAGCAGATCAGGATGTACAGCCCAAGGTTTATTCAGGCTCGGTAGCGGGGGGGGGGGCATGCTGCCACTCACCATGGACTGCCAATTGCACCATTTGGGCCGCATACATCTGCCCAGGCATCATGGATCAGCAGAGGATTTACCACAAGCCAGGAGCCCTCCACCTGCAGAGGCTGGAGCAGGCAGGAGAGGATGAGAGGTAGGGATCTTCAATATTCTTCCTTCACTCATTTTTTCAATGGCAGGAGAGCTGTCCTGGAGCAAGAACAAAAAAGGAACATTGGGGTATTTTTATTTGAGCAGGGGGTTGTCCTGTAGGGTCAGAGGCGTGGAGCTGACCCATTCGTAGGCTGACATGATTAACCCCAAGAAACTATATTTTATAAAGGATTGATGACACTACAGAATCTTTAAAACAAATGCATACATGAAGACCCAAAATCTAGGTTACAGCCAAAATGTCTACCCCTGGCAACCTGTAATTATTAAAACAATCGGTATTAAAGCATTATTAACATATTTTCAGTGTGTTCATTTTTTATTGTCTTCAAATAACTTTTGCATTCATGGTGGTCATGATAGCTGGATCTTTTCCCAACTTACTTTCCCCCCTTTACTCTGATACCCCTAGCTAAAATCTAGTGGAACCAATTGCCTTCAGAAGTCACCTAATTAGTAAATAGAGTCCACCTGTGTATAATTTAATCTCAGTATAAATACAGCTGTTCTGTGGAGCTGTCAGAGGTTTGTTAGAGAACCTTAGTTAACAAACAGAGAGGCCAGGGATAAAGACAGGTCAGGCATAAAGACACCAGACAGGTCAGGGATAAAGTTGTGGAGAAGTTTAAAGCAGGATTAGGTTATAAAAAAATATCCCAAGCTTTAAATATCTCACAGAGCACTGTTCAATCCATCATCCAAAAATGGAAAGAGTATGGCACAACTGCAACACCTAAACTGACAGGCCAGGGAAGGAGAGCATTAATCAGAGAAGCAGCCAAGAAGCCCATGGTAACTCTGGAGGAGCTGCAAAGATCCACATCTCAGGTGGGAGAATCTGTCCACAGGACTACTATTAGTCGTGCACTCCACAAATCTAGCCTTTATGGAAGAGTGGCAAGAAAACCATTGTTGAAAGAAAGCCATAAGTAGCTCTGTTTGCAGTTTGCGAGAAGCCATGTGGGGGACACAACAAACAAGTGGAAGAACTTGCTCTGGTCAGAAATTTGAACATTTTGGCCTAAAAGCAAAACGCTATGTGTGTCAGAAAATGAACACTGCACATCACCCTGAACACACCATTCCCACCGTGAAACATGGTGGTGACAGCATCATGTTGTGGGGATGCTTTTCTTCAGCAGGGACAGGGAAGCTGGTCAATATTGATGGGAAGGTGGATGAAGCCAAGTACAGGGCAATCTTAGAAGAAAACTGTTAGAGTCTGCAAAAGACTTGAGACTGGGGCTGAGGTTCACCTTCCGGCAGGACAATGGCCCTAAACATACAGCCAGAGCTACAATGGAATGGTTTAAATCAAAGAACATTCATGTGTTAGACTGACCCAGTCAAAGTCCAGACCTAAATCCAATTAAGAATCTGTGACAAAACTTGAAAATTGCTATTCACAGATGCTCTCCATCCAATCTGACAAAGCTTGAGCTATTTTGCAAAGAAGAATGGGCAAAAATGTAACTCTCTAGATGTGCAAAGCTGGTAAAGACGTCCCCAAAAAGACTTACAGCTGTAATTGCAGCGAAAGGTGGTTCTACAAAGTATTGACTCAGGGGGGCTGAATAAAAATACATGCCACACTTTTCTCATATTTGTTTGTAAAAAAATTTGAAAACCATTTATTATTTTCCTTCCACTTCACAATTATGTGCCACTTTGTGTTGGTCTATCACATAAAATCCCAATAAAATACATTTACATTTTTGGTTGTAGCATTGTAATGTCAGGAATTTTTGTTCTTTTACTGAACAGCGATGCCAAGGAGGCATTTCTTTTCTCATACTGAAGTTGAGAATTCTTCCTATCTCTGATCAGTCTTGCTGGCCATTTTCTTTTCACTGACCCCCTATGCCAGGAAATGTTTTTATTAAATTAACCATTGTAAGGGGCCTTGTGCTACATCATTCTAAACACTGACCTCTGAACCACATACTCCTGACATACAGTAAGTGTTTATCATCTAAATTGCTGCAGGTTGCTAAGTAGCCCCCAACTATTTCAATGAAGCTTTTTGGAAAGTACAATCAGACAGAAATGCATAGGCAATTGAAGAATTTTTAAAGTGTGATTTTGAAGACTTATATGCAAGTAATTGGGCATACAATGGTTATAGGGGTCTGGGTCCTGCCCTAGGGACATGTATCAATAAATTTGATAAGCAGTGATTTTTTTATTTTTAAAAGAAAGCATAAAAATGAAAAATTCCTTCCAATATAGTACCTGGGGGGTCCCCTTAGTCTACCTGCAAAGTGGCAGATCTGTACCATGTCTAGAATCTGCTGCAGCAATAATTGCATTTATAAAGCCAAAAAAAAGAAATTTTCCCTGCAAGCTGCCTTTATTTTGCTCAGCAACAACTGAGGAGCCAGTGTGTATGATGAGGCCACAATGAGGCCACAATGTAGTGCACTGGGAACAAGATTAGAGATTTTTTGGATACAATTTGTTGTCACTTTGACTTTGGATAGAAATGACGGGTGCGTAAAAATTGGTCTTTGGGTGTTGGTGGTGCCTTCCCACCGTAACCCTATAGAGGTAATCTTGATGAAAGCAAGAATTGGCCTTGCTGTAAAAAATTGCAATGATATGCACCTGTCAAACAGGTGCAGAAAAATTGGTCTTTGGGTGTCTGTGGCACCTTCCCACCGTAACCCTATAGAGGTACTCTTGATGAAAGCAAGAATTGGCCTTGCTGTAAAAAATTGCAATGATATGCACCTGTCAAACAGGTGCAGAAAAATTACTCTTTGGGTGTCGGGGGTGCCTTCCCACCGTAACCCTATAGAGGTACTCTTGATGAAAACAAGAGTTGGCCTTGCTGTAAATTGCAGTGATATGCACCTGTCAAACAGGAGCTGAAAATTGGTCTTTGGGTGTTAATTGTGCCCATGAAACCTATACCAGATGAAATGATTGAATACCCTCAAAGCTAGGCAGCCTCAAAGTCCTACAGAGATTCCACATCCCAGAAAGACTTAATCAGTGATATCGGCATCAGGGGCTTCATAGCTGGTAATCCAGGACTGATTCATTTTTATAAAAGTCAAACGGTCCACGGAGTCTGTGGACAGACGCGTTCTATCATCAGTAACAAAACCTCCTGCAGCACTAAATGCCTGTTCTGAAAGCACGCTGGATGCAGGGCAGCCCAATGCCTCAATAGCATACTGGGCAAGTTCTGGCCAGTGGTCTATTCTCATGACCCAGTAGGTCAGTGGATCGTCAGCTGAAAAGCTCTCCATCTCTGTTTTAGCCCCGAGGTAATCATCCACCATGTGATGCATACGCTGCCGATGGGATGTGGAAGCTGACAGCCCTGGGTGGTGAGGACTAAAAAAATTCTGAAATGCTTTACTTAGGCAGACGCCTTCTCCAATGCTCCTCTCTTGACCAAAAGAAAACTAAAAACTACATTTTCCATGACACTGTAACCTACTGGAGTCAGGAAAATGTTTAATAAAATCCTTTTTAACGTGTCCTCAAGAGATTTTATCTTCTGCACTCTCTGTGGGGATGGGATGAGTTCTGAGATCTTCCCCTTATAACGGTGGTCAAGGAGGGTTGCCAACCAGTAATCATCCTTCTCCTTTATGCCATGTATTCTTGGGTTGCAGGCTTTGAAGCATGAGGTTGCCCATGCACCTCAAATTTGCTGAGGCTTGAGAAGCAGACTCCTCGGGGTCACGGAGGATGACAGCATCTGGAACTTCCTCCTCCCAGCCACGTACTACTCCCAAGGGTCCTGGAGTTGGAAAGCCATCGCTTACAGATTAACACATGTCTTCCTCTTCTTTGAAGCCTATGAAAGTGCCAGAATCCTCCTCCTCCTCCCCTCTCTCCCCCTGTGTATTCTGTAACATATGAATGATGGTGTCTGGATAAAATGGGCCTTGAGTGGAAAGGAAGTCCTCCTCTTCCTCCTGCTGCTCTGCCTCCAGTGCCCTGTCCATAATGTCACGCAGAGTCTGCTCCAGCAGGAACACAACAGGGATTGTGCCACTGGTGCATGCACTGTCATGGCTCACCATCCTTGTGGCTTCCTCAAATGGTGACAATACAGTGTATGCATCCTTAATGATCAGCCATTGGCATGGGGAAAAAAAGCCGAGGCGGCCTGAGCCTGTCGTCATGCCATACTGGCACAGGTACTCATTGACAGCCCTCTGCTGCATGTATAGCTGCTGCAGCATTCCCAAAGTTGAGTTCCACCTGGTGGGCATGTCACAAATCAGGCGGTTTACGGGCAGGTGGAATTCCCGCTGAATTTCAGCCTACCAAGCACTGGCTGTGTATGACCGCCTGAAATGGCTACATACTCTTCTGGCCTGCTTTAGTACATCTTGCAACCCTGGGTACTTACTTAGGAAATGCTGCACCACCAAATTGAGGACATATGCTAGGCATGGCACATGCGTCAACTTTCCCTGTCTAAGGGCGGACAGGGGGTTTGAGCCATTATTGGACTCCATCATTCCTGGCTGCAGCTGGCATGGTGTGAACCACCTCTGGGCCTGTCCCTGCAGAGCTGCAAGAATCTCTGCCCCAGTGTAGTTCCTGTCCCCTAAACACACCTGCTGAAGCACTGCATGGCACCTTTTAGCCTGACTCTGGGAATAGCCCTTTGAATGCTTAGGGGGTACCTGATGTTCATAGGACAATTCTGTATAGGAGGGCATGGAGGTGGTAGAGGAGGAGGAAGAGGAGGAGGAGGGTGTAGAGCTCACAGGTCTGGCATTATTAGCACCAGCTGTATGGAGATGTGGCGGCACAACAAGCTGCAGCACCGTGCACTGTCACTGTGTGCTGTGAACAAAATATATCATTCCTGCCCATGCTTGTTGGACCACGTGTCAGCAGTAAGGTGGACTGCCTTGCCCAACAATGCCAGAACGGCCTTACATGAAAAGTAGTAGCAACTGGGAACCTGCCATTATGGTACAGCACGTGCAAATTCGCAGAAGGGGACAGAATCCATCAGGCTGAAAGGAAGAAGTTGGAGAGCCAACAGCTTTGACAAGTTTGCATTCAGAAGCTGGGCATGTGGGTGGCAGGGACTGTATTTTTTTTTCCACTGTAGCAGATGGGGCAGAGAAATTTGCCGGCTACAGTCTACAGCTGGTGGTGTGCTGCTGGCAGATATGCTGCTAGGACCTGGAACACCCTGTGCTATACCATCATCCCTGTCAGTGGAGGCTGCTGAGAGGTAGTAACTCGGTATTACAGGGGCAGACTGAAGTGGGTAAGGAGGAGGAGGAAGGACAGTTTTGTGCCACTTTTGTGTGGCTTTTAGGTGCTCTTGCCAACGGGCTGAGTGGTTTGACGTTAAATGCCTTCTTAAGCATGTAGTACCCAAATGGTTGGTGTTTTTGCCACGTTTGATGTGCCTGAGACACAGTTTGCAGATAGCAACAGTGCGATCTGCTGCAGATGTGCTGAAAAAGGCCCAGACAGCTGAGCTTTGGGAAGTGGGCCGGGAGATAACAGCTGCAGAATGTGATGAAATAGGGTGGCTGCTCTCTACTCTTTCTTGATGTTGGCCTCCTTGGGGTTGTGCCACCTCACCTTCAGTTTCCTCCTCTGCTCTATCTGGCACCCAAGTCACATCAGTGACCTCATCATCATCATCATCATCTCCATCTCCTCCATCTTCATCATTACCACTAGGGACAATTTGGCAATACGCTGTGGCTTGGGGAACATTAATGCCATTTTGTCTACCAGTGTTCCTCCCTCTCTCTAGGCTCATGTTCCTGTCATCCTCAACCCAACATCTGAATCCAGTAATGGCTGGACATCATCAAGGAGCAAGTGGCTGATGCTGTGGTCAAACAACTCAGCTGACTCCTCAATGGCTGATGTTGGGCTATGGCAGGAATAGATGTGGACAAGGAGGCAGGTTTATCCTTTCTAGCAACTACAGGGGACTGCACACCTGTCTCTGCTTGCATGACAGAATATGAGGAGGATGAGGAAGGTTTAGTAAGCCAGTCCACCACCTCCCCTGCATGCTGTGGCTGGATAGCATGGGCAAACTCACTAAACAGAGGAAATGATGCCCTGCCTGAGGACTGACCACCACGTCCACCTTTGCCTGTGGACACATTTGTTGCTGGCACCCTTACAGTGCCAAGGGAACATTTGCCTCTCCTTGTTGTCCTTCCAGACATTATTGGGAGGGAGGGGGCTTTACTTATAAGCAAATGTAAAGAAGAAGTTGAAATCTGTACATAGATGCACTTTAATCAATGTAAAGAGGTGTTTGGTGCACTTTCATTTGAGTACTCACACTACGTAGACACACTCCAGGGATACACTATAATATACTGCAATATAATGCGCCAAATGTGCAGTGACGCACAAAACGATATGGCGTTAAACTGGCAGTAACGCAAACAAAACTATATGGCGTTAAACTGGCAGTAACCCAAACAGAACTATATTGCGTTAAACTGGCAGTAACGCACACAGAAGCAAATGGTGTTAAACTGGCAGTAACGCATACAGAACGATATGGCATTAAACTGGCAGTAACGCACAAAACTATATGGCGTTAAACTGGCAGTAACGCACACAGGACTATATGGCGTTAAACTGGCAGTAACGCACACAGAACTATATGGCGTTAAACTGGCAGTAATGCATGCAAAACTATATGGCGTTAAACTGGCAGTAATGCACAAAACTATATCGCATTATACTGGCAGTAATGTACACAATAACGCACACAGAAGTAAATGGCATTAAACTGGCAGTAATGCACACAGAACTATATGGTGTTAAACTGGCAGTAACGCACGCAAAACTATATGGCGTTAAACTGGCAGTAACGCACACAGAAGTAAATGGCGTTAAACTGACAGTAACGCACAAAACTATATGGCCTTAAACTGGCAGTAACGCACAAAGGAACTATATGGCGTTAAACTGGCAGTAACGCATACAGACCTATATGGCGTTAAACTTGCAGTAACACACACAAAATGATATGACATAATACTGACAGTAATGAACACAAAACTATATGGCGTTAAACTCGCAGTAACGCACACAAAACTATATGCCGTTAAACTGGCAGTAACGCACACAGAAGTAAATGGCGTTAAACTGGAAGTAACGCACAAAACTATATGGCGTTAAACTAGCAGTAACACACAAAGAACTATATGGCGTTAAACTGGCAGTAACATACACAAAACTATATGGTGTTAAACTGGCAGTAATGCACACAGAAGTAAATGGCGTTAAACTGGCAGTAACGCACACAGAACTATATGGCATTAAACTGGGAGTAATGCACACAGAACTATATGGCGTTAAACTGGCAGTAACACACGCAAAACTATATGGCGTTAAACTGGCAGTAACACACAAAACTATATGGCGTTAAACTGGCAGTAACGCACAAAAAACTATATGGCGTTAAACTGGCAGTAACGCACATAGAAGTAAATGGCGTTAAACTGGCAGTAACACACACAAAAGTAAATGGTGTTAAACTGGCAGTAATGCACAAAACTATATGGCCTTAAACTGGCAGTAACGCACAAAGGAACTATATGGCATTAAACTGGCAGTAACGCACACAGAACTATATGGTGTTAAACTTGCAGTAACGCACACAAAAAGATATGGTGTTAAACTGGCAGTAACGTACACAAAACCATATGGCGTTAAACTGGCAGTAATGCACACATATGGCTTTAAACTGGCAGTAACACACACAGAAGTAAATGGCGTTAAACTGGCAGTAATGCACAAAACTATATGGCCTTAAACTGGCAGTAATGCACAAAGGAACTATATGGCATTAAACTGGCAGTAACGCACACAGAACTATATGGTGTTAAACTTGCAGTAACGCACACAAAAAGATATGGCATTAAACTGGTAGTAACGTACACAAAACCAAATGGCGTTAAACTGGCAGTAATGCACACATATGGCGTTAAACTGGCAGTAATGCACACATATGGCGTTAAACTGGCAGTAACGCACACAGAAGTAAATGGTGTTAAACTGAAAGTAACGCACAAAACTATATGGTGTTAAACTAGCAGTAACACACAAAGAAATATATGGCGTTAAACTGGCAGTAAGGCACAGAAAACAATATGGCTTAAACTGACAGTAATGCACACAGAACTATATGGAGTTAAACTAGCAGTAATGCACACAAAACGATATGGCGTTAAACTGTCAGTAACGCACACAAAAGTATATGGCGTTAAACTGGCAGTAATGCACACAGAAGTAAATGGTGTTAAACTGGCAGTAACACACACAGAAGTAAATGGCGTTAAGCTGGCAGTAACGCACAAAACTATATGGCGTTAAACTGGCCGTAACGCACACAGAACTATATGGCATTAAACTGGCAGTAAAGCACACAAAACTATATGGCATTAAACTGGCAGTAACGCACACAGATCTATATGGTCTTAAACTTGCAGTAACACACACAAAACGATATAATGTTAAACTGGCAGTAATGGACACAAAACTATATGACATTAAGCTGGCAGTAATGCACACATATGGCATTAAACTGGCAGTAACGCACACAAAACTATATGGCGTTAAACTGGCAGTAACGCACATAGAAGTAAATGGCGTTAAACTGGCAGTAACACACACAGAAGTAAATGGCGTTAAACTGGCAGTAATGCACAAAACTATATGGCCTTAAACTGGCAGTAACGCACAAAGGAACTATATGGCCTTAAACTGGCAGTAACGCACACAGAACTATATGGTGTTAAACTTGCAGTAATGCACACAGAAGTAAATGGCGTTAAACTGGCAGTAACGCACAAAACTATATGGCGTTAAACTGGCAGTAACGCACACAGAATTATATGTCGTTAAACTGGCAGTAACGCACACAAAACTATATGGTGTTAAACTGGCAGTAACGCACACAGAACTATATGGTGTTAAACTTGCAATAACGCACACAAACCAATATGGTGTTAAACTGGCAGTAACACACACAAAATAATATGGCCTTAAACTGGCAGTAATGCACAAAGGATCTATATGGCGTTAAACTGGCAGTAACGCACAAAGGATCTATATGGTGTTAAACTTGCAGTAACGCACACAAAAAGATATGGTGTTAAACTGGCAGTAATGCACACATATGGTGTTAAACTGGCAGTAACGCACACAGAAGTAAATGGTGTTAAACTGGAAGTAACGCACAAAATTATATGGCGTGAAACTAGCAGTAACGCACAAAGAAATATATGGTGTTAAACTGGCAGTAACGCAGACAAAACTATATGGTTTAAACTGACAGTAATGCACACAGAACTATATGGAGTTAAACTGGCAGTAACGCACACAAAACGATATGGCATTAAACTGTCAGTAACGCACACAAAAGTATATGGCGTTAAACTGGCAGTAACGCACACAGAAGTACATGACGTCAAAATAGCAGTAACGCACACAGAAGTAAATGGCATTAAACTGGCAGTAATGCACTAAACTATATGGCGTTAAACTGGCAGTAATGCACACAGAACTATATGGCGTTAAACTGGCAGTAACACACACAAAAATATATGGCGTTAAACTGGCAGTAACACACACAGAACTATATGGTGTTAAACTGGCAGTAACGCGCACAAAACTATATGGCGTTAAACTGGCAGTAATGCACACATATGGCGTTAAACTGGCAGTAACGCACACAGAAGTAAATGGTGTTAAACTGGAAGTAATGCACAAAACTATATGGCATTAAACTAGCAGTAACGCACAAAGAAATATATGGCGTTAAACTGGCAGTAACGCACACAAAACTATATGGCTTAAACTGACAGTAATGCACACAGAACTATATGGCGTTAAACTGGCAGTAACGCACACAGAGCTATATGGTGTTAAACTTGCAGTAATGCACACAAAAAGATATGGTGTTAAACTGGCAGTAACGCACACAAAACTATATGGCGTTAAACTGGCAGTAATGCACACATATGGTGTTAAACTGGCAGTAACGCACACAGAAGTAAATGGTGTTAAACTGGAAGTAACGCACAAAACTATATGGCGTTAAACTAGCAGTAACGCACAAAGAAATATATGGCGTTAAACTGGCAGTAACGCACACAAAACTATATGGCTTAAACTGACAGTAATGCACACAGAACTATATGGAGTTAAACTGGCAGTAACGCACACAAAACGATATGGCATTAAACTGTCAGTAACGCACACAAAAGTATATGGCGTTAAACTGGCAGTAACACACACAGAAGTACATGACGTTAAACTAACAGTAACACACACAGAAGTAAATGGCATTAAACTGGCAGTAACGCACTAAACTATATGGCATTAAACTGGCAGTAATGCACACAGAACTATATGGCGTTAAACTGGCAGTAACACACACAGAAGTACATGACGTTAAACTAACAGTAACACACACAGAAGTAAATGGCATTAAACTGGCAGTAACGCACTAAACTATATGGCATTAAACTGGCAGTAATGCACACAGAACTATATGGTGTTAAACTGGCAGTAACGCACACAAAAATATATGGCGTTAACCTGGCAGTAACGCACACAGAACTATATGGTGTTAAACTGGCTGTAACGCACACAAAACTATATGGCATTAAACTGGCAGTAATGCACACATATGGCGTTAAACTGGCAGTAACGCACACAGAAGTAAATGGTGTTAAACTGGAAGTAATGCACAAAACTATATGGCGTTAAACTAGCAGTAACGCACAAAGAAATATATGGCATTAAACTGGCAGTAACACACACAAAACTATATGGTTTAAACTGACAGTAATGCACACAGAACTATATGGAGTTAAACTGGCAGTAACACACACAAAACGATATGGCGTTAAACTGTCAGTAACGCACACAAAAGTATATGGCGTTAAACTGGCAGTAACGCACACAGAAGTAAATGGCATTAAACTGGCAGTAACGCACACAGAAGTAAATGGTGTTAAACTGGCAATAATGCACAAAACTACAGTATATGGCGTTAAACTGGCAATAACGCACACAGAACTATATGGCGTTAAACTGCCAGTAACGCACACAAAACTATATGGCGTTAAACTGGCAGTAACACACACAAAACTATATGGCGTTAAACTGGCAGTAACGCACACAAAACTATATGACGTTAAACTGGTAGTAGCACACAGAGAAGTAAATGGCGTTAAACTGGCAGTAACACACACAGAAGTAAATGGCATTAAAATGGCAGTAACAGTTCAACCGTCACTACACTGACACTATCTGAACTGTCCCTACTCTAGATATACACTAATGTAAAGAATACTAACACGGTCTCACTACACTACACTGAAACTATCTGAGCTGTCCCTACTCAACACTAATGTATGTATAAATGACACAGTCTCACTACACTACAGTGAAACTATCTGAGTTGTCCCTACTCTAGCTGCACACTATGCAAAGCTGAATGATGGTCCTCCTCACTACACTCACACTATCCCTAGACTGACACCAAACTAATATTCTACACTGACAATTGAAGCAAAATAGCACACTAACTAACTAATAGCACTGAACAGAGCCCTGTTCTATCCTGCTCCAGGCTGAAATCACACTGAAAATGACTGCCATTGAAAAAATACTTTTATACTGTGGGGCGGGAATGAGCCATGATTGGATAAAGTCATGATGACATTGTCCAATCATAACTCTGACAGTGCTCTGTGCCCTGATTGGCTGAAGCTTTCATTGCTTCAGCCAATCAGGGCTTGCAATGCACTGTTCAGCGCCACAATGCATTGTGGTCGGTTCGGGGGGGGCGGACAAATGGTCGAACAACCCGTTTGTTTGGCTGTTTGCCGAACGACTGAACAACGAAAATTCGGCCCAAACTTATGCTTGGGCCGAACCGTTCGCCCATGCTTACTCTTTAATTCTAATTTCTAATTACACCTACAGTGCATCTGGAAAGTATTCACTTTTTTCCACATTTAGTTATGTTACAGCCTTAAATGGATTAAATTCATTATTTTCCTCAAAATTCTACAAACAATACCCCATAATGACAACATGAAAGAAGTTTGTTTGAAATGTTTAAAAATAAAAAACGAAAAAAATCACATGTACATAAGTATACACAGTCTTTGCTTAATACTTTGTTGAAGCAACTTTGGCACCAATTACAGCTTCAAGTCATCTTGAGTATGATGCTACAAGCTTGACACACCTATTTTTTTGGCAGTTTCCCCCATTTTCCTTTGCAGGACCTCTCAAGCGCCATCGGGTTGGATGGGGAGCGTCAGTGCACAGCCATTTTCAGATCTCTCCAGAGATGTTTAGTCGGGTTAAAGTCTGGGCTCTGGCTGGGCCACTCAAGGACACTCACAGAGTTGTCCCGTAGCCACTCCTTTGTTATATTGGCTGTGTGCTTAGGGCCGTTGTCCTGTTGGAAGATAACCCTTCGCCCCAGTATGAGCACTCTGGAGTACTATAGTACAAGTAAAGGTGCGGGGAACTAGAGCAACATATCTCACAGTGTTGTATAGGCAAAAAAATTCATAAGCATAGTGATCTGTGCAGGAAAAAGTAAGGTGACTATAGTCCATGACCTTTAAATCTGTTTTAACAATCTAAGGACCATAAAGGATGGTAGTGGAGGGTCCAACACTCAGGGCTGCCATCATATGGGAACAGAAACCATGAATCATTCTTGCCTGTCTACCAACTGCGCCTCAAGCCTCACTTTGAGCTGTTTCCACCGCGGCTGGCTTCTTACAACTAGTGGTGCTGTAGCGAGCCTTGCGCTTCTCCCCCCCAAGATTGGACTGTGAACTGATGACCAGATCTCCCCCCTTGCTGGGACTACTCCATGCCTGAATATGACTTCTCAAATGTGAGTTGCCTATGTTAAGTGTCTATTAAAACTTGTCCTTTATCTGCACCCATAGGCGCCTCTCTCCTTGTGTTTTTTTATGGGCACTCTGGAGCAGGTTTTATCAAGGATGTCTCTGTACATTGCTGCATTCATCTTTCACTCAATCCTGACTAGTCTCCCAGTTCCTCCTGCTGAAAAACATCCCCACAGCATGATGCTGCCACCACCATGCTTCACTGTAGGGATGGTATTGGCCAGGTGATGAGCGGTGCCTGGTTTCCTCCAGACATGACACTTGTCATTCAGGCCAAAAAATTCAATCTTTGTTTCATCAGACCAGAGAATTTTGTTTCTCGTGATCTGAGACTCCTTCAGGTGCCTTTTGGCAAACTCCAGGTGCGCTGTCATATGCCTTTTACTGAGGAGTGGCTTCCGTCTGGCCACTCTACCATACAGGCCTAAATGGGGGAGTGCTGCAGAGATGGTTGTTCTTCTAGAAGGTTCTCCTCGCTCCACAGAGAAATGCTGGAGCTCTGTTAGAGTGACCATTGGGTTCTTGGTAACCTCCCTGACTAAGGCCCTTCTCCCCCGATCATTCAGTTTGGCTGGGCGGCCCTCTCTAGGAAGAGTCCTGGTAGTTCCAAACTTCTTCCATTTTCAGGTGATGGAGGCCACTGACCTTCAAAGCTGCAAAAAAATGTCTGTACCCTTCCCCAGATCTGTGCCTTGATACAATCCTGTCTTAGAGGTCTACAGACAATTCCTTGGACTTCATCTCTTAATTTGTGCCCTGACATGTACTATTAACTGTGGGACTTTATATAGACAGGTGTGTGCCTTTCCAAATTATATCCAATCAACTGAATCTGAGAAAAACATCTCAGGGATGATCAGTCTAAACAGGATGCACCTGAGCTAAATTTTGAGTGTCATGACAAAGGCTGCGAATAATTACTGTATTCATCGGCGTATAATACACACTTTTTTTCCCGTAAATAGAGGGCAAACAGTGCTTGCATGTTATACGCCAATATTTTTTTTACCAACAGGGGGCGGAGATCGGACGGTCCGCCCGAGTGCCACACATTGGGGGGGGTCAGGCCGGCCGCCCCGTCTCTCCTGGACCAGAGACAGCACTGCCAGCATACTCTAAGGTTAAGAAAAAAATCATTGCCAGTCCCTTCTCATACACTGTTCCTCTGTGTCACTCTCATTGTAAATCAAAGTCTCTACATACCTCATTAGCTCCATCCTTTCGGCCGCTCTCCTCCTCCCGCTCCTCCTCCTTCGAGTGTAGCTTTAGATTGGAGAAGGAGAGTGGTCACATGACCGCCCATGAAACATCAGAGGAGAGCAGTCATGTGACTGAGTCCACGAAAGGATGAAGCTAATGAGATATTTAGAGACTTCAATTTACGATGAGAGTGACACAGGAGGAGCAGTGTATGAGAAGGGACTGGCAGTGATTTCTTCTTAACTTTAGAGTATGCTGGCAGTGCTGTCCCAGGAGACTGGTGGTATCCTGGGAGTGCAGGGGGGCTGTGCAATGAAAGGGGCTGTGTACTGTGCAGGGGGAGGGAGCTGTGTAATTTAAAGGGGCTGTATACTGTGCAGGGGGAGGGGGCTGTGTAATGTAAAGGGGCTGTGTACTGTGCAGGGGGAGGGGGCTGTGTAATATAAAGGGGCTGTGTACTGTGCAGGGGCAGGGGTCTGCATAATGTGCAGGGGGCTGTATAGTGTGCAGGAGTCAGCGTAATGTGAAGGGGGACTGCGTAATGTGCAGGGGGCTGCATAATGTGTAGGGGGGCTATGTAATGTGCAGGGCACTGCGTAATGTGCAGGGGGCTGTGTAATGTGCAGGGGTCTGTGTAATATGCAGGGGGCTGCGTAATGTGCAGAGGTCAGTGTAATGTGCGGGGGGCTGTGAAAAGTGTTTTTCCTGAAACTTCCCTCTTAAAATGAGGGTGCTTGTTATACGTTGATAAATACGGTATGTACATGTGATATGTAAATTTGCAAAACAAACAAACTTCTTTCATTTTATCATTATGGGGTATTGTTGGTTGAATTTTGAGGAAAATAATGAATTTAATACATTTTAGAATAAGGCTGTAACATAACATAATGTGTAAAAAGTGAAGCGCTGTAAAAACTTTCCGGATGTATAAAAAAAAATAGACAGTGTCTAACACAATTGGAGCATCAACTTTCTATGGGCCCACTGCTTTACTGCATCCTCCCTCCAACATGTCATATGCTAAGGTGCACGTGATGACATGCTTGAAGATATCTATACATTTCTTTGGTAAATAACACTTTGGTGGACATGCATACAGGGTAGGAAGGAAAGGGATACACATCAACAATCTCAGTGATTGTACTAAGATTGGTTATATACTGGATCTTTAATTGCATCTGAAAAAAAATCTGGACGTTCTAGACAACAACAAACCGAAAATATATTTTGTTTCATATTTTATACAATTCTAAAAAAAAAAAAAAAAGGCTCAGCTTTTCAAAACAGAATATTTTAGTAAAAAGGTATTTTCCAAACATTTAATTTTCTGGAAAAAAAAATCTTTAGGAATCTTTTTTTTCCACAATTCCAGTCTAACTGGGGAGTATTAGTGAAAAATTCCTGTAGGCTTACATACAGGCAAAGCCCATAATTGACAGAGTAAAACAGAGTGATAAGTAACAATGTTACGAAAAGAAACCTAATTAAAAACACGTGCAGAATGAAGGAGAGCTGGCAAAAGAGAAGTGTAAGTAGAGAAAAAGAAAACAGGAGAAGTGCACTGATTCTTTTGGAATGTTTTGATTGGAAATATGACATCCCCGCGTCATACCTCCATGGCACTGTACTTGCCTCAAATGCCCCACAGACATAGATAATAGCTGTTGTAATTTAGTAATTACATGTGTTTTAGGTGGCATATTTCATGTTGAGTGATGAAGATAGATGAAGCTATGCTGTCTTTAGAAACATTGGACAGTTTTATGTCATGGTTCGGGGGGGAAGGGGGGGGGGATTTTTTCACTCTAAAATTGTTAAGCAACATGCTTTTTCAATTGTCAGTATGAAATTGTCCTCCATATAAATAGCAAAAGCTGTATGCTATGGCAGGTAAAATACACTAAAATCACAATGCTGTTGTGGATAACCAGCCAGCAAGTCTGTTGTTTTTCAAAAAAATAAGCTCTCCAGCAGAATGTATCAGTTTTACAAGAATGAGACAAATCATTTAACACTGGAAGCGGTTAAAACGATCATTTATTATGGAAAACCTTTATCCCAAAAAGAAAAAAAAACTGTTTGCTGTAACTGCTTATAAAGTATGAGCTGGAGTTTGGGTTTAATGCATTGGTGTAATGAAATCTGCTAACACATTTAACACTATCCTCCTCCAGACTGACAATGTTGCTGTCTGCTGTGCCTCCTATTCTCATTCATCCAGAGTTGTGTGTGGTGCAGCCACCACATTTAATGGCCCAACAAACAATCACACAAAATTAGACATCAGCAAACAGAAAAATAAATGTATTCTGCTTATCTTTTGCCTTCCTTCATTCCCCTCCCCCACCAATATGCTACTGACATCTTTAACCACTTGAAGACCTTTTCTGGCACTTTTTGTTTACAAGTTTAAATCAGTATTTTTTGCTAGAAAATTACTTATAACTTCCAAATATTACATATATTTTTTTAGCAGAGACCCTAGAGAATACAATGGCAATCATTGCAATTTTTTTATGTCACGTGGTATTTGTACGTATTTCAAATGCAATTTTTTTTGGAAAAAATACATTTTAATGAATAAAGGAAAAACAAAATCCCAATCCCAATATATCCCAATATCCCAATTTTTTGTATAATATGAAAAATGATGTTACGCCGAGTAAATAGATACCTAACATGTCATGCTTTTAAATTGTGCATGCTCGTGGAATGGTGACAAACTACGGTACCTAAAAATCTCCATAGGCGAAGCTTTAACCACTTAAGGACCGCCTCACGCCGATGTACGTCGGCAGAATGGCACGGGCAGGCAGAATCACGTATATGTACGTGATCTGCCTCCCGCGGGCGGGGGGTCCGATCGGACTCCCCCCCCCGGTGCCCGAGGCGGTCCCCTTTTGTCCAGCGGTGATCGAAGATGAGGGGGAGACCATCCGTTCGTGGCCCCCTCCTCGCGATCGCCGCCGGCCAATCAGATCATTCCTATGCTGCTGTATGGTAAACAGCAGCAAAGGAAATTATGTCATCTCTCCTCGGCTCGGTATTTTCCGTTCCAGCGCCAAGGAGAGAAGACTGAAATGTGAGTGCACAACACACACACATACAGTAGAACATGCCAGGCACACAAAACACCCCCCTTTACCCCCCAATCCCCCCCCGATCCCCCCGATCACCCCCTAATCACCCCTCCCCCCCGTCACACTGACACCAGTTTTTTTTTTTTCTGATTACTGCATGGTGTCAGTTTGTGACAGTTACTGTGTTAGGGCAGTTAGTATTAGCCCCCTTTAGGTCTACGGTACCCCCCTAACCCCCCCAATAAAGTTTTAACCCCTTGATCACCCCCCGTCGCCAGTGTCGCTAAGCGATAATTTTTTTGATCGCTGTATTAGTGTCGCTGGTGATGCTAGTTAGGGACGTAAATATTTAGGTTCGCAGTCAGCGTTTTATAGCGACAGGGACCCCCATATACTACCTAATAAATGTTTTAACCCCTTGATTGCCCCCTAGTTAACCCTTTCACCACTGATCACCGTATAACTGTTACAGGTGATGCTGGTTAGTTGGTTTATTTTTTATAGTGTCAGGGCACCCGCCGTTTATTACCGAATAAAGGTTTAGCCCCCTGATCGCCCCCGGCGGTGATATGCGTCGCCCCAGGCAGCGTCAGATTAGCGCCAGTACCGCTAACACCCACGCACGCAGCATACGCCTCCCTTAGTGGTATAGTATCTGTACGGATCAATATCTGATCTGATCAGATCTATACTAGCATCCCCAGCAGTGTAGGGTTCCCAAAAACGCAGTGTTAGCGGGATCAGCCCAGATACCTGCTAGCACCTGCATTTTGCCCCTCCTCCCGGCCCAGCCCAGCCCACCCAAGTGCAGTATCGATCGATCACTGTCACTTACAAAACACTAAACGCATAACTGCAGCGTTTGCAGAGTCAGGCCTGATCCCTGCGATCGCTAACAGTTTATTTTGTAGCATTTTGGTGAACTGGCAAGCACCAGCCCCAGGCAGCGTCAGGTTAGCGCCAGTACCGCTAACACCCACACACGCACCGCACACCTCCCTTAGTGGTATAGTATCTGATCGGATCAATATCTGATCCGATCAGATCTATACTAGCGTCCCCAGCAGTTTAGGGTTCCCAAAAATGTAGTGTTAGCGGGAACAGCCCAGATACCTGCTAGCACCTGCGTTTTGCCCTCCGCCCAGCCCACCCAAGTGCAGTATCGATCGATCACTGTCACTTACAAAACACTGAACACATAACTGCAGCTTTCGCAGAGTCAGGCCTGATCCCTGCGATCGCTAACAGTTTTTTTTGTAGCGTTTTGGTGAACTGGCAAGCACCAGCCCCAGGCAGTGTCAGGTTGGTGCCAGTACCGCTAACACCCACGCACGCACCATACACCTCCTTTAGCGGTATAGTATCTGAACGGATCAATATCTGATCCAATCAGATCTATACTAGCGTCCCCCAGCAGTTTAGGGTTCCCAAAAACGCAGTGTTAGCGGGATCAGCCCAGATACCTGCTAGCACCTGCGTTTTGCCCCTCCGTCCGGCCCAGCCCGGCCCAGCCCAGCCCACCCAAGTGCAGTATCGATCGATCACTGTCACTTACAAAACACTAAACGCATAACTGCAGTGTTCGCAGAGTCAGGCCTGATCCCTGCGATCGCTAACAGTTTTTTTGGTAGCGTTTTGGTGAACTGGCAAGCAAGAGCGGCCTAGTACACCCCGGTCGTAGTCAAACCAGCACTGCAGTAACACTTGGTGACGTGGCGAGTCCCATAAGTGCAGTTCAAGCTGGTGAGGTGGCAAGCACAAGTAGTGTCCCGCTGCCACCAAGAAGAAGACAAACAGGCCCATCGTGCCCATAATGCCCTTCCTGCTGCATTCGCCAATCCTAATTGGGAACCCACCACTTCTGCAGCGCCCGTACTTCCCCTATTCACATCCCCAACCAAATGCAGTCGGCTGCATGAGAGGCATTTTCTTTATGTCCTCCCGAGTACTCCTACCCAGCGAACCCCCCCCAAAAAAGATGTTGTGTCTGCAGCAAGCGCGGATATAGGCGTTACACCCGCTATTATTGTCCCTCCTGTCCTGACAATCTTGGTCTTTGCATTGGTGAATGTTTTGAACGCTACCATTCACTAGTTAAGTATTAGCGTAGGGTACAGCATTGCACAAACTAGGCACACTTTCACAGGGTCTCCCAAGATGCCATCACATTTTGAGAGACCCGAACCTGGAACCGGTTACAGTTATAAAAGTTAGTTACAAAAAAAAGTGTAAAAAAAAAAAAAAAAATATATAAAATTTTAAAAAATAGTTGTCGTTTTATTGTTCTCTCTCTCTCTCTATTCTCTCTCTATTGTTCTGCTCTTTTTTACTGTATTCTATTCTGCAATGTTTTGTTATTATGTTTTATCATGTTTGCTTTTCAGGTATGCAATTTTTTATACTTTACCGTTTACTGTGTTTTATTGTTAACCATTTTTTTGTCTTCAGGTACGCCATTCACGACTTTGAGTGGTTATACCAGAATGATGCATACAGGTTTAGGTATCATCTTGGTATCATTCTTTTCAGCCAGCGGTCGGCTTTCATGTAAAAGCAATCCTATCGGCTAATTAGCCTCTAGACTGCTTTTACAAGCAGTGGGAGGGAATGCCCCCCCCCCCACCGTCTTCTGTGTTTTTCTCTGGCTCTCCTGTCTCAACAGGGAACCTGAGAATGCAGCCGGTGATTCAGCCAGCTGACCATAGAGCTGATCAGAGACCAGAGTGGCTCCAAACATCTCTATGGCCTAAGAAACCTGAAGCTACGAGCATTTCATGACTTAGATTTCGCCGGATGTAAACAGCACCATTGGGAAATTGGGAAAGCATTTTATCACACCGATCTTGGTGTGGTCAGATGCTTTGAGGGCAGAGGAGAGATCTAGGGTCTAATAGACCCCAATTTTTTCAAAAAAGAGTACCTGTCACTACCTATTGCGATCATAAGGGATATTTACATTCCCTGAGATAACAATAAAAATGATTAAAAAAAAATGAAAGGAACAGTTTAAAAATAAGATAAAAAAGCAAAAAAATAATAAAGAAAAAAAAAAAAGCACCCCTGTCCCCCCCTGCTCTCGCGCAAAGGCGAACGCAAGTGTCGGTCTGGCGTCAAATGTAAACAGAAATTGCACCATGCATGTGAGGTGTCACCGCGAACGTCAGATTGAGGGCAGTAATTTTAGCAGTAGACCTCCTCTGTAAATCTAAAGTGGTAACCTGTAAAGGCTTTTAAAGGCTTTTAAAATCGTATTTAGTTTGTCGCCACTGCACGTTTGTGCGCAATTTTAAAGCATGTCATGTTTAGTATCCATGTACTCGGCCTAAGATCATCTTTTTTATTTCATCAAACATTTGGGCAATATAGTGTGTTTTAGTGCATTAAAATTTAAAAAAGTGTGTTTTTTCCCCAAAAAATGCGTTTGAAAAATCGCTGCGCAAATACTGTGTGAAAAAAAAAAATGAAACAGCCACCATTTTAATCTGTAGGGCATTTGCTTTTAAAAAATATATAATGTTTGGGGGTTCAAAGTAATTTTCTTGCAAAAAAAAATAATTTTTTCATGTAAACAAAAAGTGTCAGAAAGGGCTTTGTCTTCAAGTGGTTAGAAGAGTGGGTGATGTGTGACATAAGCTTCTAAATGTTGTGCATAAAATGCCAGGACAGTTCAAAACCCCCCCAAATGACCCAATTTTGGAAAGTAGACACCCCAAGCTATTTGCTGAGAGTCATATCGAGTCCATGGAATATTTTATATTGTGACACAAGTTGCGGGAAAGAGACAAATTTTTTTTTTTTTGCACAAAGTTGTCACTAAATGATATATTGCTCAAACATACACAAGAAAAAAAGACCTCTCCTGCGCTCAGGTGTCCAAGAACTGGATATGTGGTGCAGCCACCTATAGAAGTAATGCCTAGTGTCTTGCAGCCCTCATTTGAACAATGGGTATTCAAGCTAAAAAAACAAAAAAGAAAGAGGGCGCACCAACCTAGTGCATTACCACTGATAAACTTTAATGCAGCATAAAAACAGTAAAAATTATACTCACAAACGAGCTAATAAAGATAGCTTTCGAAAGGGCGCAAAAGCGCTGTTTCTGTGGATCGACACCCCAGGACCTGTTGCCGAGAGGATCAGACCAGCGCAAATGGCTGATGGCTTACGCGTTTCGGGGGAGCACCCCTTTCTTCAGAGCCTAAGCGGGCAATGGTTGGTCTCTCGAATTGCTCTCTCTATAAATGTATGTATGTGCCTGTGTCTACCCCACCCAATTAGTGACAACGCCCCCTCCCACAGGTATTAGGCACCACCCACCCATTCGGGTTAACCCTCCCTATCCCATCCCTCTGAGTGTGTTTCCCCATTAGTAGCCAGAATATAGAGGGCAAACATCACTCTATATTGTCTGCTAAAAGAATGATAGTAATATTAGTACAAAAAGAAATTGATTAATAAAAAAAAAAAAAAAAAAGGAAAAAAAAAATTAAATATAAATATAGATATAAATATAAACATAAAATCACTGAGCCAGCAGATCAATTTCACTCTCACCATAGGCTATGTACAACAGGGCAGGGGAAGGGGGATTGGGTGCACCAAAGCAAAGACACCTCACCTCCTGCATGCAGCTCTAATTGTGTCCCCATGCCTCCGATCTACTGGGGTGGATGGTGCAGGGCTCCTCCGGCTTCCAGGAGCCATAATAGTGCCGCATGTCGTGTGTGGAACGCACGCCATTCAACAGACCAGGAAGTGCGGGCGTTCCTGCGTTCCACCCGCAACTTCCGGCCGATCGTGGCGTCATTTCCCCCTCCTCCGCAGGCGTCAGAGGTCACTGTGCGCCATGAAAACGGCCCGGAAGCGTGGGTGTGTTTGCGTTCCACCTACTGCTTCCGACCGTCAAACCTATGGTAAATAATGCACGCGCATCTCAGTAAGGCCGCGCGCTCTCTACTAATCTCTCCACTACTATCATTATCATTGGCAGAGACGCGATCTGGCTATGCAGGACAGGCAGCATTCTACTAGCAGTGCTCAGCCCACTTTTCTCTAAGCCAGAAAACATTGGTGAAAAATGGAGGGGGAAAGGAATGTATAATTTAAAAAATTAATTAAAAAATAAGAATAGAATTGAAAATATTGTAATATAAATGTCGAATCCCAAAAAAGGAAGTGAAAAAAGGGATAGTGGAAAACGGATTCCAAATCTATAATGTTGATCATAATATATAATTGTTAGATTAATAAAATGAGTCTGCAGAAGTATCCTTCCAAGGTACAGTAGATCATACCATATCCATAAAATTCATAGATTGACATGTAACATATAATATACTTAATGTTAAAAAAACCTAATGTTAAAAAACAACACATGGAAGTCCATAACAATTAGTCGTCATGATATCAGCATGATACTAATCTAGAGGAAGAAGGATTATAAAATAATAATAAATAATACATAGTATAAAATTCCTAAGAATACATATGGGATCTCAAAGTGAATACTGAACCTCATCAGCCTATACCAATATTAGTCACCATTAGACACAGCAATAGAGTGTTCCTACTAAGAGGCTACACCCCACTCCATGTAGATATAAAATATATATAGATATAGTGACAAATATGTACATAAACCATATAATAGTAAAACATAATGTGCCAAATGACCGTGGTACCCATCACCTCAGCATATACCCTGGAAGATACCTCTGCGGACCGGCATACCACCATCCACCCCAGTAGATCGGAGGCATGGGGACACAATTAGAGCTGCATGCAAGAGGTGAGGTGTCTTTGCTTTGGTGCACCCAATCCCCCTTCCCCTGCCCTGTTGTACATAGCCTATGGTGAGAGTGAAATTGATCTGCCGGCTCAGTGATTTTATGTTTATATTTATATCTATATTTATATTTAATTATTTTTTCCTTTTTTTTTTTTTTTTTTTTTATTAATCAATTTCTTTTTGTACTAATATTACTATCATTCTTTTAGCAGACAATATAGAGTGATGTTTGCCCTCTATATTCTGGCTACTAATGGGGAAACACACTCAGAGGGATGGGATAGGGAGGGTTAACCCGAATGGGTGGGTGGTGCCTAATACCTGTGGGAGGGGGCGTTGTCACTAATTGGGTGGGGTAGACACAGGCACATACATACATTTATAGAGAGAGCAATTCGAGAGACCAACCATTGCCCGCTTAGGCTCTGAAGAAAGGGGTGCTCCCCCGAAACGCGTAAGCCATCAGCCATTTGCGCTGGTCTGATCCTCTCTGCAACAGGTCCTGGGTGTCGATCCACAGAAACAGCGCTTTTGCGCCCTTTCGAAAGCTATCTTTATTAGCTCGTTTGTGAGTATAATTTTTACTGTTTTTATGCTGCATTAAAGTTTATCAGTGGTAATGCACTAGGTTGGTGCGCCCTCTTTCTTTTCTGTTTTTTTATATTGCTCAAACATGCCATGGGAATATGTGAAATTACACCCCAAAATACATTCTGTTGCTTCTCCTGAGTACGGGGATACCACATGTGTGAGACTATTTGGGAGCCTAGCCGCGTACAGGACCCAGAAAACCAAGCACTGCCTTCAGGCTTTCTAAGGGCGTAAACAACCCCCCCCCCCAAATGACCCCATTTTGGAAAGTAGACACCCCAAGCTATTTGCTGAGAGGTATAGTGAGTATTTTGCAGACCTCACTTTTTGTCACAAAGTTTTGAAAATTGAAAAAAGAAAAAAAAATGTTTTTTCTTGTCTTTCTTCATTTTCAAAAACAAATGAGAGCTGCAAAATACTCACCATGCCTCTCAGCAAATAGCTTGGGGTGTCTACTTTCCAAAATGGGGTCATTTGGGGGGGTTTTGTGCCACCTGGGCATTCCATGACCTTCGAAACTGTGATAGGCAGTGAAGAGTGAAATCAAAAATTTACACCCTTAAAAAGCCTGAAGGCGGTGATTGGTTTTCGGGGCCCCGTACGCAGCTAGGCTCCCAAAAAGTCCCACACATGTGATATCCCCATACTCAGGAGAAGCAGCTAAATGTATTTTGGGGTGCAATTCCACATATGCCCATGGCCTGTGTGAGCAATATATCATTTAGTGACAACTTTGTGCAAAAAAAAAAAAAAAAAAATGGTCACTTTCCCGCAACTTGTGTCAAAATATAAAATATTCCATGGACTCAACATGCCTCTCAGCAAATAGATTGGGGTGTCTACTTTCCAAAATGGGGTCATTTGGGGGGGTTTTGTGCCATCTGGGCATTTTATGGCCTTTAAAACTGTGATAGGTAGTGAGGAGTGAAATCAAAAATTTACGCCCTTAGAAATCCTGAAGGCGGTGATTGGTTTTCAGGGCCCCGTACGCCGCTAGGCTCCCAAAAAGTCCCACACATGTGGTATCCCCGTACTCAGGAGAAGCAGCTGAATGTATTTTGGGGTGCAATTCCACATATGCCCATGGCCTCTGTGAGCAATATATCATTTAGTGACAACTTTTTGTAAATTTTTTTTTGTCATTATTCAATCACTTGGGACAAAAAAATAAATATTCAATGGGCTCAACATGCCTCTCAGCAATTTCCTTGGGGTGTCTACTTTCCAAAATGGGGTCATTTGGGGGGGTTTTGTACTGCCCTGCCATTTTAGCACCTCAAGAAATGACATAGGCAGTCATAAACTAAAAGCTGTGTAAATTCCAGAAAATGTACCCTAGTTTGTAGACGCTATAACTTTTGCGCAAACCAATAAATATACGCTTATTGACATTTTTTTTACCAAAGACATTTTGCCGAATACATTTTGGCCTAAATGTATGACTAAAATTGAGTTTATTGGATTTTTTTTATAACAAAAAGTAGAAAATATAATTTTTTTTCAAAATTTTCGGTCTTTTTCCATTTATAGCGCAAAAAATAAAAATGGCAGAGGTGATCAAATACCATCAAAAGAAAGCTCTATTTGTGGGAAGAAAAGGACACAAATTTTCGTTTGGGTACAGCATTGCATGACCACGCAATTAGCAGTTAAAGCGACGCAGTGCCAAATTGGAAAAAGTCCTCTGGTCCTTATGCAGCATAATGGTCCGGGGCTAAAGTGGTTAAACGGCTTTACAGGTTACCTGTTTAGAGTTACAGAGAAGGTCTAGCACTAGAATTATTTCTCTCACTCTAATGCCCCGTACACACGGTCGGACTTTGTTCGGACATTCCGACAACAAAATCCTAGGATTTTTTCCGACGGATGTTGGCTCAAACTTGTCTTGCATACACACGGTCATACAAAGTTGTCGGAGAATCCGATCGTTTTAAACGCGGTGACGTAAAACATGTACGTCGGGACTATAAACGGGGCAGTGGCCAATAGCTTTCATCTCTTTATTTATTCTGAGCATGTCCGTCGGATTTGTGTACACACGATCGGAATTTCCGACAACGGATTTTGTTGTCGGAAAATTTTATCTCCTGCTCTCCAACTTTGTGTGTTGGAAAATCCGATGGAAAATGTCCGATGGAACCCACACACGGTTGGAATTTCCGACAACACGCTCCGATCGGACATTTTCCATCGGAAAATCCGACCGTGTGTACGGGGCATAACAATCACGGCGATACCTCACATGTGTGGTGCGAACGCCGTTTACATATGCTTGCGCGATTTACGTATGCATTCGCTTCTGCACACAAGCACGGAGGGATGGGGGTGCTTTAAAAAAAAATCGTATTTATTTTATTTTAAATTTTTTTTTTTTTAGCACTTTTATTCCTATTACAAGGAAAGCAAACATCTCTTGTAATAGAAATAAGGATGACAGCTCCTCTTTATGGAGAGATATGGGGTCTAAAATACCCCAAATCTCTTCTTTACCTTTAAAAGCAAAAGACCACGAGCCAGTGGAAACCGTAAGCCCAAGATTCACCAGCGAGCAGCGGAAAGGGACGTCATAAGCTGCTCATAGTGCTTTCAAGAGAAAGCCAGCCGTAGGCTGTAAAAAACCATATTGTGGTTATGGCTGATATCTTCAGCCATAATCCTGGTAAACCACTTGCAAACTGCAACATATATATATGTATTGCGGTCAGCAAGTGGTTAAAAGATAATATCCATATTTATTACATAGCTTTTTTTAGACCCAGGGATGCCATCACTGAGTCTCTGCACTTCTCTATGTAGTACAGGCTGATCGTGGCCGGTGGAAGAGGCCAGTAGGGCACTGAAAACATCACAGCACGCTGCCTCAGTACTCCTCTTAACAACCTTCAGCGCTAATTGGGCAGGGGGAGGGGTTATGCAAATATCAAAATGTCTTGATGTGTGTGCCAGTCAGAAGGAGTGGACGTTCCTAAGAAGGATAAATTTGTGTGCAGACCATCGCAGGTAATGCCCAATTGTGATGCTGAGCCTCCATGAATGAAAGATCTGAAACCCAATGAATTAAATGGGTGGGCCAAAAACAGTCAGGCTGGGGAGGAAAAGTCTACATGATGCTGGATGTCCTTCAGCCGGAAAATGAGACTCTATCTGACTTGCTGCAGATTCTAATGCACATTATGAGAAGCCCACAATGTACAGTGAAATCAGAGTAAGCCATTTCAGTAAAGGAAAGGCACACGTACAACTGTGCAAGACTAAAGAGAAGGTTGGAGTTCAGCTTTAAACTTATAGTAGTCCAATGTGTATCTCAATGTAAAATATCAAAGCGGGATATGAACTGTACATAAAATGCCATTGGTCTGGCGATGTTTCTGTGTTTACTCCATGGAGATACCTCTTGGAAGTTTTAGACCCAGATGCAGAAATGCTGAGATCCCACTGAAGTCACCAACTTTTGGTCAGATCGCTGTGGTGATCTGACCAGAAGTGGGAGCAGGTGCCTGTCAAAACCAGGTACCCGCTCCCACCAAAAAGTGCCAAATGTGGCAGTGGAAGGGGGGGGGGGGGGGACTATGCAAACAAGCAGAACTCCCCTTTTGGGTAATGTCCCGCTTTAATTACTAGATAGAGTCCAGCGCATAGATACTGCTAGCATTAAGCATTCCTAGTATCTTTAGCAAGTCAATGATGGTAGCCTCCAAGATACTTTAAAATAATTTGTTAACATTTTTAGGTGGATTTAGGCATAGACTGAGAATGTTCCTTTCAGGCTGGAACCTGAACTCACTTGTAAAGAACAAAACAATTTTGTTGGCAGTCAATAAGAATAGTGAATGATGGAATTTGTCAAGTATGCTGATCATAACACGTCAACCAAAACAACTCAGTGTGACCATTTGAGCCTAAATATCTGCAGTAAATTGCTATGGCTAATGTTCTTTTTGGACTTTGCACAAACATTAACATTGCTCAGATTTAATAGATGAGTTGGCCCCTTAACCACTTGACAACTGGGCACTTAAACCCCCTTCCTAACCAGACCAATTTTCAGCTTTTGGTGCTCTCACATTTTGAATGACAATTACTCAGTCATGCAACACTGTATCTATATGAAATTTTTGTCCTTTTTTTCACACAAATGGAGCTTTCTTTTGGTGGTATTTAATCACCGCTGGGTTCTTTATTTTTTGCGCCGTAAAAGAAAAAAGACCGAAAAATCTGTAAAAAAATACATTTTTCTTCATTTCTGTTATAATATTTTGCAAATTAGTAATTTTTCTTCATATATTTTGGCCAAAATTTATACCGCTACATATCTTTGGTAAAATTAACCCAAATCGGTGGATATTATTTGGTCTTTGTGAAAGTTATAGAGTCCAAAAGCTATGGTGCGAATATCTGAAAATTGATCACACCTGAAGTACTGACGGCCTATCTAAATTCTTGAGACCCTAACATTCCAGAAAAGTACAAATACCCCCCAAATGACCCCTTTTTGGAAAGAAGACATTCCAAGGTATTTAGAAAGACGCATGGTGAGTTTTTTGAAGTTGTCATTTTTTCCCACAATTCTTTGCAAAATCAAGGTTTTTTTTTTACTTTTTTTTTTTCCCACAAAATTGTCATATTAGCAGGTTATTTCTCACACACAGCATATGCATACCACAAATTACACCCCAAAACACATTCTGCTATTACTCCCGAGTATGGCGATACCACATGTGTGAGACTTTTACACAGCGTGGCCACATACAGAGGCCCAACATGCAGGGGAGCACCTTCAGGCGTTCTGGAGCACCCAGGCCAATTCTGACATTTCTCTCCTACATGTAAAAATCATCATTTATTAGCTAGAAAATTACATAGAACCCCAAAACATTATATATGTTTTTTTAGCAAAGACCCTAGAGAATACAATGGCGGTCGTTGCAACTTTTTATCTCGCACGGTATTTGCGCAGCAATTTTTTTAACGCATTTTTTTTGGAAAAAAAACTGTTTTGTGCTTTACAAAAACCAAAACAGTAAAGTAAGCCTAATGTTTTTGCATAATGTGAAAGATGAAGTTACGCCGAGTAAATAGATACCCAACATGTCACCTTTCAAAATTGCACGCGCTTGTGGAATGGCGCCAAACTTTGCTACTCAAAAATCCCCATAGGCGACGCTTTAAAATTTTTTACTGGTTACATGTTTTGAGTTACAGAGGAGGTCTAGGGCCAAAATTATTGCTCTCGCTCTACCGATCGCAGCGATACCTCACATGTGTGGTTTGAACACCGTTTTCATATGTGGGAGGGACTTACGCATGCGTTCGCTTCTGCATGCGAGCACACAGGGACAGGGGCGCTTTAAAATTTTTTATTTTTTTTTTATTGTTCATTTTACTTTATTTATTTTAGTTTGATGCTTTTTTCCAAAAAAATAAATTTTGGACCACTTTTATTCCTATTACAAGGAATATAAACATCCTTGTAATAGGAATATGGCATGACAGGTCCTCTTTACAGTGAGATATGGGGTCAATAAGACCCCACATCTCACCTCTAGGCTGGGAAGCCTGAAATAAAAAAAAAAAAAAAACGATCCTGGCTTCGATCGTAGCGGTGAGTCGGTAGAAGCGCGGGAGGGGGGGACATCCCCTCTCGCCTCCCGTAAGAATGATCAAGCAGTGGAACAGCTGCTATGATCATTCTCATGGTGTAGGGAATCGCCGGCTGAAAAAGCTGATATCTGAATGATGCCTGTAGCTGCAACCATCATTCAGATATCCCCGCACAAAGTCAAGGACGTTGTATGACGGCCGGCGGGCGGGAAGTGGTTAAAACGCTTGGCAGTGGGGCATGGCAGAGTATGGCGGGGGCATGGCAGAGTATGGCGGGGGCATTGCAGAGTATGGCGGGGGCAATGCAGAGTATTGTGGGGGCATTGCAGAGTATTGTGGGGGCATTGCAGAGTATTGCACAGCATTGCAGAGTATTGTGGGGGCATTGCAGAGTATTGTGGGGGCATTGCAGAGTATTGCACAGCATTGCAGAGTATTGTGGGGGCATTGCAGAGTATTGTGGTGGCATTGCAGAGTATTGCACAGCATTGCAGAGTATTGTGGGGGCATTGCAGAGTATTGCACAGCATTGCAGAGTATTGTGGGGGCATTGCAGAGTATTGCACAGCATTGCAGAGTATTGTGGGGGCATTGCAGAGTATTGCACAGCATTGCAGAGTATTGTGGGGGTATTGCAGAGTATTGCACAGCATTGCATAGTAGTAGGGATGGCTGAGCATGGATGGATGGATGGCTGGATGTCTCTGTGCAGCGCTGTGGGCACTACACATACAGCCCACAGCGCTGCAGCCATCCATCCATCTCCCTCTCCTCCACAGTGTACCGATCGGTACACAGGAGGGGAGGAGAGGAACCGGCGTCATCAGATGACGCCGGTCTGTTTACATGTGATCGCGCCATCAGTTGACGGCGCGATCACATGGTAAACGGCCGCGATCAGCGGCCATTTACCGGGATCCGTGATGCGCCGGGTCCTCTGGACCCGGCGGTCACAGATGTGTTCGGGTGCGCGCCCCAGGGGGCGCGGGAGAGGGGAATTCTGGGAGGACGTCATAGTACGTCCTCCCAGAGTTATCCAACCGCCCTGCAGCCGTCATTCGGCTATGGGCCGGTTGGTAAGTGGTTAAGAGACGTGATATGATAGCAGGAAAAAAGGAACTTCTCCAAGTTATTTGATAAACTTTTTTAGCATGAATTCCCAGTGATATCATCTGTAATTAGATTTCTGGATCCAAGCACATTGATCTGATTGAGGTTGGAGTTTAGCTTTAAACTTATAGTAGTCCCACATGTATTGTAAAGTGGTTGTACACCCATTACAACCACTTTAACCTACAGGTAAGCCTAGATTAGGGCTTACCTGTAAGTGCAAGAAATATCTACCATACCTAAAAGGTTTAGGAGATTTTTGAAGAAATAGCCGCACCGATGTCTATGGCGCATGCGCCGAAGACATCGGGCACAGGCGCACCGAGCGTGCTGTTTCTAGCGGCGATCATGCCATTAGTGTCGGCACCAGCGCTCAAGCGCGGGAGTGACGTCATTGCGGCTCTGGCCAGTCACAGCGCTGGAGCCGCGATACCCGGAATTCACTCCGGGATAGATGGCGGCGTCAGAGGTGGTGAACGAGGGCCGATGCAGGGGCTTCGATCTCAGGTAGGTAATTCATAATGAGCTAGTATGCTATGCATACTAGCTCATTATGCCTTTGTCTTGCAGGGTGTATTTTTTTTTCAGAGGCTTTACTTCCTCTTTAATGTAAAATATCAATGTGGGATATAAACTGTACATGAAATGACTGCAACATGCAGCTTTGTGCTTCAAAACTAAAATGCTATTGGCCTGGTAATGTTTCTGTGTTTACCCCATGGAAATACCTCTTGGATGTTTAAGACCACATGCACAAATGCTGCGATCCCACTGAAGTCACCAACTTCTACCCAATGCCTTTGCCCTGTATGAGATAACTTAAAGGGGAGCTTCAGTCTCCCACCAAATAGTTAAAAATCAGCAGCTACAAATACTGTAGCTGCTGACTTTTAATATAAGGACACTTACCTGTCCAGGAATCTAGCGATGAGCTCACCCGAGCCGATTCTTCCATTGGCTTTGGGTCCAGGCACCAGTATCTTAAGCAAGAGAAACCTTCAGTGAAGTCTTGTGGCTTTACAGATAGTTTCCTACTGTGAATGTGCGAGCCATGCTGTACTTTATGAATGGGCCTGCAGTCTTTTGAGAAATGTGATGTGCCTCAGAAGGCTGTGGGGGGCCGAACTTCTGCTCAGATCGCCACGGCGATCTTACTTTAAGTGGAAGTGGGTACCTGTCAAAACCAGGCACCCCTACTTTAGAAGAATTGTTAACATTTTTTGGTGGATTTAGGCATAGACTGAGAATGTCCCTTTCAGGCTGGAACCTGAACTCATTTGTAAAGAACAAAGCTATTTTGTTGGCAGTCAACAAAAATAGTGAATGATGGAATTTGTCAAGTATGCTGATCGTAACATGTCAACCTAAACAACTCAGTGTGACCATTTGAGCCTAAATATCTGCAATAAATTACTATGCTTAATATCCTTTTTGGAATTTGTACAAACATTAACATTACTCAGATTTAATAGATGAGTTGGCCCCTTAAGAGACATGAACTGATAGGAGGAAAAAAGGAACTTCTCCAAGTTATTTGATAAACTTGTTTAGCATGAATTCCTAGCAATATCATCTAAAATTAGATTTCTGGATCCAAGCACATTGATCTGTCCTGTCATAATTCTTCAGTTACTCGTGTATCTTGTTTTTCCAAGTTGTAATTTTTTTTTCTAATCATCACCACGCAAAAGCTGTTAGGATGAAGATAAACAATCCATGTGTCAGTCAAGCAAACAATGAGTAATTATGACATAAGATTTTTAACGCTTCTGATGATATAAAGAATATAACATATTCTATCATTGAACTTGGCTTTCCCTGGTGATCAATGTAAATGGCAAAGTTCATCTAAAAAATGTGTCTTCTTTTCATACATTTGCCACATCCTGTATGTACAGATGTTACCTAGAGAACTATAATAACTACACTTAGTAACACCTGTAGCTGTTCGTATTCATCAAATTCCCTTATCAGCCAATTATGTGGCAGCGATGTAATGCGTAAAGTAATGCAGTTACAGGTCAGGAGCTTCAGTTAATGCTAACATCAAAGGCCAGATTGACCATGGTGACAGAAAGGCTGTTTTGAGTATTTATGTAACCTGGGCTTATCATGCACAGCAGTCTCTAGAGTTTACTTTAGAGTTACTGGTGGGAAAAACAAATAGCATCCAGTTCTGCAGCCAGATGGAAGATGGCCAGAGTAGAATGGCCAGACTGGTTCAAGCAGGTAGAAAGGCTCTGATAACCATTCTTTACAATTGTGGTAAGCAGAGACACATATCACAATTCACAACACATTGAACTGTAAGGCAGGTGGCCTACAAAAGCAAAAGACAATGTTGGATTCCGGTCCGATGAGTGAAGAACAGAAATCTGAGGCTGCTCTGGGCTCCCAAAACCTAGATAGTTGAAGTCTGTAAAAAGGTAGCCAGGTCTGATGAATCTCGATTTCTGTTGAGGTACACAGATGATAGCCCAATTACCGAAACAGAATCTAATGGAGAACCCTTTGGGATGTGGTAGAACAGGAGATTTGGAGCATGAAGGTGCAGCTTACAAATCTGCAGAAACTGTTTGGTGCAGTCATGTCAACATGGAACAGAATCTGGAAAAAATATATGTGAAAAACATGCAAGAAAAGATTAAAGTGTTTGTAAAGGAAATTTTTTTCCAAATAACAAACATGTCATACTTACCTGCTTTGTGTAATGGTTTTGCACAAAGCAGCCTCAATCCTCCTCCTCCCCCGCCCATGCTGAGTGCCCCCATAGCAAGCTTGCTCCCAGGCCGACTTTCTGTGTTCATAAGACACAGAGAGCATGTCTCAGCCCACCTCCCTCATCACTGGCTGTGATTGACAGCAGTGGAAGCCAATGGCTCCTGCTGCTGCATCTCAGGCAATGAGGAGGGAGAGACTCAATAGAGCCTCGGCTCTTGTGCACATTGCTGGATTGAGATTGGGCTCAGGTAAGTATTAGGGGGGCTGCACACTGAATGTTTTTTTACCTTACTGCATAGCATGCATAAAAGTATAAAACCTTCAGCCTTTGGAACCACTTTTGAGAGCAAAGGGAGGTCCTTCTCAGTATTAGTACAGTGTTCCTAATACATTGCTTGGTGAATGTACATGTACTAAGACATCTGCCTATCCTTGGCCTCATCATTGGAATGCCAAGCTTAATCTTTTTCCTGAACTGGCAGGTGGAAAATGAGACCCGACAGTCTTAATGAGCACCCATTCTTTGCTCTCTATAACACAGACATTTTCCAACAGGTTCAATCATGTAGAGCTGTTTGGGGTTGAATAATAATTTATGAAGGCAAGTTCAGAAAGAAGAATAAAGGTTAACTTGCCATGAACATAAACTAGGTGGTAGCTGCATTAGTTTCTTTTTCTCCCTTATTTTAACCTGTTTGTAGGTGGGAGGGAGGCCAGGGGGTAGGCACCCTCGGGAAGGAATGGCACACACACATTGATTGAAGTTGCAGAAATGTATTGTTAGGAATGCTCTAACAAACAGTAATAGAGTCTTTACAGCTACCTAGCACTGACATTAACACTCACAGACGATTATATGGTGTTACGAAACGTCCCACACTCCGCTTGAGTGCTTTGTCATATATCGCTTCCTCCCAGTCTGAATATAGATATCAGATATTCCAACCGCTGATAACCATTAACAAGACAATACTGGTTTGGTTGCTCAACATGAACTGATTTATTTGAGAGGACACACAAATATATACAGCAGGATGACAATACAAACTGTAACCAGAAACCTAATTAACATGAGCTAGTTTACTAATCATTTACCCAGACTTGGTGACCTAGAGATATGACCTTTCAGGGCAGCCTTGCCATCTCCTAACTCACAACTTACGATACACATAACTAGAAACACATCCCCCAATATTTTGCTAGGAGACAAAGGTGTGTTAATAAACTATTGGGTGAAAGACCCCGGCTTTCCAGATCTCATTAGTCAGCATTCCTTTCACATACATCTGTCCACTGAGTGTCAGGGCTGGGCTCAGCCCTTCCTTCTCAAACCTGGTAGCTTAGCTGTCGGCTAATTGCCAGCTCCTATCTCTCCACAGTGACTCACCTGTTGATATCCAGCTCGTCAGTCCTGCCTACTTAAGCCGTCCAGTCCAGATGATCTCTGCCTTCGCCTTGGTCACATCTCTAGAGACGCTCTCCTGTGCTCCTGTTAAAGACTTGCTTGGCTGTCATTCCTTCTGGCTCCAGATTCTGCTTGCTGTTCTACTACGCTCATCTCTGGCTTCCTGGAGTTTTGGCTTGTTTGACTATCCGTAACAGTTCCTGAACTCTGTTTTGACTACGATTACTCTGTTTACCTTTTTTATTATTATTAAATAAGTGTGATTTAACTGTACTTCTGTCTCAGTCTGATTCGTGGTTTCTGACACTGATTCCCAAGCTGGCAGAGACCATCATGGCTTCCTCAAAAATGTCCTTTTGCATTACATAATAGAATATCTTCCTAAATGCTTGTAGCTCCCTCACATGCCGGGGCCCATAGTTGGTAGGCAAGAGGCTAGCATTCAGTCCCCTCCAAAAGCCTCTGTTTCGGGTGAGTCTGTCACATTTCTCCCCCATCAAAAGTCGACTAACAAGGTCCCAGACCTCCACCTGGTCTGGACATGCGTTAGTGGGGCAGAGTGAACTCACATAGTTGGTCCGCATGATCTCTATTCTTGGCTGCAAGGAATAGTTGTATATAAATAGAAAGTGCTGCGCAAATAAAGTTCATAGACAACTAATAAAATTGTAGTGTGGTAGCAGTATAGAAGAGCAGGAACCACCGGTGACAATAAATATCTGAATGGTGACTTTATCCCTCCACCGCTCTTAGATGGCCCCTCACCTCAGATATTCGACCTGAAACAGGTCACACCGCTTATAGGATTGAATGGATAAATCTGTAAGATACTCCTTCACTTCCTTCAGCTCACAATGCTCAGTGTAGGCAGATGATGAATATAAAATAAGATAGAAAGCAGTCATTAGATGTGGTGGCTGCATTCATTTTTATTTCTTCATTACTTCATTTTCAGGAAGTATAGAAAACACCTGCTGATCCTGCCAATAATGCAGTGTCTTTGTCACTTCCTGTGAGCTGAGTGCCTCGAAAAAATGTCTTCCGCTGAGAGCTCACGTGAGCTCTTCACTCTCAATGCCTGGTGGTTGCAACAATGCCACCTGTATAGTGAGGTCAACCTACACCTGCCTACATGTTGATCCAGCCAGAAGGTCTGGTATTTTCCAACTTCCTTGACCAGGCCAAGTAAGCAGTGGCAGTAAGGCCCCGTTTACACTTGCATTGCTCAGTAAAGATCGATCCATGTTCAGATCGCTCTTCAGAGAGCACTTGACAGGCAGTAAGAAGGCATTGTATCACCTGCTCACTGCCTGTTTTAACCCCCTAAATGCTTCACAATTGCTACTGCGTGCATTGTGTTTTGTTTTGGGGCAGTTACAGCACGGAATCATTCACTTAAATGTGACAGGGGATATAATTCCTGCCACGGAAAGTGTACACACGCAACCACTGCCTTTCCAGCTAAAGGGAGAATGGTTGAGGGGCGGTCAAACTGCTAGTGTATACATGCCTTTAGAGTGTTAAGAGAAGCCATAACACTGGGGTGCTTACAATAATCTTCTTTATCCCAAAAGAAAAGAAACTTTTGCTGTATCTACATATACAATGTTAGCTGGAGTTTAGCTCAAATTTGTTCTTCAAATCCATCCAAATCTAATGTAACGCTACCCTCTTCCTAAATTGATGTTGCTGCTGTCCAAAGGTGTTTCTCCTCCAGTGGAGTGGGGACAGTGTGTCAGTAGACACACACAGTATGGCTTGGGATTGAGTCCATATGAGTACCCAAACAAGCTGCTTTCTAGGATGGTTACTCGGAAGACAGAAAGAGCCAGCAGCTCTGGCATGGGACCCCAGAAAAAAAGATCTTTTACAATCACATTAAGACAGGAAGTGTGTTACTGGCTGGATCACCAGAAAAAAAATAAAGGAAAACATTTAAAAAAAAGAAAATTAATCCAGCTACCGCATTTAAGCTGCAATACAGTGGTGGCTGGAGCTCCATTATTTATTTGGAGGGGGGGCGGCAAAACCAGTCAGTAGATTGTCGGTCGCATCCACGTCACTCGATTGTCAGCCCACCAACCCCGCACTTACCCCATCTAGGTCGCGGGCAGTGCTTCCTCCTCGTCGGCTTCACCCTGTGTCTCTTCTTCCTCGGCATCACGATGGCTTTCCCTGTGACTTCTCCTCTTGGCCAATCGGGTCTCAGGACCCACTTCCTGATTGGCCAGGAGGAGAATCAGGAAGACAATAGCGAATATTAATTTGCTATTGTCACACAACTGGGTGGGCTCAGGGTGCAGTACTCTGCGCCCCGATCCCACCCTTTTTTTAAGCCATTTGAGTCTCTGGCTCTAA
The DNA here is from genome assembly GCF_042186555.1 of Aquarana catesbeiana. Classification (NCBI taxonomy): domain Eukaryota; kingdom Metazoa; phylum Chordata; class Amphibia; order Anura; family Ranidae; genus Aquarana; species Aquarana catesbeiana. The sequence goes on from NC_133326.1 coordinate 304,895,225, forward strand.
TCATGTGCTTCTAAAAAAAAAAAAAAAACCATTGCAATCCATGCGTCCGGTGCCCTGCATGTAGATTAGGGGCCGGATGCATGGATTAGGGGCCAGACGCACACCAAAATAAAAAAAAAATGGCGTGGGGTCCCCCCCAAGATACATACCAGACCCTTAAATTCAGGTGTTCGCCGAACATGCGAACAGGCGATGTTCGGGCCAAACTTTTACTGGGCTCGAATTTTTGCCCAACTCAAGTGGGGGGTAAGTCATTAGATTTTGCTCCAATCCAACATCTTTTACACTATAAGACACAAATATAGCGAAGCTACAAGAAATCCTTGGCAGTTCACATGATTATTGCGGCCAGAATGTGTATACCTGCCAATTGGTTAGATTGCCTTTTGAACCTATAGGATTGGCTCGTTAGACTGAATAGAATGGAAGAGAAGGAGGTGTTGATCTATACATCACAAGATAGAATGTCAGCCTTCTAGAGGCTTGTTGGATCCACTATAAGACCACTGATCTATATAAGCAGATCATATTACAGTGAACAGTGGGGAGTGTTGTCTGGGGAGTGGTTTAAAACTCATGATTAGGGCTCTACAGGTAAGGTGGTTGTGGGGATGCATGGGGATTGAAATGTGCGGTGAACTGTCTCTTGAGATTTGGAAGTTTATATCTTGGAGTGGGTCTCTGATTGTGCCAAGCCATTTCGGTCATAGACTTCTGCTGGATTGGTGTGTTTTCTTGATTCCCAATTTGCCCTTGAGTTCTCCACTACTTTCCCTCCCTTCCCTATACCTTTTACCCTTGCCCCTTTCTTGCTATTCCCTTTTCACCCCCCCTCCCCTTTTTTTCTGTTCTTTTGTCCCTGAATGCCATGCATTGGAAATGGGGTTAGCGTTCAGCTATATGCAGAGTGGGTGTAGGGTTACAGATGGTGTATGTATCGGATTATGAAGTCATTAGTTGAGGGGCGTGAAAGATTGGAGAAGTGCAAAGGTTCTATGTACATTGGATATGGTGCCTTGGAGGGTTTAATGTTTTTTTGGAGTTTAATCCCAATATATGCTTCGGCTTGGCATGTGGAGATATGTTGTGTTTCTTTATCCCCTGAAGAGGTCTGTTGCATCAGACGAAATGCGAGTAGGATGAGGCCAGTGGCCAGCAAAACTCTGATGAGAGCTTTTGGTCGGAAAATGCCACCGTGTGTATGCTCCATCGGACTTTTGCTGGCGGAATTCCAGCCAGCAAAAGATTGCGAGCAGGTTCTCAATTTTTCGGTCGGAAAAAGTTCCTAGCCGAAAAATGCCGTCGTCTGTATGCAATTCCGACGCGTCAAAAATCACGCATGCTCAGAATCAAGTACGAGACAGAAGCACTCGGTCTGGTAAAACTAGCATTCCTAAGGGAGCTAGCACATTCGTTCTGCTGTAAATTTTTGGATCTTTTAATGCAGTGCATTCTTTTGTTATTTATAATGCTAGAAGAATGAAGTTATTTCGCTGCTGATATTCACACAGAGTTATCACAAACTTATTTCTTTATTATTTCTCATGATCTCCTGAATAATATTTTTTTTTAAAGCCAGATCTCCATAATAATATTTATAATTATTTTTTTTAGTCATCTTTTTTGTATTTTTAATCAAGATCTCCTGTTTCTTGGATTATTTTTAAATTAGTTTCTAGTGATCTCCATAATTTTTTTTTTGGTGTGTCAAGTTTCCACAACAACATTATTATCTTGTATTTATATAAAGCTCAAGGAGGTTGTTGTTGTTGTCCCTTGTTAATTTGACATTGTATTTTGGAAATGTACCTGCCTACTCACAAACAAACTGTCCTATTTGAAGAAAAACACATAGGCAAGTATTTTCATATAAAAAAAATGTATTCTGTCTCATAATAATAAAATAAATCTGGAAGGCAACGCTGGAGAAACTGCTTGAATTTGAGAAGCCTTTGGCCCCCAGGGCACACATCAACTCTTTGTAAATTAAAATTGGTAGCCTGAGAAGTCCATATAATAGGGAGCACAATCTGGTCCTGGACTCCCAGAGATCATGAACAGCAGCAGATGACATATATGTCCCCAGGCTGTGGTACTACAACAGCCTGCATCTTCTGTCAAACCAGACTGAACCCAGGCCATCACTTTCTTGTCTTTCTTGCAGCCTTCCCTCCACGCTTCCCTGCAGCCTTTCCTGCAGCCTTCCTTGGAGGCTGTGGCTCTGGAGGTGGAATTGTGGCAGGAGGAGGAGGAGGAGGATGGGCGAGTGCAACTAAGTGCATGTTATCGCTAATTTGGCCACTCAACCCCTTATGAATGGCCTCAAAAATAATTTTCTCACACCTGAGGCATTGTCCCTCCTCCATTTGCTGCAATTTTGCAGCTACATAGCAGCCATAGGCCTCTTCAGCATCGGGGGGGCTTTTCAGGGCCTCATTAGCCTACTTAATGAGGCTTAGTGCTGCCTCCTCCACATTACTCCCCTTCCTGGCCCTTTTTGTTGGAAGCCGGAGGGGAGGCACCTGGGATTGGGTGAGGCTCCTACTGGGCCCGGCCACCTCCTGGCTGACACTTACGCCCGCCACCTCCTGGCTGACACTTACCCCCGCCTCCTCCTGTGTGCAAAATTCCAGATCCTCGTCCTGGCTGAGGTCTTCCTGTGTATGAAAAAGGGACATAGTTTTAGTTTTTGGTTCATCAATCACACACAATATTCAGCTCGACTGTTGCAAATTGAATGTTAATAAATAGAAAAGACTATCATTCTGAGCCCAGCATTTTTCATTCTTGTCCCAATCATTTTTGGCCCCTACGGTCTATTGATATGTAAAACACTTTTTGTTATAGCGGAGTTCCACACAAAAATGGAACTTCCGCTTTTCGGAACCCTCCCCCCCTCCGGTGTCACATTTGGCACCTTTCAGGGGGGAGGGGGGTGCAGATACCTGTCTAAGACAGGTATTTGCACCCACTTCCGGCATAGACTCCCATGGGAGTCTATGCCTCTTCCCGTTCCCACCGCGCTGTCTGCTGGGAACACACAGCTCCCAAGAGAGAGCAGGGACCACTTGGGACGCGCAGCTCGACTCGCGCATGCGCAGTAGGGAACCCCGGGAAGTGAAGCCGCAACGCTTCACTTCCTGATTCCCTCACCTAGGATGGCGGCGGCAGCTGCCGAGAACCGAGCGGGTTCTCGGCGTCCCCTGCCGACATCGCTGGACCCTGGGACAGGTAAGTGGCCATGTATTAAAAGTCAGCAGCTGCAGTATTTGTAGCTGCTGGCTTTTAATATTTTTTTTTTTTTGGCGGTGTGGGTGAATCATTCATTTGTTATCAATAATAACATCTAGTTAATAACAATAATTTTCGGACAATAAATATGTTAAAAAATACTATACCTGGCTCAAGCTGGGCTCCTCCACTTCTTCCAGGATGGAAGGCCCAGGTTGGTCCTCGGAAGCCTCAGCTGGGGTTGAGGGAAGGGTTGAGGGAAGGCTGGATGGAAGTGTAGAAAGTGATTCCCTGACTTCCATCTGGTCTTCCAGAAACCACATCCTGTTGTAGTACCAAAGACTGGGTACATACACATCCTCTGCTGCTGCTCCTGATCTCAGTAAAGATCGATCCATGTTCAGATCGCTCTTCAGAGAGCACTTGACAGGCAGTAAGAAGGCATTGTATCACCTGCTCACTGCCTGTTTTAACCCCCTAAATGCTTCACAATTGCTACTGCGTGCATTGTGTTTTGTTTTGGGGCAGTTACAGCACGGAATCATTCACTTAAATGTGACAGGGGATATAATTCCTGCCACGGAAAGTGTACACACGCAACCACTGCCTTTCCAGCTAAAGGGAGAATGGTTGAGGGGCGGTCAAACTGCTAGTGTATACATGCCTTTAGAGTGTTAAGAGAAGCCATAACACTGGGGTGCTTACAATAATCTTCTTTATCCCAAAAGAAAAGAAACTTTTGCTGTATCTACATATACAATGTTAGCTGGAGTTTAGCTCAAATTTGTTCTTCAAATCCATCCAAATCTAATGTAACGCTACCCTCTTCCTAAATTGATGTTGCTGCTGTCCAAAGGTGTTTCTCCTCCAGTGGAGTGGGGACAGTGTGTCAGTAGACACACACAGTATGGCTTGGGATTGAGTCCATATGAGTACCCAAACAAGCTGCTTTCTAGGATGGTTACTCGGAAGACAGAAAGAGCCAGCAGCTCTGGCATGGGACCCCAGAAAAAAAGATCTTTTACAATCACATTAAGACAGGAAGTGTGTTACTGGCTGGATCACCAGAAAAAAAATAAAGGAAAACATTTAAAAAAAAAGAAAATTAATCCAGCTACCGCATTTAAGCTGCAATACAGTGGTGGCTGGAGCTCCATTATTTATTTGGAGGGGGGGCGGCAAAACCAGTCAGTAGATTGTCGGTCGCATCCACGTCACTCGATTGTCAGCCCACCAACCCCGCACTTACCCCATCTAGGTCGCGGGCAGTGCTTCCTCCTCGTCGGCTTCACCCTGTGTCTCTTCTTCCTCGGCATCACGATGGCTTTCCCTGTGACTTCTCCTCTTGGCCAATCGGGTCTCAGGACCCACTTCCTGATTGGCCAGGAGGAGAATCAGGAAGACAATAGCGAATATTAATTTGCTATTGTCACACAACTGGGTGGGCTCAGGGTGCAGTACTCTGCGCCCCGATCCCACCCTTTTTTTAAGCCATTTGAGTCTCTGGCTCTAATCATGTGCTTCTAAAAAAAAAAAAAACCATTGCAATCCATGCGTCCGGTGCCCTGCATGTAGATTAGGGGCCGGATGCATGGATTAGGGGCCAGACGCACACCAAAATAAAAAAAAAAATGGCGTGGGGTCCCCCCCAAGATACATACCAGACCCTTAAATTCAGGTGTTCGCCGAACATGCGAACAGGCGATGTTCGGGCCAAACTTTTACTGGGCTCGAATTTTTGCCCAACTCAAGTGGGGGGTAAGTCATTAGATTTTGCTCCAATCCAACATCTTTTACACTATAAGACACAAATATAGCGAAGCTACAAGAAATCCTTGGCAGTTCACATGATTATTGCGGCCAGAATGTGTATACCTGCCAATTGGTTAGATTGCCTTTTGAACCTATAGGATTGGCTCGTTAGACTGAATAGAATGGAAGAGAAGGAGGTGTTGATCTATACATCACAAGATAGAATGTCAGCCTTCTAGAGGCTTGTTGGATCCACTATAAGACCACTGATCTATATAAGCAGATCATATTACAGTGAACAGTGGGGAGTGTTGTCTGGGGAGTGGTTTAAAACTCATGATTAGGGCTCTACAGGTAAGGTGGTTGTGGGGATGCATGGGGATTGAAATGTGCGGTGAACTGTCTCTTGAGATTTGGAAGTTTATATCTTGGAGTGGGTCTCTGATTGTGCCAAGCCATTTCGGTCATAGACTTCTGCTGGATTGGTGTGTTTTCTTGATTCCCAATTTGCCCTTGAGTTCTCCACTACTTTCCCTCCCTTCCCTATACCTTTTACCCTTGCCCCTTTCTTGCTATTCCCTTTTCACCCCCCCTCCCCTTTTTTTCTGTTCTTTTGTCCCTGAATGCCATGCATTGGAAATGGGGTTAGCGTTCAGCTATATGCAGAGTGGGTGTAGGGTTACAGATGGTGTATGTATCGGATTATGAAGTCATTAGTTGAGGGGCGTGAAAGATTGGAGAAGTGCAAAGGTTCTATGTACATTGGATATGGTGCCTTGGAGGGTTTAATGTTTTTTTGGAGTTTAATCCCAATATATGCTTCGGCTTGGCATGTGGAGATATGTTGTGTTTCTTTATCCCCTGAAGAGGTCTGTTGCATCAGACGAAATGCGAGTAGGATGAGGCCAGTGGCCAGCAAAACTCTGATGAGAGCTTTTGGTCGGAAAATGCCACCGTGTGTATGCTCCATCGGACTTTTGCTGGCGGAATTCCAGCCAGCAAAAGATTGCGAGCAGGTTCTCAATTTTTCGGTCGGAAAAAGTTCCTAGCCGAAAAATGCCGTCGTCTGTATGCAATTCCGACGCGTCAAAAATCACGCATGCTCAGAATCAAGTACGAGACAGAAGCACTCGGTCTGGTAAAACTAGCATTCCTAAGGGAGCTAGCACATTCGTTCTGCTGTAAATTTTTGGATCTTTTAATGCAGTGCATTCTTTTGTTATTTATAATGCTAGAAGAATGAAGTTATTTCGCTGCTGATATTCACACAGAGTTATCACAAACTTATTTCTTTATTATTTCTCATGATCTCCTGAATAATATTTTTTTTTTAAAGCCAGATCTCCATAATAATATTTATAATTATTTTTTTTAGTCATCTTTTTTGTATTTTTAATCAAGATCTCCTCAAGCTGGGCTCCTCCACTTCTTCCAGGATGGAAGGCCCAGGTTGGTCCTCGGAAGCCTCAGCTGGGGTTGAGGGAAGGGTTGAGGGAAGGCTGGATGGAAGTGTAGAAAGTGATTCCCTGACTTCCATCTGGTCTTCCAGAAACCACATCCTGTTGTAGTACCAAAGACTGGGTACATACACATCCTCTGCTGCTGCTCCTGATCTCATGGAAGCCTGGACCTTATTAAGCTCCTTCCTATACGTGCTTCTCAAGCTACCAATTTTCTTCTCCACAAACTCGATGTCTGCATTGGGGACCCGCGTCTTCACAAATTGCAGCAGTTGCTCCAGCGATGTCTTCCTAGCTGGTTTATTGCGATATAACAGGTTTTTAACCTCCCACAAATTACGCATATCCCTGTATTTGTCAATGAAATGGCCCATGAAATCAGGGGCTTTGAATTGTTTCATATTTGCTGCAAGACAAAATACAAGACAAAAACACTAATATCAGGCTAAACTCTCCTAATCTTATCCCAATATAGGCCTAAATCTCGAATCAGTATAGGCCACTGATGTCCCAAGTTAAAATGTTAACTTCGTTAGAACGTTCAGCGCTTCCGGTCCTCCTTCCTATCCACATAGACTGTAGGTACGACACACGCGTGTTAGCTTTATACACACTGCGCATGCGTGAAACTCCGCCCATGAGGCCCGCCCCTGATGTTCTTCTAGAATATTCCCCACCCCTTCTCTTTCATCGCAGTGGGAGAGGAACATGGTGGAGACACAGCAGGTGCGTAATAGCAGTAATGAGGAAGAGGAAAGCCCGAAGCATACCAATCCCGGAGGAGAAAATTTAAGGCCTCAAATATGGCCTTTGTAGAGATGGTGGAGATGGTGGACATCTTGAAGAGGGCCGACTATGATGGGAAGTATGGACCGTACCTAAAACCCAAATGTGAGAAAGGCCAAGATCATGACTAAAGTTGTGAAGAGTCTGCACAGGAAATTTGAGGTACGACGATCCAAGGAGCAATTGAGGAAATGCTGGTCAGACCTTAAATTGAGGGATAAGTGGAGAGTGGTGGATGAAGGGCGCGTGATCAAGCTTACATCAAAACATATAAAATTTATTTCGGAGGAAATAAAGAGCAAATAAAAGCAGTTGAATAATACCAATACTACATATCATGCAAACAGGTGACAAAATATAAAAAACATGAAAAATTAAAAATGGGTTAGGAATATCATGAGCCCATGTTGAGGCAAGTATTTAGAGTTGGCTAACGCGTTTCGAGGATGACCTCTTCATCAGAGCCTATTTTAGAACCAGGGTGCAGTCTCTATATGCCAGTAGGCCAAAAGTATGTACATCATCTTGATGGCTAGTTGGAAAAAGCGGCCTGAAATGGAAGATGCGATTTTCTGTGTTCCATACCAGTCCACGTTCAAGCGTTCTATGTGATAGTAGATGGTGTGTAGGTTCTCCTTTAAGTTAGTAGATAAATGGTTATGGGGTGGCGTGAACCTGTCTCTGGCTGGGTGGAGGGGAGATCTTTTGACTTGTAAACTCCTGGTTCAGCTTCACCTGAGACTGAGTGACTGCTGCGGACACACACGGCTGCAGCATTCTCTCGTGAGACCTTCACCCTCCTCCATCCTCCATTTTTTGGACAGCACCCCACCAGGAGTTTACAAGTCAAAAGATCTCCCCTCCACCCAGCCAGAGACAGGTTCACGCCACCCCATAACCATTTATCTACTAACTTAAAGGAGAACCTACACACCATCTACTATCACATAGAACGCTTGAACGTGGACTGGTATGGAACACAGAAAATCGCATCTTCCATTTCAGGCCGCTTTTTCCAACTAGCCATCAAGATGATGTACATACTTTTGGCCTACTGGCATATAGAGACTGCACCCTGGTTCTAAAATAGGCTCTGATGAAGAGGTCATCCTCGAAACGCGTTAGCCAACTCTAAATACTTGCCTCAACATGGGCTCATGATATTCCTAACCCATTTTTAATTTTTCATGTTTTTTATATTTTGTCACCTGTTTGCATGATATGTAGTATTGGTATTATTCAACTGCTTTTATTTGCTCTTTATTTCCTCCGAAATAAATTTTATATGTTTTGATGTAAGCTTGATCACGCGCCCTTCATCCACCACTCTCCACTTAGCCTTACCTGACCACCCCGGGGTCACTCTCTGGGCAGCGGGACAAGCAATACCATCTCTTCAAGCTGTGCTACAGTTTACAATACTACCCTTTTCAAAACCAAATCAGACCCTCACAAGCGCAGGAGTAATTTTTCCTCATCCACAATCTACTTAAATTGAGGGAGCAGGATCAGTACAGAAGGATCAAGAAAGTGCTTCTAAAAAGTAAGTAGTTATCGCGTGTTCCGATTAGTATTATTACTTGCATGCTGCGCCATGTGCTTTTCTTTACTGTTGTACAGTTTAAAATGGCAACCTGCAGGCTCGTGGGCACAGTAATCGTTCGTAGGAAACATTGTTCGTTCACCAACTAAATACGATGTTTTAGGCAGATACAGGGTTAACTACATTTGGTCATGCTAATTTGTATTAAAAGAAGTTTAGAACATTGTTGTCTAGATGTGTTTGTAGAATGAATAGCAAACTTGATTCAGTGTAGTGTAAGGAGAGGACACTCAGCAGCTGTTTACACATTTGGACTCAGGAGCACTAGTGTGGGACACAAGAACAAACTTTTTAGGATGTCCCACACAGGTACTCCAGTGGATACTTGGGGTGTCTCCATGTATGAAACTTGTCCAAAAAAGGCAATTGTACCCCACTTCCAAACAATGTTTCACATTCATATTTCTGGCCACAAATATCTGTGTGCTAAGTATACCTTTTGTTTCATTCTCATAGGGGAGAAAAGACTCGGGACATCGGGGGACAACAGGAACCCCCCCCCAGCTCCTGAAGAAGGGGAACAGAGGACACAACCTCAGGATGTGGAGGAAGGAGAGGTGGTGGAAATTGTCACCACAACAGGTGAGTGTCTGACACCACAGACTCAGGTAATAGATGTATGCCTGCATATTTATAATACATGGTGTGTATTTTTTGTTTTAGGTGATGTATGTTGTGGAAGAACAATCTACTCATTTCACAAATGAGTGCACAATGGCTTATCCAGGAGATAATGTTTCGTAGTCAGGATTTAGACCTCATCAAGGAAAAAACCAAGGGGATTGAACAAAGAATGAAGAACACAATTGATGTACTAGGGAGAATCTAAATAAAAAAAAATGACAACTTTTGAAATTTTTTTCTACAAAAATTTAAATAACCTTTTTATACATTTTAAAAGCCAAATCTGGAAGATGCACACGGTGTGTCAACATGTGCTATCTGCCATCAGGGGATTTCAATCTACGCGTTTTGTGGGTGCAACCCCTTCCTCGCAACTCTAGTAGGTGAGAGGAAGGGGTTGCACCCCCAAAACACATCCATTGATCCCCCATGATGGGAGATAGCACATGTTGACATTAGGCATGGGATCAGGAGGGAAATCCCCATTTTTACTCCCAATTTGTGTGCATCTTCTAAATTTGGCTTGTACAGGGGTGACATCACCCCATCTGATGAAGGCAAGATCAACACATTTTTGACACTATAATGTCTGATATTGTCTTCAGTTTTTCAATGTTGAACTTTGTAAGTTCCTGAGTTGTGTATGTTATGTTTTAAAACATGCCTGTTTATGTACCAAAAAAATATTTTTAAGGTAAAAATTTATAAAACAAAGATGTGATTTTTTTAACAAAAAAGGTTTTACAATGCACACGTGAATGTGCACAGAGTAAAAGGTTTTATACTCAACAATGTGTGGCTTCTTCTTTCAATGCTCAATACCAGTTTTTGTATTAAGTTGGTGTTTACAGTGACAATGGGTGTTATTTAATAATGGAAATACCACTTGGCACTACAAGTGCAATAGGAGAACCTAGGAGACAGATAAAAGAAACCCAAGCAGTAAATCTAATTCAAGATTTTATCATATTTTTTTTTTTTATTTTGCAAATATTTAAAAATTTGCTGGCATAGCAATGGCCCCCCAACCCATAAAATATTCCACGTATTTTTGACGCATTTCACGGGCGCTTTGGGGGGGCAAGCCAGGACAGCCAGCTTCCAGGGCCGTTATTGTTGGTTCATGAAGTCCAGCCTCAGGCCCAACTGAGGCAACATAATTAGTAGCATTTCTCTTTAAAAAGTTGTGCAAGATGCAGCATGCTAACGCAATGTGGTTAAGTTTGTACTCCGCCATATTTATAGCCTTTAGAAATAGGCGGAACCGGCTGGCCATTATCCCAAAGGTGTTCTCCGTGACTCTTCGGGCTCTAGCCAGCTGGAAATTAAAAACTCTCTTCTCTGGGGTGAGGGTCCTCTGGGGGAATGGCCTCATCATGTGATCACCCAGACCAAATGCTTCATCAGCAATAAAAACAAACAGGAGTCCTTCCACATTCTCTTCCGCAGGTGGCAATCCCAAGCCGCCACTCTGGAGATGTGTGTGGAATTTTGTCTGGGCAAAGACTCCACCATCCGACATCCGGCCATTCTCCCCCACGTCCACATAGAGAAACTCATATGTCGCTAACACCACCGCCATCAACACAATACTATTGAAACCCTTATAATTAAAATAGTATGACCCCAAATGGGGTGGTGGGATGATGTGGACGTGCTTCCCATCAATTGCCCCTCCACAGTTGGGAAAGTCCCAATGGTCGGCAAAATGGAATGCCACAGTCTGCCATTCCTGTGGCGTTGAAGGAAACTGTGGAGTCAAAACATTAAAAAAAATAGTACTTTTGCACATAAACATTGCAAGCAAATTAGACACAAACATTTTGGCCAACATCAGTATAACATTTAGTTTAAGGTCCACTTATCAGATTACTCCCCCCTTTGATGGCCCATTGGAAATAGGGGGGGAGGGTTATAAATGAGTTTGAGGACAATAATAACATTTGGACACATTTTAGGGGGTGTTTAGGGTAAAGCAGTACTATGAAGCTGACAAAATACATTGTTAAGTGACTAGGCTAGGTGTATATGGGCCCAGGATAGCATGCTGGGGAGGTTAGTAAAGGCAAATATGCATGAAGGACAAAAAAGGAGCACTAAAGCTTCCAGCATGCATGAGGACATAGAGGACATTCACGGCATATTACAATCATGGTAATTAGGGAATGATGAAAGAAATACAATACATTAGCATACATTAAATACATAGAATGTGATGTTAAAGGAGAAAACTTACCCTAATATAGTCCTTCTGCAGGACCTGAATGATGGCAGAACAGGTCTCTGGGATAATGATCCCCAGAGCCTGGGGGGAGATGCCTGTTGAGAACTTGAGGTCCTACAGACTTCTCCCTGTCGCCAAGTACCGCAACGTGGTGACTAGCCTCTGCTCCGGAGTGATGGGTTGCCGCATGCAGGTGTCCTGCTTCGTAATATAAGGGGACAGCACGGTGAAAAACGGGGTCCATCATCCGCAGAAAATTCCTGAAATCATCAGGTTATTCTCCTGGATCTCACGTAGCAAAGGCATATGAGAGAATTGTTCACGCTGGAGCAACCAATTCTTGGTCCATGAACTCCTCCCCACCCTGTTCATGGACTGGACTTGGGTCAAAGTAATAACCCCAACACCCAGCACCCACATAGCATGAACTCTACGACGAGCACGTACCCACAGCATGGCTTCAAAACGGTCGGCTGGTCAGAACGAACTGACAGAACGCACTGAAAAACAGCAAGACCTGCGAAGAGCGAGCTGAAAATCAGAAACGAGCGGACAAAAACGCACTGAAAAACAGATACAAACTGACTACATGCACTGAAAACCAGATACAAACCCACAAGCACAAACTGAAGAGCAGTAATGGACTGAAAAGCACGAAAGCTGATAAGCGCGAATCGTCTCTCACCAAACTTTTACTAACATGAGATAAACATGAGATTAGCAGGGTGGCGCAGTGGCTATTCAACTTCCTTTTTCTAGTGCCGTCGTATGTGTTGTACGTCACCACATTCTTGACGGTCGGAATTTGGTGTGAGCGTGTGTATGCAAGACAAGCTTGAGCTGAATCCCGTCGGAAAAGCCATCATACCTTTTTCCAACCAAAATCCCATTCGTGTGTACGCGGCATTACTCTATCGTTTTACTTTGAGGTGCTGGCTTTGGATAACCATTGAAGGACCGTAGAAAAAGTTGAGCCAGTAGTATCCTGAGTGATGGCCCCTAACTGGATGATTTATGTGCTGTTGATCTCCTATATTTGGAAATGATTACTGTTTGGGAAGGGAACTGGCACATTTTTCTGTAAGGTTGGTTAGGGATTCTTACAAATGGACTTTCGTCATTTTCAAGCTGTCACATTTGGACTTTTATATATTTCTCTTTGAAGTTTACTTCTTTGTTATGCATAAGTGAATTATATGTTATGGGACTATTATTTCACCATTATTTGATGCACTTTGTTCATTATGGTTTAATATGAGTTAACTTTATATTTTTACACACATATTTTTGTATTGATCACTAGAGAGATATTGAGTTTGCACATCTTTTAGAATAATTATGATGTGCATACCATTCCTGGTGGCATGACACCCTCCTTAGTATTTTCTTTCTCCCTGTTCTCTTTGTTATTCATGGTTATGTTATATTTGTAGCTATGTCTCATCACGTGTTGTGTCAATTGTATTTGCTTAATTTTTCCAAAATAAAAATATGAAAAAAAAAAAAAAGTTTGAGGTCTTCTGTTTCTAACGAGGACCCGCCCCCTCCATTGAGAAATGTTCTTTTATTGCTTTCACTGTCTGTAACATGATCTGTAAATGGGGCAGAACCTGACAAGTTGCAGAAGTCTATTCCCAACTCACATATTCTGTTACAGGCAGTGAAAGCAAAGAAAAGAGAATGGAACTCCGGATCATGTTCAGGAAATTTTTTCACAGCAGCTTCACAGAATGGAAGCTTTTAACCCCCACAGTGCCGGAAGTTCAGAAACAGGAAGATGACAGGACATCCCTGCAATAAAGATACTGTATCTCCAGGATCCAGTTGCCTGTACAATGTGAGATATCTTGCATTACAGGCAAGTTAGCTCACTAAAGCTATACAGAATTTTTTTTTTTTTTATGGCTAAACTTCAGCATTAATACTGCTTTAAGCTTTCCCAATCACTCAACTACAATTTTTCAGCATACAAAAGACTTTTCTGAACCGTTATCCTTATGCCCCGTACACACGGTCAGATTTTCTGACGTAAAATGTGTGAATGGAGCTTGTTGTCGGAAATTCCGAACATGTGAACGCTCCATCGGACAGTTTCCATCAGAATTTCCGTCGCACAAAATTTGAGATCTGGTTCTCAAATTTTCCGACACCAAAATCCATTTGCGCAACTTCCAATCATGTGTACACAATTCTGACGTACAAAGTGCTACGCATGGTCAGAATAAATTACGAGACAGAAGCGCTCGGTCTGGTAAAACTACCGTTCGTAATGGAGCTGGCACATTCATCACGCTGCAAATTAAAAAATCTTTTAATGCAGCGCATTCTCTTCTTCTTTATAATGCTAGAAGTATGAAGTTGTTTTGCTGCTCATATTCACACAGAGTTCTCACAAACTGATTTCTTTTTTATTTCTCGTGATTTCATGAATATAATTTTTTCTATTTTCGTTACATCTCCAGAAGTTTTATTTATTTTTGTTTTTTTTTGGTTGTTTTTTTAATCAAGATATGCTGTTTTATTTTTGTTTTTTTTGTGATCTCCCTAATTTTTGTGTGGGTTTTGTGTGTCAAGTTACCACAACACCATTATTATCTTGTATTTTTTAACCTCAAGGAGGTTGGTGCCCCTTGTTAATTTGACTTTATATTTTTGAAATGTACCTGCCTACTCACAAACAAACTGTCCTTTTTGAAGGAAAACACATAGGCAAGTATTTGCGAAAAATAAATATCCCTTTATTAGGAGTCATAACCAAATAAAGAGGAAGGTAACACTGGAGAAACTGGTGAAATTGGCGAACCCTTTGTACCCCATGGCAGACATCAACTATTTGCCAGCCAAAATTGGTGGCCTGAGGAGTCCTTATAATAGTGATCCCAATCTGGTCCCAGACTACAAGAGATCAGGAACAGCAGCAGATGACATATATGTCTCCAGGCTGTGGTCATACAACAGCCTGCATCTTCTGTCAAATCAGACTGAACCCAGGCCATCACTTTCTTGTCTTCCTTACACTCTTCCTTCCAGGCTTACATCCAGGCTGTGGCTGAGGTGTTGAAGGTGTGGCAGGAGGAGGAGGAGGATGGTCCAACTCACACAGGTGGGTTTTGTTGGTGATTTCGCCCCTCAAACCCTTATTTAGTGTGAGGTACATGATTTCCTCACATAAGAGGCGTTGGCCCTCCTCCATTTCCTGTAGCTTGCATGCAGCTATGGAGGCAAAGGCCTTTTGAAGAGTGGGGGTGGTTCTGAGGGCCACAGAAGCCTCCCCAATCAGCCTGAGTGCTGACTCCTCCACGTTCCTCCCCTTCCTGGGCCTTTTTGTTGGAAGGTGGAGGGGAGGGGAGGGACCTGATATTCTGTCAGGCTACTGGGCCCAGCCACCTCCTGGCTGCCACTAACCCCTGCCACCTCCTGGCTGCCACTAACCCCTGCCACCTCCTGGTTGCCATATTCCACAGCCTCCTCCTGGCTGCCACATTCCATGCCCTCCTCCTGGCTGAGGCTTTCCTGTGTATGAAAAAGGGACATAGTTTTAGTTTTTTGGTCATCAATCACACACAATTTTCAGCTCATGACTGTTGGAAATTGAATGTTAACAAATAGAAAAGACTATCATTCTGACCCCAGCATTTTTCATTCTTGTCCCAATCATTTTTAGCCACTACTGTCTATTGATATATAAAACACTTTATTAAATCAGCAATTTGTGATCAATAATAACATCTAGTTAACATCGTTAATTTTTTGACGAGAAATATGTAGAAAGATGCTATACCAGGCTCAAGTCAGGCTCCTCCGCTTTTTCCTGGCTGGAAGGCCCAGGGTGGGCGTCAGAAGCCTCAGCTGAGGTGGAAAGAAGAGTGGAGAGTGATGGCCTGACTTCAGTCTGGTCTGACAGAAAATTTAGTCTCTCATAGTACCACAGCCTGGGGACATAAATGTCATCTGCTGCTGCTCTGGATCTCATGGAATCTTGGCCCTTCTTGCGCTCCCTAACATATGTGCTTCTCAGGCCACCAATTTTTGTTTTTAAATAATCCATCGCTGCCTGTCTCTTTATTATGTTACTATACTGTGGATGTTTCACCTGCCACAGACAGGGCAGCTCCCTGTACTTGTCTATGAAGATTGGTATAAAGCTGTGGTCTTTGAACCCATCCATTTTCTCTGCAAGACACAACACAAGACAACCCCTAATGTCAGGCTAAACTCTCATAATCTTGACCCAATATAGGCCTCAATCTATAAGCAGTATAGGGCCAGTGATGCACCAAATTAAAATTGTACCTTCGTTAGAACGATCGTTGCTTCCGTTACTTCGTCCTCCGCTCACAGATCGTACGTGCAACGCACGTGTGTTACGCTTTATATACACTGCGCATGCGTGAAACTCCACCCGCCCCTGACATTCTTTCTATTCTATTCCCCGCCCCTTGTCTTTTGGCACAGTGGGGAGAGAATATGGTGTAGACACAGCAGGTGCATGCAGACAGCAGCAGCAACGAGGAAAGCCTGGAGCCACGAACGTCCCGATCACGGAAGAGATTGAAGGCCTCAAATATGTACTTTGTACATCTTGTACATCTTGAAGAGGGCTGACTATGACAGGAAGTATGGACCGTACCTAAACCCAAATGTCGGAAAGGCCAAGATCATGACTAAAGTTGTGAAGAGTCTGCAGAAGGCGATCCAAGGATCAACTGAGGAAATGATGGTCAGACCTTAAATTGAGGGAGCTCGATCAGTACAGAAGAATCAAGAAAGTGCTTCTAAAAAGTAAGTAGTTGTCATGTGTTCCTATTATTATTATTACTTTCATGCTGCTCCACGTGCTTTTCTTTACTGTTGTACAATTTAAAATGGCAACTTTCATGGTCATGGGCACATTAATCGTTCAAAGGAAACATTGTTTATTCGCCCACTAAAATACGATGTTTTGGGCGCATGCAGGTTAACTACATTTGTTCAGGCCTATTTGTATTAAAAGAAGTTTGTTGTCTAGATGGGTTTGTAACTAGAATGAAATGCAAACTTGATTCAGTGTAAAGGAGAGATCACTCAGCAGCTGTTTACACATCTGGACTCAGGAGCACTAGTGTGGGACACAAGAACAAACTTTTTAGGGTGTCCCACACAGGTGCTCCAGTGGATACTTCGGTGTCTCCATGTGTGAAACTTGTCCAAAAAAGCAAAGTCTCCCAGCATTGGAAATGAAATAAATGTCTTCAGCTTGGAACTCTGCCAAAACAGACAATTGGACGACACTTCCAAGCAACCTAAACTCAAATGTCAGAAAGGCTGAGATCATGACTAAAGTTGTGAAGAGTCTGCAAAAGAATTTTGGGGTATGGCGATCCAAGGATCAACTGAGGAAATGATGGTCAGACCTTAAATTGAGGGAGCTCGATCAGTACAGAAGAATCAAGAAAGTGCTTCTAAAAAGTAAGTAGTTGTCATGTGTTCCTATTATTATTATTACTTTCATGCTGCTCCACGTGCTTTTCTTTACTGTTGTACAATTTAAAATGGCAACTTTCATGGTCATGGGCACATTAATCGTTCAAAGGAAACATTGTTTATTCGCCCACTAAAATACGATGTTTTGGGCGCATGCAGGTTAACTACATTTGTTCAGGCCTATTTGTATTAAAAGAAGTTTGTTGTCTAGATGGGTTTGTAACTAGAATGAAATGCAAACTTGATTCAGTGTAAAGGAGAGATCACTCAGCAGCTGTTTACACATCTGGACTCAGGAGCACTAGTGTGGGACACAAGAACAAACTTTTTAGGGTGTCCCACACAGGTGCTCCAGTGGATACTTCGGTGTCTCCATGTGTGAAACTTGTCCAAAAAAGCAAAGTCTCCCAGCATTGGAAATGAAATAAATGTCTTCAGCTTGGAACTCTGCCAAAACAGACAATTGGACGACACTTCCAAGCAACCTAAACTTAAATGTCAGAAAGGCTGAGATCATGACTAAAGTTGTGAAGAGTCTGCAAAAGAATTTTGGGGTATGGCGATCCAAGGATCAACTGAGGAAACGGTGGTCAGACCTCAAATTGAGGGAGCACGATCAGTACAGAAGAATCAAGAAAGTGCTTCTAAAAAGTAAGTAGTTGTTGTGTGTTTCTATTATTATTATTACTTGCATGCTGCTCCATGTGCTTTTCTTTACTGTTGTACAGTTTAAAATGGCAACTTTCATGATCATGGGCACATTAATCGTTCGTAGAAAACATTGTTTGTTCGCCCACTAAAATACAATGTTTTGGGCACATGCAGGTTAACTACATTTGTTCAGGCCTATTTGTATTAAAAGAAGTTTGTTGTCTAAATGGGTTTGTAACTAGAATGAAATGCAAACCTGATTCAGTGTAAAGGAGAGAACACTCAGCAGCTATTTACACATCTGAACTCAGGAGCACTAGTGTGGGACACAAGGACAAACTTTTTAGGGTGTCCCACACAGGTGCTCCAGTGGATACTTCGGGTGCCTCCATGTGTGAAACTTGTCCAAAAAAGCAAAGTCTCCCAGCATTGGAAATGAAATAAAAATGCCTTCAGCTTGGAACTCTGCCAAAACAGACAATTGGACGACACTTCCAAGCAATGTTTCATATTACTATTTCTGCCCTCCAATATCTGTGTGCTAAGTATACCTATTTTTTATTCACATAGCGGAGAAAAGACTCGGGACATCTGAGGACACCAGGGACCCCCCACCTCTGAAAGAAGGGGAAGTCACCAAAACAAAAGCAGAGGAGGAGGAGGGAGACGTTTTGGAAGTGGGCGAAATTGTCACCACAATAGGTGAGTGTCTGAGACCACAGCTTCAGGTAAGAGATCTGTTCCTGCATATTTATAATACATGGTGTGTTTTTTTTTTTTTTTTTTTAGGTGATGTGGATGTTGTGGAAGAAGAAACTCATTTCACCAGTGAAAGTGCCCAGATCTTCATCGGGGAGATAATGGGGTGCAATCGCGATTTGGAAAATCTTAAGCAAAACATCAATGATGTTCAACAAAAAATAAAGAACATCATTGATGTTTTAGGGAGACTCTAAACCACACCAAAATTTTACACTTTTTTATTGTGTATTTTTGCTTTTACACAAAATTTTAAAAGTATTTAAAAAGCCAAATTTTGAAAATGCACACAGTGTGTCAACATGTGCTATCTGCCATCAGGGGAGATCAAGATACGCGTTTTGTGGGTGCAACCCCTTCCTTGCTACTAAAGTAGCAGAGAGGAAGGCTGCAACCCCTTCCTTGCTACTAAAGTTGATCCCCCATGATGGGAACTGGCACATGTTGACATTAGGCATGGGATTCCCATTTTGACTCTCAATTTGTGTGTATCTTTAAAATTTGGCTTTTACAGGGGTGACATCACCCCATATGATGAAGGCAATATCAACACATTTTGGACATACTAAATGTCTGATATTGCCTTCATTTTATCAAAGTTGAACTTTGTAAGTTTTATACTCAGCAATGTGTGGCTTCTTCTTTCCATGCTCAAAAGCATTTTTTGGAGTAAGTTGGTGTTTACAGTGACAATGGGGGTTATTTACTAAAGGCAAATCCACTGTGCACTACATTGAAAAAATGTGTTGAAAAAATGTCTCAGACATTTGCTGGCATATCAATGGCCCCCCACCTGCAAAGTATTCCAGATATTTTTGTCTCACTTCGTGGGCGCTTTGGGGGGGAAAGCCAAGATGGCCAACTTCAAGTGCTGTCAGGGTTGAAGTATCAGGAAAGCTGGCTTTAGTCCCAACTGAGGCCACATAGTTCGTAGCATTTTTTTCTAAGAAAATTGTGCAGAATGCAGCAGGCAAGCACAATATGGTTCAGTTTATATTCCGCCATGTGGATTGGTGTCAGAAATAGGCAGAACTGGCTGGCCATTATTCCGAAAGCATTCTCCACCACTCTTCTGGCTCTGGCCAGCCGGTAGTTAAAAACCCTCTGGTCCGGGGTGAGGGTCCTCATGGGAAATGGCCTCATCAGATGTTCACCCAGCCCAAATGCTTCATCAGCAACACAGACAAATGGGAATCCTTCCACGTTCTCTTTCGAAGGTGGCAATCCCAAGCCACCACTCTGGAGACACTTGTAGAACACTGTCTGGGCGATGACTTCACCATCTCCGACATCTGGCCATTCTTCCCCACATCCACATAGAGGAACTCATATGTCACCGACACCACCGCCAACAATACTATTAAACCCCTTATAGTTATAATAGTATGACCCCGAGTTGGGGGGTGGGGCTATGTGGACGTGTTTCCCATCTATTGCCCCTCCACAGTTGGGAAAGTCCCAATGATCGGCAAAGTGGGATGCCACAGTCTGGCATTCCTGTGGCGTTGAAGGAAACTGTGGAGTCAAACAAGAAAAAAAATTAGTACTTTTGCACATAACATTGCAAGCAGATTAGACACAAACATACAAACATTCTTGGCCAACATGAGTATAACATTTATTTTAAGGAGTATTTAAAGACAAAAATATAAGGTCCATTTATCAGATCCCCCCCCCCCCCGATGGCCCATTGTAAAAATTTTAGGGGGGGGATGTTTTGGACAGGTAACCCTCTCCACTTCATTGAGAGCTGAATGCATAAATAATGTGTGTTACTTTGGCCAGCCCACTGGACAGGTAAGAAGTGTCATAATACAAAAATAAAAATACACACTGTACAAATTGAAGGACATTTTACGTTCTGCAATGACCTATCAAGATAATAAGAGAACAAAACTTTAAACAGTACCATTTGAAAGTATTCAGGCAGGCCCTTTCGCTACATGCTTTGGTGAATTCATCCATAAATCTGACCACAAAAGAGGTAGGTATAGTGTGTATGGGTTTGGCAAAGTCAGCAGATAGAGGATTGATACCGTTTGACTTAGCGGTTGGGGGGAAGGATGGTTACAAATTATTTTGGGACCCCAAAAAAAAAAGCCTCTGGCACTCTGCATGAATTTAAGCACACAAATAATATTTGCACACATTTTAGGGGGTGTTTAGGGTAAGCACTACAATGGAGCTGACACAATACATTGTTAAGTGACTAGGCTAGGTGTATATGGGCCCAGGATAGCATGCTGGGGAGGTTAGTGAAGGCAAAAATGCATGAAGGACAAAAAAAAGGAACTTAAAAAAATTCAAGCATGCATGAGGACAAAGGGGACATTCACAGCATATTACAATCATGGTAATTAGGGAATGATGAAAGAAATACAATAGATTAGCAAACATTAAATATATATAATGTGATGTTAAAGGAGAAAACTTACCCTAATATAATCCTTCTGCAGGACCTGAATGATGGCAGAACAGGTCTCCGGAAAAATGATCCGCAGAGCCTGGGGGGAGATGCCTGTCGAGAACTTGATGTCCTGCAGACTTCTCCCCATCGCCAAGTACCGCAACGTGGCGACTAGCCTCTGTTCAGGAGTGATGGCTTGCCGCATGCAGATGTCCTGCTTGGTAATATAAGGGGACAGCAAAGCCAACAAACAGTGAAAAACGGGGTCTGTCATCCGGAGATAATTTCTGAAATCATCAGGATTATTCTCATGGAGCTCCCGCAACAAAGGCATGTGCGAGAATTGGTCATGCTGGAGCAACCAATTCTTAGTCCATGAACTCCTCCCCGCCCTGTTCATGGACTGGGCTTTGGTCAAAGTGAGAACCCCAACACCAAGCCCCTGCACAGCACGAACCCTAAGATGAGTATGTACCCATAACATGGCTTCAAAACGGTCGGCTGGTCAGAACGAACAGAATGCGCTGATAAACAGCAAAGCCTGAGAAGAGCGAGCTGAAAATCAGATACGAGCGGACAAGAACGCACTGAAAAAACAAATAAAAACTGACTACACGCACTGAAAACCAGATACAAACCCACAAGCACAAACTGAAGAACAGTAATAACGATCTGAAAAGCACAAGTCTGAAAAGCACGAATCGTCTCTCACCAAACTTCTACTAACACGAGATAAACATGAAATTAGCAGAAGGAGCCCAAAGGGTGGCGCACTGGCTATTGAACTTCCCTTTTCTAGTCCCGTCGTACGTGTTGTACATCACCTCGTTCTTGATGTTCGGAAATTCCGACCACTTTGTGTGACCATGTGTATGCAAGACAAGTTTGAGCCAACATCCGTTGGAAAAAAAACATGGTGATGATCTTACTAACTGCTAGTTAAATAAGCTGCATTATGACTAGCTTAATATAGCATTCATTGACCACAGTGAGATTATCTACAAGGCAACATAAGCAGCAGTCTAGGACTTGATGGGTGTCCATGGGGTTTAGCTACAACCAGGGGCGTTGCTAGGTGGCAAAAAGACCAGGGGCTTCAGCTCGAAGTCCAAGGCTGGCACGGGGAGGGGGGTCAAGCTCACTTGCTGGTTGCTGCCTGGCTTACCAGTGCCCATCAATGCTGACCACTAAACTCACCTGCCTGACTGACCTACCTACCTAACATACATACACTGACCTACCTACCTGACATACATACACTGACCTACCTACCTGACATACATACACTGACCTACCTGACATACATACACTGACCTACCTGACATACACTGATCTACCTACCTGACAAACACTGACCTACCTGACATACACACACTGACCTACCTGACATACTCTGACCTACCCGACACACACTGACCTACCTACCTGACATATACTGACCTACCTGACATACAGTATCTCACAAAAGTGAGTACACCCCTCACATTTTTATAAATATTTTATTCTATCTTTTCATGTGACAACACTGAAGAAATGACACTTTGCTACAATGTAAAGTAGTAAGTGCACAGCTTGTATGACAGTGTAAATTTGCTATCCCCTCAAAATAACTCAACATACAGCCATTAATGTCTAAACCGCTGGCAACAAAAGTGGGTACACCCCTAAGTGAAAATGTCCAAATTGGGCCCAATTAGCCATTTTCCCTCCCTGGTGTCATGTGACTCGTTAGTGTTACAAGGTCTCAGGTGTGAATATGGAGCAGATGTGTTAAATTTGGTGTTATTGCTCTCACTCTCTCATACTGGTCACAGGAAGTTCAACATGGCACCTCATGGCAAAGAACTCTCTGAGGATCTGAAAAAAAGAATTGTTGTTCTACATAAAGATGGCCTAGACTATAAGAAGATTGCCAAGACCCTGAAACTGAGCTGCAGCACTGTGGCGAAGATCATACAGCGGTTTAACAGGACAGGTTCCACTCAGAACAGGCCTCGCCGTGGTCGACCAAGGGAGTTGAGTGCACGTGCTCAGCGTCATAGCCGGAGGTTGTCTTTGGGAAATAGACGTATGAGTGCCTCCAGCATTGCTGCAGAGGTTGAAGGGGTGGGGTTGTCAGCCTGTCAGTGCTCAGACCATACACCGCACACTACATCAAATTGGTCTGCACGGCTGTCGTCCCAGAAGGAAGCCTCTTCTAAAGATGATGCACAAGAAAGCCCACAAACAATTTGCTGAAGACAAGCAGACTAAAGAGATGGATTACTGGAACCATGTCCTGTGGTCTGATGGGACCAAGAGAAACTTATTTGGTTCAGATGGTGTCAGGCGTGTGTGATGGCAACCAAGTGAGGAGTACAAAGTGTGTCTTGCCTACAGTCAAGCATGTTGATGGGAGTGTCATGGTCTGGGGTTGCATGAGTGCTGCCAGCACTGGGGAGCTACAGTTCATTGAGGAAACCATGAATGCCAACATGTACTGTGACGTACTGAAGTAGAGCATGATCCCATCCCTTCGGACTGGGCTGCAAGGCAGTATTCCAGCATGATAACGACCCCAAACACCTCCAACTGCCTTGCTAAAGAAGCTGAGGGTAAAGGCGATGGACTGGCCAAGCATGTCTCCAGAACTAAACCTTATTGAGCATCTGTGGGTCATCCTCAAATGGAGGGTGGAGGAGCGCAAGGTGTCTAACATCCACCAGCTCCGTGATGTCGTCATGGAGGAGAGGAAGAGGACTCCAGAGGCAACCTGTAAAGCTCTGGTGAACTCCATGCCCAAGAGGGTTAAGGCAGTGCTGGAAAATAATGGTGGCCACACAAAATATTGACACTTTGGCCACAGTTTGGACATTTTTACTTAGGGGTGTACTCACTTTTGTTGCCAGCGGTTTAGACATTAATGGCTGTGTGTTGAGTTATTTTGAGGGGACAGCAAATTTACACTGTTATACAAGCTGTACACTCACTACTTTACATTGTATCAAAGTGTCATTTCTTCAGTGTCGTCACATGAAAAGATAGAATAAAATATTTATATAAATGTGAGGGGTGTACTCACTTTTGTGAGATACTGTACACACACTGACCTACCTGACATACACTGACCTTCCTGACATACACTGACCTACCTGACATACACTGACCTTGTAAGAGAGCGGCTGTCGCGCTCCGAGCGCACTCATGCACTCGCGCACGCATGCACGCATAAGGGACTACACGGTTCGCACACGCGCCAATGCGCTTGCGCAAAGGAGTGCACGCGGCCCTTTGGCGCCAGGCGGCCTATTTAAGGGGTGCACTGACTTGTAACAGATGCTGACCGATCTTCAGCTGTTCCTGTACCCGTTCCTGTGTTTCCCGACTTGTCTGCCTGATACTTGTTACTGAACCCGGACTTCTCTGGCTTGCTGCTGGACTCTCCTATATCTGCGATTACTGGTTCCTGATTCCGGCTCCCCATTTGACTCTGCTCCTGCTTGATGATTTGGTACCTTGCTGCCCGCCTGCTTCCAAACCCGGCTTTCCCTTTGACTTTGCTACTGTCTCCTGTTTGGCTCCAAGCTGCCTGCTGAGTTCCTGCTACTCTGTTCCTGTGACCTGCAGCCACTTCCTGCATCCCCAAAAGTCGCATCTTCTGTCTCAAGCTTCCAGGGCTGCATCTGCAGGCACTCGTGTTCCTCCTTTCCCTTGGGTCCTTCTGTCTCCATCCTCAGCGGGACCCGGCTTGGAGATACAAGAGAGGCTGACCTTGTCACTTCAGATTCCGACCAGGTAGGTGACAGTATTCGTCAACCAGCAATGGAGTCTGTCTGAAAGGGAGGCCTCACCCTCTAAGGACATCTGCAGATCAATTTCTGCACTAGCTCATACTGTACGGAATCTTCAAGAAAACCTGGTCCGGATGGAAGAGCGTCTACCGAACCTGCTTGATGTCCCACCTGCCTCAACCCACCTTGCTCTTGTGAGTTCTTTTGTGCAAACAGACTTTAGCTTGCTCAGTGACACCCTCCTTCCTCCTGAACCCAGAATGCCTTACTTCCTCACAGGGCTTACGATTGCCCCATTGAACTTTTACCAGGGGCAGAGATTCCCTTCGGTCGGATTTACCCTCTCTCGGAACCTGAACTAGAGGCCTTGCGTAAATACATAGATGAAAGCCTGCAGGGGCCGGTATCTTCTTTGTGGAGAAAAAGGATCACACCCTGAGACCCTGTATAGACTACTGTGATCTTAATAAAATAACCATCAAGAACCGGTATCCTCTTCTATTAATTCCTGAGTTGTTCCAGAGACTGCGAGGAGCACGAGTATTTTCCAAGCTTGATCTGAGAGGTGCCTATAATTTGGTTCGAATCAGGGAGGGAGATGAATGGAAGACTGCCTTCAGGACACGCTTTGGGCATTTTGAATACTTAGTCATGCCCTTCAGTCTCTGTAATGCCCCAGCCACCTTTCAGCACCTAGTAAATGATGTTTTTCGAGACTTCCTTGACCTGTTTATAATAGTTTAACTTGATGACATCCTTATCTTCTCTGAATCTATTGAAGCCCACCGGACCCATGTGATGAAGGTGTTGAGTCGACTTCGGGAACATCACCTCTATGCCAAGGCAGAAAAGTGTGACTTTGAAAGACGGTCAATACAGTTCCTGGGACTTGCCATCTCCGCTGATGGTATCTCCATGGGTCCACAGAAGGTCGCCGCTGTCTTGGAATGGCCAGCTCCTACAGACCGAAAGGCAGTCCAAAGGTTTGTGGGATTCGCTAACTTTTATAGGAAATTTATTAAGAACTTTTCTGGCATTATCTCCCCTATTACACTTTTGACCAAAACGCATGTTCCCTTCCTGTGGAGTACAGAGGCACAAGCATCTTTTGAGCAGTTAAATGCCTTATTCACCTCAGCTCCCATCCTAAAGCACCCGCACCCATCCTTTGCCTATGTTTTGGAGGTAGATGCCTCTGAAATCGCTGTAGGGGCCATATTATCGCAGCGACAAGGTCCTAAATCATTGCTCCATCCTGTGGCCTTCTTCTCAAAGAAATTGAATTAATCTGAGAAAAATTATGATGTAGGGGAACAGAACAGCGGAACACTGATCGGTCTCCTCCCCTTGTACGTCCCCGCCCCCTACAGTTAGAAGCATTCCCTAGGAAACACATTTAACCCCTTGTGTCCCCCTAGTGGTTAACCCCTTCACTGCCTGTCACATTTACACAGTAATCAATGCAATTTTATAGCATTGATCGCTGTATAAATGTGAATGGTCCCAAAAATGTGTCAAAAGTGTCCGATGTGTCCGCCATAATGTCGCAGTCACGAAAAAAAATCACGATCGTCGCTATTATTAGTAATAAAAAATAAATAATTTTTTTAAAAAAATGCCATAAATCTATCCCGTATTTTATAGACGCTATAACTTTTGCGCAAACCAATCAATATACGCTTATTGCGATTTTTTTTACCACAAATATGTAGAAGAATACGTATCGGCCGAAACTGAGGAAAAAATTAGTTTTTTTTTTTTTTTTAAATTGGGATATTTATTATAGCAAAAAGTAAAAAATATTGTGTTTTTTTCAAAATTGTTGCTCTTCTTTTGTTTATAGCGCAAAAAATAAAAACCGCAGAGGTGATCAAATACCACCAAAAGAAAGTTCTATTTGTGGGGAAAAAAGGACGTCAATTTTGTTTGGGTACAACGTCGCACGACCGCGCAATTGTCGTTTAAAGTGCAACAGCGCTGAAAACTAAAAATTGGTCTGGGAAGGAAGGGGGTGAAAAGGCCCGGTATTGAACCGGTTAAAAGGTGCTCTCCATCCTATACTCATTTTCACCGACCACAAGAACCTTGAGTACTTGAGGACAGCTAAAAGACTTAGACCACGACAGGCAAGATGGGCACTGTTCTTCTCCCGCTTCACATTTCACATAACTTTCCGCCCTGGTTCTAAGAACAGTAAACCAGATGCGCTGTCGCGCATGTTCCATGATCCTGTTCGTCCCTCGGGATCAGACACCATCTTGCCGGCCAAAAACTTTCTCCTGCTTCAATCAGATCTGATGACCCAAATAAGAGCTGATGTGATGGAACACCCCCCTTCTCAAGACTTACTCCTCCAGCTAAAGGACGGACTCTATTACCACGATGAACAAGTCTTTGTCCCGGAGCAGTTTAGAGTTTCCGTCCTGAAGCGTTGCCACGATCATCCTTTGGCAGGCCATTTTGGGATTCACAAGAGCACCGATCTAATTTCCCGTTCTTTTTGGTGACCAGACTTGATACAGGACTGTAAAAAGTAAGTCAAATCCTGTGTAACCTGTCAACGCAGCAAGACCGATCGAGCCAAGACCTGGGGTCTACTGGAATGCCTTCCTGTGCCTAGGAAACCATGGAGCATGATATCCATGGATTTTATCGTTGAGCTCCCTCCATCTGAGAACTTCACCACCCTATTTGTTGTGGTCGACCGTCTTACCAAGATGGCACACTTCGTACCCTTACAAGGAACCCCTTCGGCCGCAGAGACTGCTTCCACATTAATTCGGGAGATTGTGAGGTTACATGGTATTCCCGACAACATCACCTCTGATCGAGGTGTGCAGTTCACTTCCAGATTTTGGAGATCTCTCTGTGAAGCCTTGAACATCGAGCTCCGTCTGTCCACTGCTTACCATCCTCAAACTAATGGACAGACGGAGAGAACTAACCAGACTCTAGAACAATACCTGCGTTGTTTCTCTTCGTTCTCTCAGGACGATTGGTCATCTCTTCTTCCGCTAGCGGAATTTGCATACAATAATTCCATCCATTCTGCTACGAAACAAACACTTTTTTTTGCCAACTATGACTACCATCCTTCCTTTTTGCCTGAAATACCTGTGGAATCTTCTGTGCCTGCGGTCCAAGATAGATTGAGTTGGTTCAACTCCAATAACAAGTTGCTTCAGGACACTATCTCTAAGGCTCAGGCAAACAACAAAAAAATCTTTGACAGAAGGAGGAGGGGTAACTTGAACCTGAAACGAGGAGACAAGGTATGGTTATCCACTGCTAATTTGAAACTTAAGTGTCCTTCCAAAAATCTCGGCCCGAAGTACCTGGGGCCCTTTCCTGTTAAGAGAAGGATCAATTCTGTGGCCTTTGAGCTGATCTTACCAAGAAACCTAAAGATTCACCCTATTTTCCATATCTCTTTATTGAAAACAACAGTGCCCAACCCCTTTCCCAACCGGGATCCGGAAAATCCTCCTCCTCTGCTAGTTGAAGGCAGTGAGGAGTTTGAAGTAGAAGCTGTTCTTGATTGTAGAACCAGGAATGGCCAGACACAGTTTCTGATTAAGTGGAAGGGCTATGGCTCTGAGGACAATTCATGGGAAACAGCTTCTAATGTACATGCCCCACTAAAGGTACGAACGTTTTTTCACCACCATCCAGAGAAGAAGCCCCTGAAGGGCATCCGGAGGCTGCCCGTAAGGAGGGGGCAATGTAAGAGAGTGGCTGTCGTGCTCTGAGCGCACTTGCG
The DNA here is from genome assembly GCF_042186555.1 of Aquarana catesbeiana. NCBI lineage: Eukaryota > Metazoa > Chordata > Amphibia > Anura > Ranidae > Aquarana > Aquarana catesbeiana. The sequence continues at coordinate 304,923,715 of NC_133326.1, forward strand.
CATGCATGCGCGCATAAGGGACTCCACGGTTCGCACACGCGCCAATACGCGTGCGCAAAGGAGTGCGCGTGGCCGCAGGAGCGCACCCGCGCACCCCTTTGGCACCAGACGGCCTATTTAAGGGGCGCACTGACTTGTAACAGATGCTGACCGATCTTCAGCTGTTCCTGTACCTGTTCCTGTGTTTCCTGCCTTGCCTGCCTGATACTTGTTGCTGAACCCGGACTTCTCTGACTTGCTGCTGGACTCTCCTATATCTCCGATTACTGGTTCCTGATTCCGGCTCCCCATTTGACTCTGCTCCTGCTTGATGATTTGGTACCTCGCTGCCCGCCTGCTTCCGAACCCGGCTTTCCCTTTGACTTTGCTACTGTCTCCTGTTTGGCTCCAAGCTGCCTGCCGAGTTCCAGCTACTCTGTTCCTGCGACCTGCTGCGACTTCCTGCATCCCCAAAGTCTCATCTTCTGTTTCAAGCTTCCAGGGCTGCATCTGCAGGCACTCGTGTTCCTCCTTTCCCTTGGGCCCTTCTGTCTCCATCCTCAGCGGGACCCGGGTTGGAGATACAAGAGAGGCCGACCTCGTCACTTCAGACTCCAACCAGGTACATGACAGACCTACACTGACCTACCTACCTGACATACACTGACCTACCTGACATACACTGACCTACCTACCTGACATACACTGACCTACCTGACATACACACACTGACCTACCTGACCAGGAAACAGACTTCATGTGTCCTGCAGCAGCAGCTCAGCTCAGCTCAGCCATGGCATGCGGTGCGCCCATCATCATCACAGAAGGCAGCCAGAGGAGGAGAGGAGAGCCGCCCACCCTCACGCCCAGTGGGGATCTCACAGTGATGTGGCGCGGCGGCCGCATTGTAATTCGTGCCTTCTGGAGCCTGTAGCACCTATGATGGATGTCACACGTCCTGCAGTCCCGCCGTTGGACCAGTGGGACGTCCATCATAGGCGCTGCGTGCTCCAGAAGGCAAGATCTGCTATGTGACTCGGCCTCACTCGGTGACGTTTGGGATCAGATCGGTCACTGCTAGGTGGCACTCGGGGCTAACAATACAATTGTGCATGCCTGAGACCTGGGGCTTTTCAGGGACCCATTCGGTGCTCCAGCCCCCCCCCCGACACCACTGACTACAACCTTCATGCTCCTGCAGAAAACCAAAAGAGTAATACTACTGATAATAGCTATGCAGCTGCCTTTTACTTCACTGAAGATAATGCACTTGTAAGCAGTTGGTGTATGATGAGAGGAGACCATGCCAGTACAGGCAATGCAAATGGTGAAGCATCTTTGTGCCTACTGCCCTCCTTACCAATGCTAGTCAATGGGGAAAGGGTGGGTGGTGGGGGTGTTCAAAGCTACTAGCTTGCTAATAACCCCATTTAGCCTTAATATGTCTCTGTCATACACTGACTACCTATAGTGGTAAACACTGAACTTTATTGGAAACTATAGCTGTGATGATTATAAAATGTTTACCAATAAAGTGAAAAATAAAGGACACTCTAGAAATATAAAGGTTACTCTAAAAATACACTTTTTAATTTCCACCAAGATCATTCTGTAGCATACTGTAGCTTTAGGAAATTTGTCAAAAGAATATACCAGAAAAAAAAAAGATTTTCTGTAACAGATCTCAGCTGGAAACAATATTGAGTTACCAGAATCAAACATGACATCCCTCTTGTTTGTATATCTACATGATGGCTTTTTTGGATATAAAACTGGCTAATATTTTTTCGTAATTTCACATTATTTGATATGTATGGGAGCCAAGAAACTGCCTTTATGTGCTTCTAGTATAAACATGCTATAAGTGACATAACACCGTCTAGTCAAAGATTTTCAATGACTGTAGACATCTGAAAATTTGAATAGGCTAATCCTTGGCTTTATTACCTCTTAAATAAAAATAAAAAAAAAATAAACATTTGTTTTGTTTACCCAAATCATATAACCTTAGTTAGCTATAGAGTAAATACACTTTCCTTCAATAGATCCCAATACCTTCCTCCATCAGCCAGTCAGGAACTATACTTACATGTCCCCTTCTCTGGGAAGATCCTCACTGCCCAGCACTACACAGCTTCTTATTTAAAAAACCCGCAGTCAGACCCTACTCCTCCTATGCAAGCATCATGCTCTCCCTTCTTTATTTGCAAGATTATCAGGTAAAAAAAAGCCCAAAAAGATAAATGCAGCTACCACATCACAGGGGCGCTTTAGTCATCATGGCACCGTGGATGTATGGTGTCAGGAAGATTGAAGCGCATTATTTCTATTATTACATTGCAATGTATAATGAAATAGTTCAACTCATCATAATGCAAAATCAGTGGGAGCCCTGAGCGTGCCACTTGCCACTGTCACCTGCCACCAGATGGGGATTGTCACTTGTTATGGTGCCTGTTTTTAGATGCAGCTTGTCACTTGCCTCTGTTGTCTGCCACCAGATGCAGCTTCTCACTTGCCACAGTCGCCTGTCACCAGATGCAGCTTGTCACTCACCATCATCGCCTGCCACCAGATGTGGATTGTCACTGCCAGTGGCCAGTGACAGTGTCCCTGTTGTTCCATAGTGAGGGCGGGCAGTGAGAGATGATGTCATCTCTCTGCTGCACGCGCCTGCACAGTAATGGCAGTCTTCTTTTATATGCAGAAATGCAGTGATGCAGGGGGGAAGTGAGAGACAGTGGCGTCTCCAGATTTCATATTTAGGGGGGGCACATGGAGGGCCAGGGACAAAAGTAGGGGGGGGCAACTATAAAATGCAATTATATATATATATACACACACACACATAAATACACAGTGTCTTGAAAAAGTATTGGTGGTTGCAGCCAGGTGGAGGGGAGGACAGAGTGGGAACAGCCAGGTGGAGGGGAGGACAGAGTGGGAGCAGCCAGGTGGAAGGGAGGACAGAGTGGGAGCAGCCAGGTGGAGGGGAAGACAGGGTGGATGCAGCCAGGTGGAGGGGAGGGCAGAGTGGAAGCAGCCAGGTGAAAGGGAGGACAGAGTGGGAGCAGCCAGGTTGAGGGGAGGACAGAGAGGGAGCAGCCAGGTGGAAGGGAGGATAGTGTGGGAGAAGCCATGTGGAGGGGAGGACAGGGTGGATGCAGCCAGGTGGAGGGGAGGACAGATGGATGCAGCCAGGTGTGGGGGAGGACAGGGTGGGAGCAGCCGGGTCGAGGGGAGGACAGGGTGGATCCAGCCAGGTGGAGAGGAGGACAGGGTAGATGCAGCCAGGTGGAGGGGAGGACAGGGTGGGAGCAGCCAGGTGGAGGGGAGGACAGAGTGGAAGCAGCCAGGTGGAGGAGAGGACAGGGTGGATGCAGCCAGGTGGAGGGGATGACAGGGTGGATGCAGCCAGGTGGAAGGGAGGATAGGGTGGATGCAACCAGGTGGGGGGGAGGATGGGGTGGGAGCAGCCAGGTGGAGGGGAGGACAGGGTGGATGCAGTCAGATGGAGGGGAGGACAGGGTGGGAACAGCCAGGTGGAGGGAAGGACAGGGTGGGAGCAGCTAGGTGGAGGGGAGGACAGGGTGGATGCAGCCAGGTGGAGGGGATGATAGGGTGGTAGCAGCCAGGTGGAGGTGAGGACAGGGTGGATGCAGCCAGGTTGAGGGGAGCACAGGGTGGGAGCAACCGGGTGGAGGGGAGCACAGAGTGGGAGAAGCCAGGTGGAGGGGAGCACAGGGTGGATGCAGCCAGGTGGAGGGGAGCACAGGGTGGATGCAGCCAGGTGGAGGAGAACACAGGGCGGGAGCAGCCAGGTGGAGGGGAGCACAGGATGAGAGCAGCCAGGTGGAGGGGAGTACAGGGTGGGAGCAGCCAGGTGGAGGGGAGCACAGGGTGTACCTCTATGGAAGCCTGCATCCCCACCCCTCCCCTCATCCCCCCACCTAGAGGTAAGTTCTTACCTTGGGGGATATATAGTAGAATGACTGGCACTTTCTCTTTGGCTCCCTCCACCCGACAGCCTTGTGGTCCCTCTTCTCCTCTCACAGTCCTCTCTCCCCTCGTCTTCCGCATCCCGCTCGGCATGTTGGGTGCTGCACTGCATTCTCAAGGAATCGTCCCGGGCCTGCTGGTATCTGGGACTACATGTCCCATAGTCCTAATAATCCTATAATGTAGCCAATAGGAGGGGGCATTGCCGGGCCGGGTGAATGAGAGCTGCTCGGCTCAAGGAGGAGAAGGAGGGGTAGAAATCCCCCCAGCTGCGGCTCTGCCTGTGTCCCTTCACAGAGCCTGTCAGTTTCTATGCCGCTGCCCTGTGTCCTGTGGCAGCAGCGGCTGATGAAATGTGCGAGGGGGGGTCAGCATCAGCACCTGCTACACAAGAAAAAGCATTTTAATTGAGGGGGTACAGTATAATTTTGCCACTGGTGAGAGATGATGTCATCTCTCTGCTCGCTCAGCAGCCTGCTCCCTCACCCGCCGAGTCACCAGCCAGCTGCTCACTGACTCGCAGCACCTGCCAGCCTGCTTACTCACCAGCGGCAGAGGCCCGCTCAGCAGCCTGCCCGCTAAGTCACCGACACCCTGCTCACTATTTTTCACGGGGGGGACCTCGTTGCCCCCCTGGATCCGCCCCTACCACATCAGTTCAAGAGTAAGTAACGCAGAGGTAACAGGTCAGGAGTAAGTAACACAGAGTTCACAGGTCAGGAGTAAGTAACACTGAGTTCACAGGTCAGGAGTAAGTAATGCAGAGTCCAGGAGTAAGTTACGCAGAGTTCACAGATCAGTAAAAAGTAAAGCATGGTTCAGAGGTCAGGAGTAAATAATGCAATGTTCACAGGTCAGGAGTAAGTAATGCAGAGTTCAGAGGTCAGTAGTAAGTAACGCAGAGTTCACAAGTCAGGAGTAAGTAGCACAGAGTTACGCAATCAGGAGTAATTTATGCAGAGTTCAGAGGTCAGGATTAAGTAACACAGTTCAGGAGTAAGCAACGCAGAGTTCAGGAGTAATTAATGCAAAGTTTAGAAGTATAGATATAAATAAGTCTTGCAAGCTACTGTGTGTTCACTTATGCCTTCTGGCAATAATTAAATAAATAAATATATATATATATATATATATATATATATATCCAGCTGCTGACATTGTTCACAATCCCATATAAAAGTGCCTAATAAATTGAAACAATAAAAGTGTCGCGCTCTGCTCTATATACAGTACATCCAATTTGTAAATGCAAAACAACATACATCCTAGGAGGAGCTATGGACATACAAACGACTGTACGGCTTCATTCGGGCATATACATGTATATATGTCTGTATTATGTAGATTGGTGCGCTGTAAGCACCTACAATGTGTGAGTACCGCCATTGATTTTTAATAAACAAAAGTGCTAATTATATGCACTTAGGTTACCTATTGAAAGGATCAGCACAGGAGCCTGGAGATTTTACCAATCAGAGTCCAGGAGTGGCTCAACAGTACTGGCTGACCAAACTTAACTGTGAGTTCACATTCCCTGAGGTGAGGATAACACTGGGGGGGGGGAGCACAAGAGTGGTGGCACATATAATATGTTTGGAGCACCTTCACAAGGACACTATTCATATTAAGAACTTCACAAAAGACACATATTGGTGGACTTGGAATCTATGAGCACAATATTGCATGTACTGGGAGGAAATTTATCATTTATAATCAATACATTCATTGTAATTTTTTGGTATTTAAGTATTATGCACATATGTATGTTGTTTTGCATTAACAAATTGGATATATAACTGTACTATATAAAGAGCAGAGACACTTTTATTGTTTTAAAGTTTAGAAGTATGTTACACAGGGTTCAGAGGACAGGAGTAAATAATGCAGAGTTCACGAGTAAGTTATGCAGGGTTTAGAGGTCAGGTGTAAGTAACGCAGAGTTCTTTTTTTTTTAATATTTTCCTTTTTATTGTTTTTCAGATATCAAAAAGAAGACATACAACATCATAAAATATCAATCAATATCTGTAATATCTCATAGTACAGAAAAACCAAAACGTGTATTACTTTACCTTCCCTCTCCCTCCCTCCCTCACACCACCCAATCGTTAGTTATACATGTGCTTCTATTAGTCGTATGGCCAAAGGAGAGGGAGGAAGCCATCTCCATTGGCAGGAGAAGTGTAAAAGAGAAAAGCATCCAGGGCCTTGTAAGGGAGAAAAGCAAAAATGAGGGGATGGCAAGGAACGAGAGAGAACCTCTCATCCTCACCATCCCCTTATAGGGGACACCACATCTCGTCCAACCAGGGCCTCCACATTCTTTCAGACTAATGCCCTGTACACACGGTCGGACATTGATCGGACATTCCGACAACAAAATCCATGGATTTTTTCCGACAGATGTTGGCTCAAACTTGTCTTGCATACACACGGTCATATAAAGTTATCGGAAAATCCGATCGTCCTGAACGCGGTGACGTAAAACACGTAGGTCGGGACTATAAACGGGGCAGTAGCCAATAGCTTTCGTCTCTTAATTTATTCTGAGCATGCGTGGCACTTTGTGCGTCGGATTTGTGTACACGCGATTGGAATTTCCGACAACAGATTTTGTTGTCGGAAAATTTTATAGCAAGCTCTCAAACTTTGTGTGTCGGAAATTCCGATGGAAAATGTGTGATGGAGCCCACACACGGTCGGAATTTCCGACAACAAGGTCCTATCACACATTTTCCGTCGGAAAATCCGACCGTGTGTACGGGGCATTACTGTGATTGACCTGCCTAGTACATGTCACTCTCTTGCTCTAAACTATTGAATTAATAGTCTCAACCCAATTCTCCACAGTCTGGGGAGTCTGTGCCTGCCATTTCTGTGCTATTAGTTTTCTCGCCTGAAACAGGCATCTCAACACTACTTTGATGGCGCTGGTCGGGACTCTACCTTCCTCCAAGCTCCCTAGTAGGCATGTCTTGGCCTCCAGTTCTAGTGTGATCCCAAAAGTTTTATTTATCCTATCTACTATCTCCACCCAGTATCTAAATAGCTTGGGACACTTCCACACCATATGGATCAGATCTCCTGATGCCTTACATCTGGGGCACTCGTCATTTTGTCTTCATCCAAGTTTAAACATTTTTTTGGGGGTATAGTAGACTCTATGAATTAGGAACAAATGGGATACTTTCTGCAAGGGGGAAAGTCTCCTCGTTCTAAGATCTTATCCCATTGTTCCGTAGTTATTGCCCCCACTTCTCTCCCCCCCCGCTCTGCTCCTGGAAGGTCCTACTCCACTTATTATTCTAGCCCCAAACTGGCATATAACTCAGAAATTAGTCCTTTAGTTGCGGCTGGTTTAATTATTTTTAGAAGTGTGGGGATCTGGGTCCATTCAATAATTTGTGACCTAAACTGTGCTTGAATGGCATGCCTGATTTGCAGGTATTTATAAAATGTTTTATTTGATATATTAACCATTTCAATACCGGGCACTTATACACCTTCCTGCCCAGACCAATTTTCAGCTTTCAGCGCTGTCGCACTTTGAATGACAATTACGCAGTCATACAACACTGTACCCAAACTAAATTTTTATCATTTTGTTCCCACAAATAGAGCTTTCTTTTGGTGGTATTTGATCACCTCTGTGGTTTTTATTTTTTGCTAAACAAATAAAAAAAGACCGAAAATTTTGAAAAAAATAATAGTTTTGCTTTTGTTTCTGTTAAAAAATGTTGTAAATAAATAAGTTTTCTCTTTCACTGATGGGCACTGATAAGGCAGCACTGACAGGCACTGATAAGGCGGCACCAATGAGGTGGCACCAATGAGCGGACACTGATGATGGGCACTGATATGCGGCACTGATGGGCACTGGTAGGCGGCACTGATATGCAGCACTGATGGGCACTCATGGGTGGCACTGGGTGGCACTGGTGGGCACTGATGGGCACTGAAAGGCTGCAAAGATGGGTTCTTATGGGTGGCACTGATAGGCAGCACTGCTGGGCACTGATACGTGGCACTGATGGGCACTGTTACGTGGCACTGATATGAGGCACCGATAGGCATCCCTGGTGGCACTGGCAGTGGTAGGCATTATGAGTGGGCACTGATTGGCAGCTGCTTGGGCACAGATTAGTATTTCCCTGGGGGTCTAGGGGGCATACCTAGTGGTCCAGTGTGGATGGCCATCCTGGTGGTCCTGGCGGCTTCCCTGGTGGTCCTGGGTGGGATCCGAGGGGGGGCTGTGCTGATAAACAATCAGCACAGACCCCCCCTGTCAGGAGAGCAGCCGATCGGCTCTCCTCTACTCGTGTCTGTTAGACGCGAGTGAGGAAAAGCCGATCACCGGCTCTTCCTATTTACATTGTGATCAGCCGCGATTGGACACGGCTGATCACGTGGTAAAGAGTCTCCGTCAGAGACTCTTTACCTAGATCGGAGTTGCGGTTTGTCAGACTGACACACCACAACAACAATCGCCGCGATGTGCGCCCCCGGGGGCGCGCAGCAACTTAATATCCTGATCACGTCATATGACGTCCGGTCAGGATATTGAAACCACTTTGCCATCGTCATTTTGCTATATGGCGGGCGGCAAGTGGTTAAATTCCCGTCTTAAGTCCACAAATGTCTTCATGAGATTGCCCTCATATAGTTGAACCAATTGGTTAATGCCCTGCCTCTCCCATTCCCTGAGCCTCTCTATACCTCTTACTTCCGGCAATTTTTTGTTGTTTCATAAGGGGGTGTATTCGTTTACCCCATTATATCCCATTAATGCCTTCGTTGCCTGCCATACTTTACTGACTAATTTTATCATTGGGCATTATGAGTAAATGAGTCCGCCTCTAACACCTCCACTAGTATACTATGTGGGGCCCCCATTATCATCATTCTGTTGCAGGAGTTCCCCCTCCCAGGTCTCCACAACCCCTTAGATGTTGCAACTGGGATGCCAGGAAGTATGATCTTGGGTGCGGGACCGCCATACCCCCTTCTTTAGTCGGTAATTGCATGGTTTGCAAACCAATCCTAGATTGGCCCTTCCTCCAGATTAATTCCCTAAAAAGGGATTCTATTCTCTTAAACCACTTCTAACCTATCCAAGTCGGAGCGTTATGGAACAAGTATAGTATCTGCGGTAGCCATATCATCTTTATTAGATTACACCGGCCTGCTACAGATAGAGGGAGTCGGCTCCAAATATCTCCTTTTTGCTTTAATTTAAGTAACAATGGGGCTAGGTTATTATTGACATACTGGTTTATATCGTTCGTGATCCAGACACCTAGATATTTCAGCTTGGCAACTTCTTTCAAGTGGGAAGCTCCAGGCAATATCTGGTTACCAAGTGGGTCAACCAGTAACAGAGCCGACTTCTCCCAGTTGATAACCAGACCAGAGAATCGCCCAAATTCACCAACCATTTGTATCACTGTAGTTAACGAGGTTTCAACATCTCCAAGGAAAAACAGAACGTCATCTGCGTACAGTGCTATCCTGTCCTCCTCTATCTGCCGCCGGAACCTGTGTATGTCTAGTCTTGATCTAGTCATAATTGCTAGTGGTTCCATTGCAAGAGTGAACAATAGAGGGGACAAGGGACAACCCTGTCTCGTCCCTCTCTCCAACTGGAACAATTCTGAATGTTCATTGTTAATTTTTAATTTAGCTCTTGGTTCGCTATAGAGTATTTTCACCCATCTAATAAAGGAGGTGCCAAACCCAAATCTCTCTAGCACGCTCCATAAATAGTCCCATTCTAGGCTATCGAAGGCCTTGGCAGCGCCCAAGGTCAGTTTGGCCCTAGAGCCTGCATTGTCAGTTGGAATCTGCATGTTTAAAAAGACTCTTCTGATGTTAGTACTAGTTGATCTGTTGGAAATAAAACCCGACTGGTCAGGATGTATCAACTTTTGATTACATCCATTTAGACGGGTTGCTAGCACTTTGGCCAAGATTTTTACATCAGTGCATAGTAGTGAGATTGGGCAATAAGAGGAAACATCCAATTGGTCTTTCCCCTCCTTGTGTATTACAATGATGGTGGTTTCCGATATTGAGGTGGAGAGTCTCCCATTGGTTAATGTCCATCCCAATGTCTTCAACAATTCTGGGAGTAGTGCCTCACCATATCGTTTGTATATATCTACTGGGAGCCCGCCCGGGCCTGGTGATTTTTGGCTGGACATCCCGGCCACTGCTCGCTTTAGCTCCTCAAGGGATTACTGGTGCTTCTATGTTTATTCTGTTAAGGTCGGGATTGGTATTCCCTGGAGGAAACCATCCATTGTTTCACTCTCAACTCTCCTATTGGATTTATACAAAGATTTATAATATTACAGAATGTATGCATTATCTCTGTCGCGTCAGTAGATATCTCTCCATTTGGTGTCCTAATTGCCGAAAATGGCACTGCCTCTAGGATATATGTTTGTTCTCCGTCTTCCTTGTAGTTTACATTTTATAGACTTGTTGCTTATCTTTGCCTGTCTGGGGTTGGGTCTTCAACATATCGCCTCTCTGCCTGCATCATCTTGTCCCTATTGTCCCTTTCCCACTCTCTAGATTTCCCTTTGGTTCTTGCCACCTGTTGGATCAAGAGGCCTCTAAGATAGGCCTTCAAGGAGTCCCAGACCACTCCGGCTGATGCCGTGCCTGCACAAATTCATTTAATCTAGTCATCACATCTCCTGGGTTGCTGATCAATTCCAACCAGCAAGGACTAATTCTCCATTCTCTAAAATGGGCTTTGCCCCCTGTATTTATTGTCAGCACTAGCGGGGAGTGGTCCGAGACTCCTCTTGGACCATACACTATAATGCTTACCGATGACAATACCTCCCTATTACCCAGGGCCATGTCTATTCTAGAGAGAGTAAGATAGGAACTTGAAAAACATGAATATTGTCTTTCTTGTGGGTAGCGCATTCGCCATATGTCAATCAGCCCCATTTCCTCCAAGAATCGAGATAGCCGACCCTCTCCTACTGTACTGGGCCTATTTCCCGGTGGGAATCTGTCTAGGCTCTTGTCTAAAACTGCATTGAAATCTCCCACCGCTATTATTGGGGTTCCCATTTTATCCAATGCAAACTCCAACAATTTATGTAGAACCTCAAGCTTAAATGGGGGGGGGATGTATATATTTGCCAACACATATGGTTTATTCTCAATCGAACAAAACAAAAAAATATACCGGCCCTGTTCATCAATACAGCTCTCCCTGCAGGAGAACGCCACTCCTCTCCCAACCATTATGCTCACCGCTCTTGAATAGGAGGAACGGACCAAATGGTATTGGGATTGGAACTACTGGTTGCGGAGTTGTACCGCCATGACATCAGCCAAATGCGTCTCCTGCAGACAGAGCACTCCCCTCCAGTGCTGACAGGACCATAGCTCTTAATTGGATCCCCTAAGCCTCGGACATTCCAAGAGGTTATACTATGTCCTACCTTGCATGGAAAGGTATCAAAAATAAAGAAAAGAGCAACAGAAAAAAAAAAATTAAACAAAAAATAATGGGTCTGACAATCTCACTCTCTCCCCTCCCCTAAAATATTTTCTCCAATTTGTGTATTCCTCCCTCCCTCCATATCTCACCCTTCTCTCTATTTGTGCCTTCTGTCATATTAATATTAATATTTTTGGTGTGTATTTCTTACCCCCCACCCTAAACCTATCCCCTCCCCCCGCCCCCTCCCCACCTCTCATATCCCCCCACCCATGCCCATCTGGGCCTACCCTAAGGGCTTCATCTGTAACCTTACCATTCCTCCCCCACCATTCCCACGTCATATTCCAAATCAGTGTCTTATCAACTTTAGTGTAAAACATAACCAGTTTGGGAGCCCCATTTGCTCCCTTGTTCTCCCCTCCTCCGCTCCAATGAAATCAATCAATCTTATTACAGTGTAATTACTGTAATCTTATTACAGTGATATTGCAGTGATATTTCGGTGATAGTCAGACCCAAAAAAAAGGGGGGGAGGGGAGAAAAGAAAAAGCGATCATCCTAAAAAGGTAAAGTAATCCTCCGCCAATCCACCCCTCCTCCATCCCATGCAATCAAAATAGTTCCATGCTCATCATCTTCTACAGGTCCTTCTTATTTTCCTCCAGCCATTGCACCACTTCAGTCGGTGAGCTAAAGAACAAAGTTCCGCCCAATGCTGTCACCCGCAAGCGGGCTGGATACAGGAAAGCATACACAATCTTATGTTTCTGCAAAATTTGCTTATTTGGTATAAATTCAGCTCTCCACTTCTGAAGCTCTGGCGAAAAGTCAGAGTACAATGATACCCTAACCCCATTGTACATGATATGCCCCATCTCTCTGGCCTTCTGAAGTAGGATCACCTTATCGTTGTAATTAACAAGTTTCAGGAGTAGTGGCCTGGCATAATCACCCGCCTGTCGGGTCTTGGAAGGAAGTCGATGGGCCCTTTTAATCGCAAAAAGTGGTGTAAAAGTGGTAGGCCCAAAAATTTTCCTGAACCACCCCTCTAGGAAAGTTATGGGGTTGGGGCCCTCGCTCCGCTCCGGTAAGCCTATCACTCTCATATTATTTTTACTGCTTCTATTCTCCATTTCATCGAGTTTAGCTGCCTGTATAACCATTTGTTCCCTCAACCCCTTAACTTCTTGCTTTAACTGATGTAAATTGTCCTCAACTGTACTTGATCTCTCTTCTAAGGCAGTAGTCCTTTCCGCGGTCTTACGCGGTTCATGACTCATTGAGAGTAGTTCCTCCTTAAAGCTTTTTAGCTGGTTATCGAGACTGGTAATTGAATCTTTACAGGCATTAATGGCATACAGCACATCCTCAATGTAGGTTCCACCTCCTCCGATATGGGACCAGCTGCAATGGCTGCCCCAGCTACTGCAGCAGGTTTTGAAGATACAGTTCCTGGTTTTCCTCCCCCTTTCCCTTTAGTACTCACAGTTTTGCTGCTAGATGGAGTGGTAGGGTTTGAAGACACCTGGCCAAAGGCCTGGCTCTTTCTATCCGATGCAGAGCCCGCCTGGGTTTTGGCTTGTGCTGCCACCCGTTGATGGCCCCCTTAGCAGGCTGCTGCCGCCTGGTTCCCCTTCTCCTTCTCTTTCACAGAGTGTGTCATCTGGGTCCCCTCCTGGGGTGGCTGCTCCTCTGCTACTCATTTTTTTTGACATATTAGAATATATCAGAGGCTTATTGAAGGCTTATTGAAGACTATTATTGAGGAGGGGGGGAGGGTTTGAGCCTCCTGATGGGTCTCCCCATTTTTCCCGCAGTGCTCTCACCGTATCCACTCCCCCTCCGTGTCAGCCAAACAGCCCAGGACCTCAGCTGCAAGTCTCGCAAAATTTTGCGAGATCACGAGCGGCTCCATGTGCTGCACCTTCCTTTGTGATGTGATCTTTTTCATTACACTTGTTTGATGTTTCCAGGATCCAACTGGTAATCGCTGCAGCACCCACCATTTTATGAACCATTTCTACCAGGAACGTGTGCGATAGGAATATTGATCAGTCCGTGTGCTGCACAACTTCAGCTCGGCTTCGGCTTTGGCTCTCTATCCAGTCCAGGGAGACAATTCCAAGCGCCCAACACAGAGCGCAGAGCACAAAGTGAGAGTCCCCAGGGGGAAACAGGGAAGGGTAATGAAGCAGGTGGCCCTTCAAACGAGCCCTGCACTGGCTTACTCGTTGCCCAGGACGCCAGGCACTTCAAAATCGAGGGGAAGGTAAGGAGCAGAGGGGAAACACCCAGCACTCTCACTCTCTCACACTCGATCTCTCCTGCATCCGGTCACGCCCCATTCTGTAACGCAGAGTTCAGAAGTCAGGAGTAGATAACAGAGTTAACAGGTCAGGAGTAAGTAACACAGACTTCCCAAGTCAGGCACAAGTAATGCAGAGTCCAGGAGTAAGTTAGGCAGAGTTTAGCGGTCAGGAGTAAGTTACACAGAGTTTACAGGTCACGAGTAAGTAATGCAGAGTTCAGGAGTAACACAGAGTTCAAAGGTCAGGCATAAGTAAAGCAGGGTTCACAGGTTTACAAATAAATATGTGAAAAGTGTGGCGCGCATTTGTATTTAGCCCCCTAAGTCAATACTTTGTAGAACCGCCTTTCGCTGCAATTACAGCTGCAAGTCTTTTTGGGGATGTCTTAATCAGCTTTGCACATCCAGAGAGTGAAATTTTTGCCCATTCTTCTTTCCAAAATGGCTCAAGCTCTGTCAGATTGGATGGAGAGCATCTGTGAACAGCAATTTTCAAGTCTTGCCACAGATTCTCAATTGAATTTAGATTTGGACTTTGACTGGGCCGTTCTAATACATGAATACACATTGATCTAAACTATTCCATTGTAGCTCTGGCTGTATGTTTAGAGTTTTTGTCCTGCTAGAAGGTGAACCTCCGCTCCAGTCTCAAGTCTTTTGCAGAATCTAACAGAATCTAACAGGTTTTCTTCTAAGATTGCCCTTTGGCTCCATCCATCTTCCTATCAACTCTGACCAGCTTCCCCGTCCCTGCTGAGGAAAAGCATCCCCACAACACCATGATGCTGCCACCACCGTGTTTCACGGTGGGGATGGTGTGTTCAGGGTGATGTGCAGTGTTAGTTTTTCACACATAGCATTATGCTTTTAAGCCAAAAAGTTCAATTTTGGTCTTATCTGACCAGAGCACCTTCTTCCACATGTTTGCTGTGTCCCCCACATGGCTTCTCGCAAACTGCAAATGGGACTTCTTATAGCTTTCTTTCAACAATGGCTTTCTTCTTGCCACTCTTCCATAAAGGCCATATTTGTGGAGTGCACGACTAATAGTTGTCCTGTGAACAGATTCTCCCACCTGAGCTGTGGATCTCTCCAGGTCCTCCAGAGTTTCCACGTGCCTCTTGGCTGCTTCTCTGATTAATAGTCTCCTTACCGGACCTGTCGGTTTAGGTGGACGACCATGATTTAGTAGGTTTACAGTTGTGCCGTACTCTTTCCATTTTCGGATGCTGGATTGAAAAGTGCTCCAACGCTTGGGATATTTTTTTTTATAACCTAACCCTGCTTTAAACTTCTCCACAGCGTTATCCCTGACCTGTCTGGTGTGTTCCTTGGTCTTCATGATGCTGTTTGTTCACTAAGGTTCTCTAACAAACCTCTGAGGGCGTCACAGAACAGCTGTATTTATACTGAGATTAAATTACACACAGGTGGACTCTATTTACTAATTAGGTAACTTCTGAAGGCAATTGGTTCCACTAGATTTTAGTTAGGGGTATCAAAGTAAAGGGGGCTGAATACAAATGCACACCACACTTTTCAGATATTTATTTGTAAAAAAAATGTAAAAACCATTTATCATTTTTCTTCAACTTCACAATTATGTGCCACTTTGTTTTGGTCTATCACATAAAATCCCAATAAAATACATTTACAATTTTGGTTGTAACTTGACAAAATGTGGAACACTTCCAGGGGTATGAATACTTTTTTCAAGGCACTGTAAATAACTCAGAGTTCAGTGGCTGCTCACATGTATGATCCTGTGTAGAACCTGACATGTGCCATGTGCTCAGCTGCCAGCTTTAAACAGTATGCTTCATCTGCTAAATCTGTATAATGCATTTTTTTAAATTACTGTTGTTTTCCTTTCTCAAGGAGTAGCCCTTGCAGTAACTTACAAGCCTGTTCTGGCATGCTGCTTTCCCACTAATCTACAGCTCACATCTATCCTGAGCGCCTGTGTGTGACATATAAAATGGGCAGGATAAATGTGAGGGGTGGATCGCATGAGCCAGTGTAGCTAGTATACAGTAGCCATGCAGTACAGCTGCTTCGTGCTACTCTGCTGTGGGGAAAGTTAGTTTGACAGCTGGTCAGCACAGTGGGGATTCGATCCACCCATCACCTGGCTGCAATTAACGAGTAGACTTAATCAAAGAATAGATTCAATCAACGGGTTGCCAACCCCCACATTAACATATGAAATTCTGTGTACGATGTTGATTATCCCATACGGATGAACGGTTTATTGACTTGCACATACAGTAGCCTACAGGACTCAAAGCCATGCAGCCACATATATCTGTCAGTATAGATAATAAATTCCTAGTGTCACCAGGAAATTGGATGTAGTTTTTTCAAAAATGGTCTTATCTAGGCAAACCACCTTGAGTGTGATGGATTGAATATGACAGTCAATCAAATAGAACCCTCTGTAAAGTACAAACAACACTTTTGTGAATCACTCATAGATAGATGACTACCAAATGTGGATCCAGTAGATACTGAACAATAATGAAAGGGTATCCATGTTAGTCTGCAGTGCAGCACACTATAATGGATCATGTGTAAAGTGACAAACATGCCCAATCCGGATGATAAATGCTAAACAATATCTTGAACCCAGATGGGTGAGAAGGCCATCAAGTGTCCCTCCACTCTAAAAGTGGGGGCGCCCCCTCGTTGCAAAGAAGGCCTGTTCACAGACTTGGCAGGCTTAGCTGTCCAGATCTTGCAGTTGAACTGTGAGATGGGCTTGGGCCCAGATGCCCAAATGAAAGGAAAGAGCTCTTTGCCACAGAAGCCGAAAACTTTCTTCTAGCTGAGGGCTTTCGTCTTGCCCTCTAACCCCCCACCCCTCCTCAATAATTTACTGTTGTGCAAAGCATTTGAGAGGCATAAAGATTTTCTCTGGATAAGGCCAGTCACCATTCAAGACAGTCTCCACGAGTAAGTGTACAGGGCATTTTTAAGTACCCAAGGCTGATGACATTTGGATGGGTCAACACAGGCTGCTCTAGGGCAAGACAGGAGTGTACTGTGTCAATAAGGACATAGATTGTATCCTTTAGCTTGGGTGAGATAAAGAAGGAAATGGGTTGTTTTCAGAGCGGAGAGAGAAGTTATCAATACACCTAAAGACTCCAGCAAAAAACTGAGGTTTGCTGAGAGTGGTAGGGTTATATTGGGGCTGTCCTTACAGCTTTTCCTGCCAGATTCTGCCAATCACCCAAAAGCAACATATAACCCAATAGTTAAAGACAATTCTATGTCCTTTAATGTACAATTATGAAATAAAATGTTTGTTCTTGGGTTTAAATATATGGTACTTTATTGTCTTGTTCACAGCAGCAGACAACCTGAACTCATTGGTACTTGGAGGAGCAGTGCCGTTAATCCTGGCGCATCTTATTGTTAACTTAATGGAAACAGAAATGCTGCTAAATTCTGTACTGCACAATCTGTGAATCCACAACTTGTAAATAAAGAGTGACAGATACATATAGACTGCATGACCTTACTTATATGACCTAAGGGGTTCAAATATCTTTTACCTTTAAAAAAAAAAAAAACTTTTACTATCTCGTTACTATAGTTATGTCATGAAACCTCTTTTTTCTGCACTGTTACAGAAAGGGGCATAGTCATTTGGTACACTTTCAGAAAATAACTTCTTACCATCACTGTGAATTTATCAGTGCTGTATTAAACACAATTTTTCTTTGTAACTACAAATTCACTCCACAGATAGTGCCACATGTAACAATTTAGAGCACTTAGTGAAATCATACTATTCTCTGGATTCTGTTTCTTGGCATTTCAATGATGACATTTGTCAAGAATAATACATGACATCTAAGTACAGATCTTGAATATAGTTCTCTCACAAAGAGTCCAGAAATTTCTAGGGCTTTAATTGGACTGCCTAGTCTAGCCTTTTTTTTATTATCATCAAGATTCCCATGGAACCCTAGGATTCTCCAGTGGTTGCTTGGCAGTGCCATAGTGCATTATTTACTCACCTGACACTCCCTTTATAGTATCAGAGCTGGCATCACTCAGGAGAGCCAGTGTTGTTAAACCAATTGAGCTGCTTCTCTTGTTTCTCAGATAAGCAGTCTCTACTGACCTCCAGTATAAGGAGACACTTCTACGCTGACCACAAATATAAGAGGCCACTTTTCTATTGACCACCAATGTAACAGAAAACATTTCCAGTGACCTCCGATGTAAGGGGACATATTTTAGCCTGTAAATATAATCATATTTTAGCAAGGGATTCCTGAGACCTAAACATGATTTTAAGGGGTTTCTTTGTGGTTGAGAAAAGCTCATCTACTCAAAACTTTTTTTTATTTAAATCATACAGCTTTTTCTCTGAAGGAGTCCTTTTGTGAATGTGCTACTCTTCCAGACCTGTATCTACACTTCCAATGTGCAAGTGAAATGGCAGGACTGTTGCTTTCATCTTGTGGGACATATTTTAGCCTGTAAATATAATCATATTTTAGCAAGGGATTCCTGAGACCTAAACATGATTTTAAGGGGTTTCTTTGTGGTTGAGCAAAGTTCATCTACTCAAAACTTTTTTTTATTTAAATCATACAGCTTTTTCTCTGAAGGAGTCCTTTTGTGAATGTGCTACTCTTCCAGACCTGTATCTACACTTCCAATGTGCAAGTGAAATGGCAGGACTGTTGCTTCCATCTTGTGGCCATTATAAAAAGTGCATTTGGTCCTGATTTTATTCTCACACTTCTTCTTAAAAATTACTACATGCTTTAATATACATTAGAACTGACTGTGAAAGATAGTGACACAGACAGTAATTGGATAGTATTGTTTATGTGTGGCATTTTTGTGTTGATTATCTCCTGCAGCTTTTTTGTAGACACTCCTATCTACATGCATCCAGTTCACTGATGATTGCACAGTATTTTTCTGGATGGGCTTCCTGATGGTGATAACAGTAGGGCATTGCTTATGCTTAGTAATGTACAACCCCAATTTCAAAAAAAGTTGGGATGCTGTGCAAAATCTACATAAAAACAGAATGCAATGATTTGAAAATTTCATAAACCCGGATTTTTTTTTTTTTTTTTGTATAATCAAATTTTATTGATTTTCAAGCACAATAAAAGGAACATTTAAAAGTGTTCTCTAAACACATATAATGTACAACGTGATATGTACATAACAAGTAATATAGCTTAATAAACCAAGTGTTTCTGAAGCTACCTTATCTTTCACAGTATACAGAAACCTTGGTAACAGTAAAGCAACACAACATGTATGGACAATGCCATGTTCATAAACCTGTATTTAATTCACAAAATCAAATGTTTAAACTGAGACAATGAACCATCGTAAGGAAAAAAATAAGGTAACTTTGCAATTGATGGCAGCAAAATGTCCCCAAAAAAGTTGGGACAGGGCAACAAAAAGCTGGCAAAGTAGGTGGTACTAACAAGGAAGAGCTGGAAGAACATTTATCAACTACTTAGATTAATTGGCAACAGGTTAGTAACATGATTGTGTATAAAAAGAGTATCTTAGAGTGTCAGCGTCTCAGAAGATTAGCAGAGGTCTAAAAATTGTTGAGCGATTTCAGAATAATGTACCTCAATGTAAAATTGCAAAGACTTCAAATATATCATAATTGTTGTGCCATCCAAAAATGCAAGGTAAAGCTCTATCATGCAAAGAAGAAGCCATGTCTGAACATAATCCAAAAACGTCTTCTTCTCTGGGCCAAAGCTCTAGAGATGAACACATGGTGAGAGGTGATATCCAATAAAATATGTCATTGATCTGCACTATTGGCGTTTCATCTATCTTTTTGGGAACCATCCACACTCCGGAGACTCTCCCGTGGCGGTGATCCCCCCGTGGCCTTATTAATCAGGAGTCGTGACGTGGACCACAGAAGACAGATCCCCCTTGAGATCCGGGGTTTCAAGGACCAACCACCGTACATCAAGGATCTCAGAGCCTGTTTGATTAGGTGTCACTGGCATCCGAATCCAGTTCCGTCGGTAAGTGTATCCTATCTGTTTCCATTTCATGATCGTATAACTTATGATGCACAGAGGAGAAGATTCCTACACCAGTCCAACATTTATATACAGCTTATTTTGGGACTTTCCGGTGTTTGATTCATAGTCACATACTGGGACACTATTGTATTTCATCCAACACCCATCATTTCTTAACATGTTACATGTGTTTCACCCATGTGTGTTTTGTAATGGCCACCATTACTGACGTGTTTTTTACTATTGGCCATCATCATTAGCACTACATTTCACTTTTACTTCTGTTTATAATATTGGTCATATTTTATGTAGCTGCTTTTTTGTATCGGGTTAGCGCAGTGTTATTTATATTTTTGTAGTGGTCTATCTGGCCCTGTGCGTTTGTGGATGTTTTTACGTCGGCAAGACGAAATGTCCTTTTTTTAAATGCATCAGGGATCATATTATGCCACTTTACAAACGTCTTGCCATTACGGCCCTCAATAGACACATTGTTACTCAACACAATTGTGACCCCAATGTTGTGCGATTTACGGCACTTGAGCATGTGCCTACACATGTTCGAGGTGGCAGAATTGACATTGCCCTCTTATGATTAGAAACTAGATGGATACATTGCCTAGATGCTACTAAATATCCTGGTCTAAACGAGTATATAAGCTTTAAACCCTTTCTATAATGGTAATGTCCATGTAATCTTTAAGAACTGTTATTTCAACCATTGAATCGATTCTCATTAGATTCCTCTGTGATCTGGTTCTTGCGTTCGGTCCCTCCCTTTTCTCTCTTCGCCATACCGTCATGACAGTCACTGCTTTATTGGCCTTTACATCTCTCAGGCCCAACGCATTTGCTGGCACCCTTCTCCTATTACTCATTTTTAATAATTTATATCCCATCTTTTATTTGTTTTTGCCTTATCTGTGTAATTTTCCCTTTCCTCCTTCTTTTTTTATTTCTTTTTTTCTTTTTATATTTTTTTGATTTGGTTTACTATTGTACCAGTTGGATACAACTGTAGATATGCATTTATAGGATTGTTTACATTGCCTGTGTACATTGTTCACATTTGTTTTGGCATTCAATTCTACCATGACCGTTCTCTTTATAACATTATGCATTTTATCACTTGGCGACTGTGCAGTTGATTGAAGTGCCCGGCCTCAGGAGCATGCCCCGCATTTCCCTATCCGGTTCTCCCCCCCTTCCCTCTTTTTCCCATTCCTGTCATCTCATTGTTTTCTCTCTTCATGCTCTGGTTCCCACACGGCCTTCGGCTTCTCCGTTGTCTTTGGTTGGACTCCTATCACAGCCTCGTTGCTGTATGGACACCCAAGGGCTGGCCCTCTCTGAGAGCCAGCCCGCCTTTCGGCCTGTCTCTGCCCCCTTTCCTCTCCTCCCTCCAACTGGCCATTATACTATTCTTACCCTCAGGCTTTCGGTTGCCCCCACCTTGTGGGTTGGCCCTGAGCCTAGCCATACCCCTGTCTGACTGCGTCGGATGACCGCCGTTCTCCGACGCATCTAGAGGACGCTCCTGATTGGCGAAATCCCTTTTGCCTATCAGGTGGGGGGCTTTAAATAGGTCAGCAAATCGTCCGTTGTTACGGACTCACCGGGACGCTATGTAAGCTGAAGTTATTGCACAGGTAAATTTGCTTTTAGGTGACCACATTAATGGCATATGTGGGGAAAATTTATCCCATATCATTTACTATTATGTTTTTTTACTGGAGGCTGTTTGTGTCTATTAGGCTTATGCACTTTATCTGATGCGGATATGCTGTGCACTTACTCCAGTTTGTGTTTCAACCCGAAGCTATTACGCTGTTTTTGACTATCCTTTTATTGTGGTTTGGCTTCTTAGTCTTCCTTTGTGGTAGGATTTTTTAACCAAGCCCATTTAAGTACTTTTGTTGTACAACATAAACATCCCTTATTACTGGTAACCTATATTCATTATCCCTCTAATTTTCATTCACTACAGCCAGCATACACATCAAGCAATTTGTTCAAATTGATCAATTTCCACTGATCCCTTCAGCATCCCGGTTACTTGTTAGTATACCTTGTATTTGGTAAGTATCCAGGACTGATTCATCCTCCTTTTATTATATACTGTTGAGCTTTTTTAGCCTTATACGTCCATATATTTTTTACAGTCATTTTCAAGGTTCTTTTCATAAAGCCCCCTGCAGCCACATTGCCAGGCGGTGAAGGACAACCCTTGCATTGGACATGGTCCATCTGGCCTCTAGCGGTTCTGTGGGTATGTTGTGACAATCTTTGATGTTATTTCCATCTTGATTAGGATTAATTGGTTGGGGGAGACCGTACATATCTTCTTCACAGTCTCTTGAGTAGTATGCATAATGTTGTTTACTTTTTTCTTATTATATTATACTAATTTAAGATTTTCTCTCTGTAGAACTACAACCTATCATATCCCTTGAGGAAGCCAATGTTTTGGCGAAACTAGTAGGGATAACTCGTTTATTGCCATCCACTGGTTGTATTCATCCGCCAATGCTCCATTTTGTACTCCACACTTTGTATGAATTGTATTTTTAACTTT
Source organism: Aquarana catesbeiana (assembly GCF_042186555.1). Taxonomy (NCBI): domain Eukaryota; kingdom Metazoa; phylum Chordata; class Amphibia; order Anura; family Ranidae; genus Aquarana; species Aquarana catesbeiana. The sequence continues at coordinate 304,946,082 of NC_133326.1, forward strand.
TGCAATAAAAATAATTAATTGTATTATTTGTATTTTTGCTTTTCTGGCACCGTAATAATCCCTCACTCCTAGCTCTCCATTTCAGTTTTACAAAATATTGTGTTTTTTGCAAAATTGTCGCTCTTTTTTTGTTTATAGCGCAAAAAATAAAAATTGCAGAGGTGATCAAATACCACCAAAAGAAAGCTCAATTTGTGGGGAAAAAAAGGACATAAATTTTGTTTGGGTACAATGTCGCACGACTGCACAATTGTCAGTTAAAGCGACGCAGTGCCGTATCGCAAAAAATGGCGGCAAATCCTTCCGAGGCTGAAGTGGTTAAAATGGTGCATTTTCTCAGTTTAAACATTTGATATGTTTTCTATTTTATATAAAATATTCATTTATGAGATTTGCAAATCATTGCATTCTGTTTTTATGTCGATTTTACACAGCATCCAAACTTTTTTGGAATTGGGGTTGTAGGTTAAAACAGACACTTGCAGTCTCAAATGGAAGCCCCAGTGACAGGGTGAAACTCCGCTGAATTCTAAGGCTTGTACAATAACTTGTGTAACTGTAATGTTGTCCATGTATGCCACCACATTGTCTGACTGCAACCTCAGAGGAAGGCCACCAAAGGAGCCCAAAGCTCTAGGGCAGGGATCCTCAAACTACAGCCCTCCAGCTGTTGCAGAACTACACATCCCATGAGGCATTGTAAAACTCTGACATTCACAGACATAGCTAGGCATGATGGGAATTGTAGTTCTTGAACAACTGGAGGGCCATAGTTTGAAGACCCTTGCTCTAGGGTGTTCACTAGCAACCTCCACTGCTCTGATAACCATTTTCCCTGAGCCAAAAGGTTCTCCAGAACACCTCCCCAGCCCGAGAAGCTGGTATATGTTTTTTTGGTGTCTGGCATCCAACACCTGAATGAAAATTTACCATTCCAGAGGCAACTTGTATGAAAAACATGTTATTTTTTTCTCTTCTGTCATTTATTTTGATTTTACATGATTACTTTTTTAATATCTTCCTATCCCTCCTTTTGTCTTAATTTGTTATATCTTAACAGACAAAAGGAGAAATCTTTATGGGCCTGTCTAAATTAACCTCCTGACATCCGGCCGTAGCCGAATGACGGCTACAGCGCGGATGTCAATTCCCGGGAGGCCGTCATACGATGGCCTCCCCTTTCCTCGCTCCCCGTGCGCGCAACAGGGAAATTCTGTGTTGGCCGTGTCCCTTGGACACAGCCAATCACAGATCGCTGTAAATGGCCAATCACAGCGGCCATTTACAGTGCGATCGCCATGGCCAATGAGCGATGATCTCAAATTTAAACATTTGAGATCATCTCTCATTGCCGGCTCTCTCTCCTCACACAGAGACAGCGTGTGAGGAGAGAGAGATCTGTCAGCAATCTGTGAGTTTTACTGTGCCTACAGTGCCCACAGTGCCCATCAGTACAGTGCACCATCAGTACAGTGCACCATCAGTACAGTGCCAATCGGTGCCCACCTGTGCCAATCGGTGCCCACTTGTCTGCCCAGCGGTGATCAGTGTCCAGCTGCACATCTGCACAATCAGTGCCCACCTGTGCCACCTCATCAGTGCCCACCTGTGCCACCTCATCAGTGCCCACCTGTGCCAATCAGTGCACATCTGTGCCAATCAGTGCACATCTGTGCCGCCTCATCAGTGCCCATCTGTGCTGCTCCATCTGTGCCGCCCCATCTGTGCCGCTCCATCTGTGCTGCCCCATCTGTGCCGTTCCATCTGTGCCGTTCCATCTGTGCCGCCCCATCTGTGCCGTCCCATCAGTGCCCAGCTGTGCCACCTCATCAGTGCACATCTGTTCCACCTCATCAGTGCCCACCTGTGCCGCCTCATCAGTGCGCACCTGTGCCGCCTCATCAGTGCCCACCTGTGCCGCCTCATCAGTGTCCACCAGTGCCACCTCATCAGTGCACATCTGCACATCTGTTCCACCTCATCAGTGCACATCTGTGCTACCTCATCAGTGCACATCTGTGCCATCTCAGTGCACATCTGTTCCACCTCATCAGTGCCCACCTGTGCCGCCTCATCAGTGCCCACCTGTGCCACCTCATCAGTGCCCACCAGTGCCACCTCATCAGTGCACATCTGCACATCTGTTCCACCTCATCAGTGCACATCTGTTCCACCTCATCAGTGCCCCTCTGTGCCACCTCAGTGCCCATCTGTGCTCATCAGGGCCGCCTCATCAGTGCCCATCAGTGCAGGCTTAGCAACCATGTCCAAAAGAAGCTTTTCCGCCGAGGAGGCGTACCAAATATTGTCCCAGGCCAACGAGAGCAACGGGGAGCTCTCTTTTTCGGATTCCCTTTCCGACTCCGATTCTGAGTCAGACATAAATTATGAGCCAGTCCTCAGTAGTGGAACACTGAGTGACTCAGAGGAGGAAGAGATTTGGCCCGCCAAACGAAGGCGTTCTGGTGGGGAGGCAGTGGCATCTACCAGCACCGCAGTGCCATCCACCAGCACGGCAGTCCCATCCACCAGCACCGCAGTCCCATCCAACAGCACCGCAGTCCCATCCACCAGCACCACAGTGCCTCTGCAAGAAAGGCCAAGGACCCATGCCAGCCTTCCCTATGCCCTGCAGAACCCCTTGTGGCTTCCTCCTAATTCAGGAGAAGCCAACATTCCCCCTTTCACTGCCCAGCCAGGAGTCCAGGTGAATACGGAGAATTTTTCCCCAATAGATTTTTTTAATTTAATTTTTACCGAGGACATGCTGTCAAATATTGTGGCCCAGTGCAACCTTTATGCACAGCAATTCATTTTGAATAATCCAACGTCCTACTATGCCCGTCCCTATGAGTGGAGAGACCTAACGGTGGAGGAGTTGAAGGTTTTTTTAGGACTCACATTTAACATGGGACTCACAAAAAAAACACTTTGCTGTCCTATTGGTCAACCCACCCCCTCCACCACATGCCAGTATACTCCAAGGTAATGCCCAGAAACAGATACCTCATGATATTGAGGTTTCTTCATTTCAATGACAATACCCAGTGCCCTCCCCGAAATGACCCAAACTATGACAGACTTTTCAAAATTCGTCTACTTTTAAATTATTTTTCTGCACTATTCCCCCTGCTGTTTACCCCGGACAAAAACATATGTGTGGATGAGTCCCTTGTTAAGTTTAGTGGCAGGCTTAAAATAAAACAATATATTCCCAGTAAAAGGGCCCGCTATGGGGTGAAGGTATACAAATTATGTGACCGAGTCACAGGTTACTTGTATGCCTTCAAAGTGTACGAAGGGAAGGACACTCAGCTGCAACCCCCTAACTGCCCAGACTACTTGGGATCAAGCCGAAAAATTGTTTGGGACCTCACATACTGGAGAAAGGCTACCACCTGTATGTAGACAACTTCTACACATCTCTGCCCCTGTTCCACAACCTTCATCGGAAGAAGACACCTGCATGTGGTACCTTTAAAAAGAACCGGAAAGGGCTTTCCTCAAAGTCTGGTGAATAAGAAATTGAGAAAAGGAGAAATGGCAAAGTCTACGAAACAACGAGATTTTGGCAGTGAAGTGGAGAGACAAAAGAGATGTGTACATGTTGCCTTCAAACCACGATGATACCTTCATGGAAATCCCCAGAAGAAATGGCCCCATACAGAAACCTAAATGCATCTTTGATTATAATTTGTTTATGGGGGAGTCGACTTGAATGACCAGATGCTGGAACCGTACCTTGCTACAAGACGGACATACCATTGGTATAAGAAAGTCGCAATTTATTTTTTTCATTTGGCCATCTACAATTCATATGTCATTTATCGTAACTCCACCCAAAACCCCAAACGCTTCCTTGGCTACCAGGAGGAAGTTTTCACTGCCCTTACATTCCCGAACGGCCCACCAGAAAATATCCGATCAAATGTTCTAAGTCGACTCTCCGAACGCCACTTTCCCGATAAGATCCCTCCCAAACCAACAGGCCAACGACGGCAAAAAAAATGTAAGGTGTGTACCAGAGCAGGATTCAGAAGAGACACATCTTATTATTGTGCACAATGTCCTTCTGAACCAGGCCTCTGCGTAGGTGAATGTTTTCATCGTTACCATACTTCACTAAATTATTAGTGAAGTATGGTAAACGTAAGCCTCCGTTCCTGCAATTTACCCTCACACCCCTTATGCCACTGCCTCCTCTGTAACTGACCCTGGCTTGTTATTTGACCACGCTTCTGCCTAACGATTCTGTACATACCTCTGCCTGATCTGGAACTGACCCTGGACTGTTATTCGACCATGCTTCTGCCTAACGATTCTGCACATACCTCTGCCTGATCTGGAACTGACCCTGGACTGTTATTCGACCATGCTTCTGCCTAACGATTCTGTACATACATCTGCCTGATCTGGAACTGACTTTGGACTGTTTGACCATGATATTTGCCTGCCTCTTGGACTGATCTTGTACCCTGATACTGGACTAGTGGGATTCAACACAGGGGTCTCACATATGTGAGGGGCTCCAGAATTGTTTTTCTGGATGAAGAAAACAATTTTTTTTGTTTTCTCAATCCTAGATTAGGGTCTGGAGACTCGGAGGCTTCAGAGATTTGGGTGGGAGAAGCCTCTACCCCTGTCCCCATTCTGTCCTGTACGAGGTCCTACTTCTGCCTGTAGGACTTACTGCCGTCATGCCTCTGCCTGTCGCACTGACCACACCACATGGACCTGCCTACTACCAGGACCAATATTTTTGGCACTGCGGACAATATCTCTGCCTGCACTGACCCTGGACTTTATATGGACAGTAACCCTGCCTGCTGCCTGGACAATTGTGTTCGCCGCTGCTGACCAAGTCCCTGCCTGCTGCCTGGACCAGTGCTATCCTCCTGTGTACAACTACGCTACTACAACCACAGGTAATCTTTTGTTTACGCTTTCTCAGCATAATGTATTTTGGGGTGTAATTCTTGGTATGTGCATGCTATGTGTCCCTGGAACACCTGGACGGTGTTCCTTGTATGTTGGATCTCTGTATGTGGCCAGGCTGTGTAGAAGTCTCACACATGTGGTATCGCCATACTCAGGAGGAGTAGCAGAATGCATTTTGGGGTGTAATTTTTGCTATCCAAATGCTATGTGTTGGAAATATCTTATAAACGGACAACTTTGTGTAAAAAAAAAAAAAGAGTTTTCATTTTTTTCCACATTTTCCAAAAACTTCTGGAAAAAAAATAAACCGTTCAAAAGACTCATCATGCTGCATAGATTATACGTTGGGGTGTTAGCTTTCCAAAATGGGGTCATTTTGTGGGTGTTTCCATTGTCCTGGTGCTCCAGGGCCTTCAAAAGTGTAATAGGTGGTTGAGAAATGTGGTATCGCCATACTCAGGAGGAGTAGCAGAATGCATTTTGGGGTGTAATTTTTGCTATCCAAATGCTATGTGTTGGAAATATCTTATAAACGGACAACTTTGTGTAAAAAAAAAAAAGGGTTTTCATTTTTTTCCACATTTTCCAAAAACTTCTGGAAAAAAAATAAACCGTTCAAAAGACTCATTATGCTGCATAGATTATACGTTGGGGTGTTAGCTTTCCAAAATGGGGTCATTTTGTGGGTGTTTCCATTGTCCTGGTGCTCCAGGGCCTTCAAAAGTGTAATAGGTGGTTGAGAAATGTGATGTGTAATTTATGCGCCTAGAACACCTGATGGTGCTCCATGCATGTTGGGCCTCTGTATGTGGTCAGGCAGTTAAAAAGTCACACACATGTGGTATCGTAATACTCAGGAGAAGTAGCAGAATGTATTTTGGGGTGTCATTTGTGGTATACACATGCCATGTGAGAGAAATAAGCTATTACAATGACAATTTTGTGGGGAAAAAAAAAATCTAAATTTTGCAAAGAATTGTGGGAAAAAAATAAAACTTTAAATAACTCACCATGCCTCTAACTAAATACATTGAAATGTCTACTTTCCAAAGAGGGGTTATTTGGGGGGCATTTGTACTTTCCTGGCTTGTTAGGGTCTCAGGAAATGAGATAGGCCACCAGTATCAGATGTGATAATTTTTTTTATGATTTGCACCATAGCTTGTAGACTCTAAAACTTTCACACAGACCAAATAATTTCCACAAATTTTTGGCTATTTTTACCAAAGATATGTAGCAGTATAAATTGTGGCCAAAATTTATGAAGAAAAATTACGAATTTGCAAAATTTTATCACAGAAATTAGGAAAAATGCGTTTTTTTTCTAAATTTTCGGTCTTTTTTCATTTATACCGCAAAAAATAAAAAATCCAGGGGTGATCAAATACCACCAAAATAAAGCTCTATTTGTGTGAAAAAAAGGACAAAAAAATAATTTGGGTACAGTGTTGCATGGCTGAGTAATTGTCATTTAACCACTTGCCGACCGCCTCACGCATATATACGTGAGCAGAGCGGCACGGGCAGGCAAAATCACGTACCTGGTACGTGATTGCCTTCCCGCGGGCGGGGGGTCCGATCGGACCCCCCCCGGTGCCATCGGCGGTCGGCGTTTGGCTGGGAGAGTTGAGAGACGAGGGGGAGACCATCCGATCGTGGCCCCCCCCTCGCGATCGCTCCCAGCCAATGAGAAACATCCCCTGCCTCTGTATAGTACACAGAGGCAGAGGATGTGATGTCATCTCTCCTCGGCTGGCCAGTTTCCGTTCCAGCACCGAGGAGAGAAGACATGTAAGTGCACAACACACACACACAACACAGTAGAACATGCCAGGCACACTAAACACCCCCGATCCCCCCCCGATCGCCCCCCGATCCCCCCCCAATCACCCCCCACCCCTGTCACAAACTGACAGCAAGCAGGTTTTTTTGTTTTGTTTTGTTTTTTTTCCTGATTACTGCATGGTGTCAGTTTGTGACAGTTAGCAGTGGTAGGACAGTTAGTATTAGCCCCCTGTAGGTCTAGGGTACCCCCCTAACCCCCCCTAATAAAGTTTTAACCCCTTGATCACCCCCTGTCACCAGTGTCGCTAAGCGATCATTTTTCTGATCGCTGTATTAGTGTCACTGGTGACGCTAGTTAGGAACGTAAATATTTAGGTTCGCTGTCAGCGTTTTATAGCGACAGGGACCCCCATATACTACCTAATAAATGTTTTAACCCCTTGATTGCCCCCTAGTTAACCCTTTCACCACTGATCACCGTATAACTGTTACGGGTGACGCTGGTTAGTTCGTTTATTTTTTTTAGTGTCAGGGCACCCGCCGTTTATTACCGAATAAAGGTTTAGCCCCCTGATCGCCCGGCGGTGATATGCGTCGCCCCAGGCAGCGTCAGATTAGCGCCAGTACCGCGAACACCTACGCACGCACCGTACACGCACCGTACACCTCCCTTAGTGGTATAGTATCTGAACACATCAATATCTGATCCGATCAGATCTATACTAGCGTCCCCAGCAGTTTAGGGTTCCCAAAAACGCAGTGTTAGCGGGATCAGCCCAGATACCTGCTAGCACCTGCGTTTTGCCCCTCCGCCCAGCCCACCCAAGTGCAGTATCGATCGATCACTGTCACTTACAAAACACTAAACGCATAACTGCAGCGTTCGCAGAGTCAGGCCTGATCCCTGCGATCGCTAACAGTTTTTTTGGTAGCATTTTGGTGAACTGGCAAGCACCAGCCCCAAGCAGCGTCAGATTAGCGCCAGTACCACTAACACCCACGCACGCACCGTACACCTCCCTTAGTGGTATAGTATCTGATCGGATCAATATCTGATCCGATCAGATCTATACTAGTGTCCCCAGCAGTTTAGGGTTCCCAAAAACGCAGTGTTAGTGGGATCAGCCCAGATACCTGCTAGCACCTGCGTTTTGCCCCTCCGCCCGGCCCAGCCCACCCAAGTGCAGTATCGATCGATCACTGTCACTTTTTTTTGTAGCGTTTTGGTGAACTGGCAAGCGCCAGCGGCCTAGTACACCCCAGTCGTAGTCATACCAGCACTGCAGTAACACTTGGTGACGTGGCGAGTCCCATAAGTGCAGTTCAAGCTGGTGAGGTGGCAAGCACAAGTAGTGTCCCGCTGCCACCAAAAAGACAAACACAGGCCCGTCGTGCCCATAGTGCCCTTCCTGCTGCATTCGCCAATCCTAATTGGGAACCCACCACTTCTGCAGCGCCCGTATTTCCCCCATTCACATCCCCAACCAAATGCAGTCGGCTGCATGAGAGGCATTTATATGTCCTCCCGAGTACCCCTACCCAACGAACCCCCCCAAAAAAGATGTGTCTGCAGCAAGCGCGTATATAGACGTGACACCCGCTATTATTGTCCCTCCTGTCCTGATAATCCTGGTCTTTGCATTGGTGAATGTTTTGAACGCTACCATTCACTAGTTGAGTATTAGCGTAGGGTACAGCATTGCACAGACTAGGCACACTTTCACAGGGTCTCCCAAGATGCCATCGCATTTTGAGAGACCCGAACCTGGAACCGGTTACAGTTATAAAAGTTACAGTTACAAAAAAAAAGTGTAAAAAAAAAAAAAAAACACAAACAAAAAAAAAAAAAAATAGTTGTCGTTTTATTGTTCTCTCTCTCTCTATTCTCTCTCTGGTGTTCTGCTCTTTTTTACTGTATTCTATTCTGCAATGTTTTATTGTTATTATGTTTTATCATGTTTGCTTTTCAGGTATGCAATTTTTTATACTTTACCGTTTACTGTGCTTTATTGTTAACCATTTTTTTGTCTTCAGGTACGCCATTCACGACTTTGAGTGGTTATACCAGAATGATGCCTGCAGGTTTAGGTATCATCTTGGTATCATTCTTTTCAGCCAGCGGTCGGCTTTCATGTAAAAGCAATCCTAGTGGCTAATTAGCCTCTAGACTGCTTTTACAAGCAGTGGGAGGGAATGCCCCCCCCCCCCCACCGTCTTCCGTGTTTTTCTCTGGCTCTCCTGTCTCAACAGGGAACCTGAGAATGCAGCCGGTGATTCAGCCAGCTGACCATAGAGCTGATCAGAGACCAGAGTGGCTCCAAACATCTCTATGGCCTAAGAAACCGGAAGCTACGAGCATTTTAGGACTTAGATTTCGCCGGATGTAAACAGCGCCATTGGGAAATTGGGAAAGCATTTTATTACACCGATCTTGGTGTGGTCAGATGCTTTGAGGGCAGAGGAGAAATCTAGGGTCTAATAGACCCCAATTTTTTCAAAAAAGAGTACCTGTCACTACCTATTGCTATCATAGGGGATATTTACATTCCCTGAGATAACAATAAAAATGATTTAAAAAAAAATATGAAAGGAACAGTTTAAAAATAAGATAAAAAAGCAAAAAAATAATAAAGAAAAAAAAAAAAAAAAAAAAAAAGCACCCCTGTCCCCCCTGCTCTCGCGCTAAGGCGAACGCAAGCGTCGGTCTGGCGTCAAATGTAAACAGCAATTGCACCATGCATGTGAGGTATCACCGCGAAGGTCAGATCGAGGGCAGTAATTTTAGCAGTAGACCTCCTCTGTAAATCTAAAGTGGTAACCTGTAAAGGCTTTTAAAGGCTTTTAAAAATGTATTTATTTTGTTGCCACTGCACGTTTGTGCGCAATTGTAAAGCATGTCATGTTTGGTATCCATGTACTCGGCCTAAGATCATCTTTTTTATTTCATCAAACATTTGGGCAATATAGTGTGTTTTAGTGCATTAAAATTTAAAAAAGTGTGTTTTTTCCACAAAAAATGCGTTTGAAAAATCGCTGCGCAATTACTGTGTGAAAAAAAAAAATGAAACACCCACCATTTTAATCTGTAGGGCATTTGCTTTAAAATAATATATAATGTTTGGGGGTTCAAAGTAATTTTCTTGCAAAAAAAAATAATTTTTTCATGTAATCAAAAAGTGTCAGAAAGGGCTTTGTCTTCAAGTGGTTAGAAGAGTGGGTGATGTGTGACGTAAGCTTCTAAATGTTGTGCATAAAATGCCAGGACAGTTCAAACCCCCCCAAATGACCCCATTTTGGAAAGTAGACACCCCAAGCTATTTGCTGAGAGGCATGTCGAGTCCATGGAATATTTTATATTGTGACACAAGTTGCGGGAAAGAGACAAATTTTTTTTTTTTTTTTTGCACAAAGTTGTCACTAAATGTTATATTGCTCAAACACGCCATGGGGATTTGTGAAATTACACCCCAAAATAAATTCTGTTGCTTCTCCTGAGTACGGGGATACCATATGTGTGAGACTTTTTGGGAGCCTAGCCGCGTACGGGACCCCGAAAACCAAGAACCGCCTTCAGGCTTTCTAAGGCCGTAAATTTTTGATTTCACTCTTCACTGCCTATCACAGTTTCGGAGGCCATGGAATGCCCAGGTGGCACAAAACCCCCCCAAATGACCCCATTTTGGAAAGTAGACACCCCAAGCTATTTGCTGAGAGGTATAGTGAGTATTTTGCAGACCTCACTTTTTGTCACAAGGTTTTGAAAATTGAAAAAAGAAAAAAAAAAAATTTTTTTTCTGGTCTTTCTTCATTTTCAAAAACAAATGAGAGCTGCAAAATACTCACCATGCCTCTCAGCAAATAGCTTGGGGTGTCTACTTTCCAAAATGGGGTCATTTGGGGGGGGGTTGTGCCATCTTGGCATTTTATGGCCTTCAAAACTGTGATAGGTAGTGAGGAGTGAAATCAAAAATGTATGCCCTTAGAAATCCTGAAGGTGGTGCTGGGTTTTCGGGGCCCCGTACGCGGCTAGGCTCCCAAAAAGTGCCACACATGTGGTATCCCCGTACTCAGGAGAAGCAGCTGAATGTATTTTGGGGTGCAATTCCACATAAGCCCATGGCCTATGTGAGCAATATATCATTTAGTGACAACTTTTTGTAAATTTTTTTTTTTTTTTTTTTTTTTTGTCATTATTCAATCACTTGGGACAAAAAAAATAAATATTCAATGGGTTCAACATGCCTCTCAGCAATTTCCTTGGGGTGTCTACTTTCCAAAATGGGGTCATTTGGGGGGGGTTTGTACTGCCCTGCCATTTTAGCACCTCAAGAAATGACATAGGCAGTCATAAACTAAAAGCTGTGTAAATTCCAGAAAATGTACCCTAGTTTGTAGACGCTATAACTTTTGCGCAAACCAATAAATATACGCTTATTGACATTTTTTTTACCAAAGACATGTGGCCGAATACATTTTGGCCTAAATGTATGACTAAAATTTAGTTTATTGGATTTTTTTTATAACAAAAAGTAGAAAATATCATTTTTTTTCAAAATTTTCAGTCTTTTTCCGTTTATAGCGCAAAAAATAAAAACGGCAGAGGTGATCAAATACCATCAAAAGAAAGCTCTATTTGTGGGAAGAAAAGGACGCAAATTTCGTTTGGGTAGAGCATTGCATGACCGCGCAATTAGCAGTTAAAGCGACGCAGTGCCGAATTGTAAAAAGTGCTCTGGTCAGGAAGGGGGTAAATCCTTCCGGGGCTGAAGTGGTTAAAGTGTGAGAGCACTGAAAGATGAAAATTGGTCTGGATAGGAGGGGGGTTTAAGTGCCTAGTAAGCAAGTGGTTAAACTAATACATTCAAGTTTTTGTATTCACTCGGGTATTTTATTCTGTCTTGTAAGATTTTTTCATCATTTGTTTACATACTCCTTTTATTTTCTTTATGCGGAGCTATGCTCCTTTATTATACCCTAGTCTATTGCTTTCTTCAGAAATTATTTATGTACTGTTTATTCCTTGTTTTTGGAAAAATCAATAAAACTCTTTGGAACCCAGAGTCAACTTGATTTTGGGAGTCAGATGCACTAGCAGAAAGGCCATAGACAATGCTACAAACTGGTAGTGGCGGTCCTTTAGTGCGAATTGCAGACACTGTTGGTGAGGCTGAAAAATTGGAATGTGCAGGTAGGCATCCTTAATATCCACCGATGCCAGGAATGCCCCTGATAAAGTGATACAATCACCGAACAAGTAGACACTATCTTGAATTTCCCTTGGGAATTTGTTTAGACCCTTGAGGTCCAGATGTTTCAATTTGGCTTGGGAACCATAAAAAGGCTGAAACCAAGAGACTTCTCTCCTTCTGGTTTGGACATGATGATTTCCTGAGAGCAGCCTTTCCAGAGTCACAAAGAAACCCACTCATTTTTGTGACTCCAAAGAGAACTTTGAGTGCAATAAGCGTGGAGGGGGAAATCAGCAAACACCCCCCCTCCCTTGTAATTTCTGGCCACCACACTGTAGTACCAATCTTCTGCGACTTCCTGAGTTCAGATGACCACAAAGGCAGATGGACATCCCCCCACCCATGTGAGTGGGGACACTCCTTCATGGTGAAGACCTGCCTCCAGACCTGAAGGACTTGGGGGCCCAGTTCTTACAGAACTAGGATGTAGTTTTCTGCTTAGAGCTAAAGGCTTGCTGATTACAAAATGAACTCTTCTAGGACACAGAAGGGAGGGGGGGTACTGTTTTCTGATCTGTTGACATTCCCTTCTTCTTTAGTGGTAAGAGTGTGCCTTTTACTCAAGGTCACCCTCTGGACAAAGGAATCCAAGCACGCTCCAAACAAATGTTCAAAGGGTACCCTTTCGAGTTGAGAAAATCAAGGCTCTCATGAAATCTTCCAGTAACTGTCAAATGGCAGATTTCCCTTGGTCTGATTCTCTGGAATAAAGAACAGGCTTTGCCCAAACTTCGAGGCCCTGGCAAACTTCCACTCCCGCCATCGCTGGCTGCAACCCTCTAGGCATTCTAACCCAGTGAGGACCCCTGAGAGCTGGTCACATAAACCAGAAATGACGACTGAAAAATCCTTCCTAGACACAAAGGAACCAGACAATTGTGGCCCAAGGAACAGTGGAAATACTACATAAGGGCAGGGATTCAGAGCTAAGCTGAGACCTTAGGGGAGTCATTACAGGGCAACCTAAGCAGGGGATCCTAGCTGCTAGAGCTGAACTCACCCTATTGTCCTTTCCCCACATTCTCTGCCTATCTGAACAGGTCATGGCTTGCTGAGGGTCAAAATGCCTGTAACCTTAGTAATGGGAGCAGCCACCCAGCTGAAAGTAGTGGATGCAGCAAATCACCTTGCAACAAGTGTCCTAAATACTTGCAAAAGCACTGGCACTCTTGTGCACCACTGAGTTACTGATCACACGTGTGTCCACTGCTCAGGGGGACCCAAATGGCAGACATGCATGCGTGTCACGGCCCACTCTGCCTCTATTGAATAACGCCACATATGTGTATTGCCCCAACACTTGCAGACAAGCCCAAAGGAACACATGGAGGCTGCCAAAAGATATTCCTCATCTAGAGGCAGTCACCACTCCAAGCTGCAGGGCCAGCGTCTCAGTCTAAACCCCACATGGTGGGCCCACCTGCAAGGGCCTTCAGGGACTCTACTCCCCAAGACCTGTATTGCATCCTGCCGGGGATGCCATCTGGATACTACATACTCCAGGGATTATTGCCTGCTGCCTCCAGTGGTGAATGACAAGAAAAGAATAACTCTTGTATGCAGGGTCCAGGTACCATCCCTCTGCGCCTCAGGGCTGTAGGCAACTGATCCTGGTTAAGCCTTTCCCTATGCCCAGTTGGGATGTGCAAAGGCCATGAAACCAGAGGACTAATACCCACTGAAAGAATCTGCAGAGGCACATCCATCTTCTAAGGATACTAGGAAAAAAGAAAATAGACTTAGCTTAGCTGGGAGGAGTTATGCCTGGGCAGAGAATCTTGCCTTTTTTTGGCCAGTGTCCATTCACCTGAAGGTGGAAGCATAACCCAAGTAGTCATGAATATGAAGAGGAAACAGAACTATCAGCTGACTCTGCTAGAGGTAGATTGAAGAGGCACGAACCATCTCTGTAAGAGATTGTACCAGCAATCTCTCAGATTGCGAGGCTGAAAAAGGTTCATCTACCGTTGTTTCCTCCGCAGAGGAGTAATTGGTTTGCCTTTCTTCCTAATCACCTGAGGGTAACCCCTCATCCTCTACCCACAGTTCCCTTGATAAGAGGTCTAAGGTGGGGGAGGGGGATCTAACACGCTTCCTATCCTTTTGGATAGCGGATGCGAATAAAGTCGCTAATTTTCCTTCTAGGCCCTGCAGGGCAGAGGAAAACACATTTCAGTCATGTATAAAGGGGCTGAAATATTTTCTGTCTGGGCCTGACCCTGAGGCTTTCCTCTAGAGTCTGACAGCGGAAGCCGTCACCACTGCCTAGAGGCGGATGCCCCTGGCACAGGGGAAGGAGTCCGTTTAAATAAAGGACGTTTATACTTTCTTTTGGGCAAAAGAGTACCTTTCCCACTAGAAATCATTTGGTTGTATTTGACCAAATCCTCCCCAAATAGTCGGGAAACTAGTCAGAAGCCTTTTGCAAGGTGCTTTGGCTGACCTGACCAATTTTTTTTTTTTTTTTTTTTTAACCACAGGGTCCTACGCATGTGTACTAGCACAAGCGCAAGGCGGGACGCCTGGTGAATAGAGTCTTTCATGGCGTCTATGACAAAACATAGCACCCTTGGTAGTTCGGCCAAATCGCAGGTCTGTGTGCAGGGACCTCTTTAAGGGCATGTCTAAACTGGTCCCTTAGGGAATGACAGATGCCTATTGCTGCAACTGCAGGCTGAGTAACCGCACCTGCCAAAGAAAAAGAGGATTTTAACAGAAATTCCAATCCTTATCAGTTGGATCTTTAAGCATTTGTGCATTGTCTACTGGACAAGTTAGGCTATTATTCACACTGGAAATCGCAGCATCAACTACTGGTACCTTCCAGCTTTTGGTGAATTTCTCCTCCATGGGACAGAGTTATATGAATCTCTTTGGAGGGAAAAAAAAATGTTTATTTGGGTGATCCCATTCAGTATAAATAAGCTTTTCTAATAATGCATGTACAGGAAACACATGAATAGGCTGTGAAGGTTTTAAGGAACCTAAAGAAGAAACAAAACTATCAGCTGACTCTGCTAGAGGTAGCTTGAAAGAGGCATAAACCATCTCTGTTAAAAAATTTGTACCAGCAATATCTCAGATTGTGAGGCTGAAAAAAAGGTTCATCTAATGTTATTTCCTCCGCAGTGAAGTAATCAGTTTGCCTTTCTTCCTGATATCCTGAGGGTAACACCTCATCCTCTACCCACTGTTCCCTTGATAAGAGGTCTAAGGTGGGGGAGGGGGATTTGACACGCTTCCTATCCTTTTGGATAGCGGATGCGATTAAAGTCGCTAATTTTCCTTCTAGGCCCTGCAGGGTGGAGGAAAACGCATTTTCAGTCATGTATACAGGGGCTGAAATGTGAGAAGTAGTTGCACCACCAATTGGTCCCAATGACTCACCCTTGCTTTTTTGCCATATCTGGTATCTCAGGCGAGAATGACAGTGTGGAGACACGACTGGAGTTCCCAGCGCCTGGGGTGGAATTTTGGGGTGCCTTTTTGGGAGCCATAGTGCTAAGAACAAAAAACAGAGGCACTAAGTAAATGCACAACTATCTGAGCAAAATTGTTTTAGCAAAAGACAATGCTAATAAAGTTCAGCTTTTAGTTGTTTGTCATGTTATTTCCTGTACTGGAAATGCCTGCATCCCTTACGTACCCCCAGCGCTCTTGTGTCCTGTGTGTTCGCTGCAGCTGTTGAGCTGTGAGAGTGAGCGTCTGTCTCTGTCCCCAGCGCCGTGTGCCTCGTGTACTTACGTCCTGCACACTGTGCCGCACCCTAGCCACGCCCCTCCATCAACGTCCTCCCTCTGTCTTATTAAAATTATCCCTTAGTCCGCGCACGCCGGACGGCTGACACGCTCCTTGAGCGAGAGGGCAGGCAAGGGAGGGCTGGGCGGCGGGAGGTTCAAAAAAACTTCTGTGGGGAATAGAAGAAATTTCTAAATAACAAAAGCATCTGCTGCACCCCCTGATGGGGGGGGGGGTACAAGTTTCAGTTGCACCTCCCCTAGGGGGGAAATGTTCAGAATGAGGATCCCCCTATGCTTTTGAGACCACACACGTGCTGTTTGGCTGGACTTCTGAGCTACTGAGAAGCAACGTACTAAGGTATGCATTCACTCCCTCTAGTGGAGACTTTAGGCATGACAACATTACTACGTTATGTAATATAAGAAAAAAGCATAGGTGGACTTTTTACAGTTCCTAGGCTTCTTCCCTTACCTTTTCCTCGCTGCAGGATACTGCTGTAACAGACAGATCCAAACTTCACCCATCACGGCGGGCTGCGTTAGCAAACCTTCAAGGACTGGGTCCCTATGATAGGGGGTCCACGGCCTTGGACCTGTATAGCACCCCTCAGGTAAACTTTAGGTAATATAGCATGACCAAAAAGTCCTGGGTCCTGGGGTCCAGCCCTCAAGGAGAGGCATTACAGGCAAAACCTCCAGGAGCAAGAAAAAGGTATGTGAACCCCTTGGAATTAACCATTTTTCTGCAGTAATTAGCTATAAACCCCAGTTCACATTGCAGCGATTTGATGTCAAATCGCATGCCAAATCAGCAGCTATTGCCAGCAATGGCACCGCCTGAATCACTGCGACACCACATCGATTCCTAAAAGCAGTTTCTATACTACTTTTGGCGACTTGAGTGCAATTTCAATAGACATCTGTGCAGAAACCTACAGATGTCTCGGAATTTGCCCCCGAAGTCGGGACTGACATGCAGGAATGAAATCACGTGAGTTCAGCTGAACTCGCACAATTTCATTCCCGCTGTCAGTGTGAACCTAGGCTAAATCGTGATCAGATCCTCATCTAAGTCTAAGGTGGATACACACTATACAATTTTCTGTAGATTTTCCAAAACCATATAATAAGAAGTCAAACTTTTTTTTTTTCTCTTTTATTTTTATAAATTTTACAAAAATATAAACCACTAATCAGGAGGCACCTAAAACCATGGGCATATTACTATAGCATATTTACAATGTCATACAAAACTTCAAATTTAAATAACTTTCAATACTTATTGTACACAATTCATATTTGCTTCTCTTTAACAAAATAAGAAAAACAAAAGTGCTACCAATACCTCCATTCCGACCCCTCTATTTATCCTCTAAACCTTTATACAGCCCCCCCCAACTCTCCTTGTGCTAAACTATAGACACTCCTATCCGTGCAACGTGTCTATTTATATAATAAACAAATATATTATGTGTTATTGTTTCTCTCTCTTACTTTCCATCCCCCCTGTCCTTTCTACTCCCCCCTCGTTTTCCTGGCAATATCCACTTACTCTTTAGATATGATCTCTACTACCTGGTTACTCCCTTTATGGTGGGCACCCCATTTTATCTAACCAGGGCTTCCACATCTTTAAGAATTTATCCAGATTCCTCCGTCTAATAAATACCACTTTTTCCCTCCATACAGTAGCATCCATCGCTTTGACCCATTCTTCTGGTACCGGGGGTGTCAATGATTGCCAATTCTGGGCTATTATCATTCCTGCTTGGAACGTCTTATTGCCATTTTGGCCATCTGCAATTTTGCTATCTACAGACACCCTATTTTCCTCAGCAAACATAATGTGCCATCCAGCTCCAACTTGAGCCCAAACTTAGTAATATCCTCCAGTATCTCTGTCCAGTACCTAAATAGCTTTGAGCACCTCCACATCATGTGAATCAAATCATCTGTTCCTTGACACCTTGGGCATTTATCATCAACTCTATATCCATACCGGAAAAGCTTCTTTGGAGTATAATAAACTCTATGTAACAAAAATAGTTGCGACATTTTCTGTGAGGGGGTGACTGACGCCTGGGGACTCAGTTCCAATATCCTACTCCACTGTTCATCTGTTATTACCCCCCCAAGTCCTCTTCCCATCTATTTTTATTTTTGGCCAGTCTGTCCCCAGTAATAGTTTTACTACATAACTGTTCATATATCTCCGATATCAAACCCTTGGGAGGATCCTGATTTGACAATTTTTTTGTATAAGGGGTACTTTATACCATTCCACTATTTGTGTTTTAAAATGGGCATGTCTAATTTGAATGTATCGGTAGATTGAGTGCTTTGGGATATCGTACTCACTTTTTAACTCCACAAATGACTTCAAAGTACTCCCTCCATATAGTTGGACAAGTTTTCCAATACCACAAACCTCCCACTCTTTTATTTTACCCATAGGGATCAAATCTGGGAGATATTTGTTATCCCAGATTGGGGTATATTCTGTTAACCCCCTATATTCCATTACTGTTTTGGCTGCCTGCCATACCTTTATAATTAGTTTTAGTGTGGGGCACCCAAGAAGAGAGTCCACTTCCAGGGCTTCAACCAGGCTACTCTGCGGGGCTCCCTGCAGCATCATTCGTATGTTTTTATTACCCACTCCCAATATATTACATCCCCTCAGATGCTGCAACTGAGCGGCTAAAAAATAGCTACGAGGGTGTGGAACTGCAGCTCCTCATTCTTTTATTGGTAGCTGCAATATCTGCAAGCCAATACAAGTCTGACCCTTCTTCCAAATTAATTCCCTAAACAGTGTTTCAATTTTCTTGAACCATTCCATTCTAATCCAAACTGGGGAGTTATGCAACTGGTACAAAAGTTGGGGCATCCAGATTACCTTGATCAGATTAATTTTTCCAACTGCTGACAAGGGGAGACGGCTCCAGATATCGCACTTGCGTTTGAATCTAAGCAGAAGGGGAGCAAGATTATCCTCAGTATACTGATTTGGGTCCCTTGTTAACCATACTCCTAAAGACTTCATCCTATCCACCACCCTTAATTGCCCGACCGAAGATGGACAAGAGTTTATTAAGTCTACAGGCATCAGGGCCGATTTCTCCCAGTTAATTACCAGGCCTGAAAACTGCCCATAATCCTCCACAATTTTCATCGCCATCGCCAAGGATGAGTCTGTATCTCCCAGGAAGAACAGGATATCATCTGCATATAATGTGATCCTTTCTTTCCCTGACTCTTTTAAATCCCTGTATCCCTCTTGCAGATCTAATCACAATTTCTAGTGGCTCTATTGCCAGGGCGAATAACAGGGGTGACAGGGGACATCCCTGTCGTCTTCCCCTCTCAAGCTGGATTGGCTTGGAGTGTGTGTTATTGATCCTTATCCTGGCACTTGGCTCCTTATAAAGTGCTTTTACCCAATCTACAAAAAGGTCTGAACCCAAATACCTCCAGAGCCCACCACAAATAGACCCACTCCAGGCTATCGAATGCCTTAGCGGCATCCAAGGAAACGACAGCTCATGAACCCATATTTTCCGTTGGGATCTGAAGATTCAGGTACACCCGCCCTACATTGATACTAGTAGATCTATTGGGGATGAACCCGGATTGATCTGGGTGAATGAACTATATATATATATATATATTATATATTTAGTCACCCTGGCCACCAACACTCTTGCCAATATTTTGGCATCTGAGCTCAGTAGCGATATTGGACTATAGGATGAAGTATCCGTTTGATCTTTCCCCTCTTTTGGCAGGACCACTATTGTGGCTTCTGTCATTGAGGAGGGCATCCTCCCCCTGCCGCCACCTCCCCTAACATCCTCAGTAACTCTGGAAGCATCACCTCCCCATACCGCCTATAAATTTCTGTAGGAAGACCATCTGGTCCGGGAGACTTCTGATTAGCCATCCCAGCCACCGCGCATTGCAGTTCCTCCAGAGTTATGGGGGCCTCTAGTTGATCTTTTTCCTGTTCTGAAAGAACTGGTACCTCAATCCCCCAAAAAAGCGGTCCATTTCTCTCACCTCTTCTCCAAACCTAGATTTATATAAATTTGCATAGTGCTGTCTAAATGAGTCCAATATTTCAGGAGTCCGAGAGGTGATTGCTCCCCCTGGCATCCTAATCGCTGCAATTGCTGATGGGAAGTCAGCATACGGCCTGCACACTCCCCCTCAGAAAAAAGCATGGACTCTGAAAAAGACGCTTGTTCTCAGCCTTTCTAGTAACAATGTTTTGATATCTTTATTGACTTTTAAGCCACCTCACTTGTTTTTCTGGGGTTGGATCTTCCACACATTGTATTTCAGATTCCGCAGCTTCCCTCCCAATGGCTTCCTCCCATTCCCTAGACTTCCTTTTAATATTTGCAACCTGCTGTGTTGACCCTCTAAGGAAGGCCTTTAGAGTATCCCACACTACCCCAGCTGTTGCGGAACCCTTACTCGATATTACAAATTCTTTTAAATTTTGATATTGCCTCTGTTGATTCCCCCATTAGCTCCAATGAAAATGGGCTTATACTCCACGCTCTCTGGGAATTTTCAGCTTCAAACTGAATCGTCATTATTAGTGGTGAATGGTCCAACATTCCCCTAGTAGTGTATATAATGCTTTTTACCAACTGCAACATATCCCCATTTCCAAAAGCCATGTCTATTCTTGACAATGTTGCATATGATCTGGAAAAACATGAGTACTGCTACCTCGTTGGGTTCCGAGTTCTCCAAACATCACATTCCCAGCTCCTCCAAAAATTGGGCTAACCGTCCCACCGGGACCTTGTCAGATAGATTATCAAGAACTTCATTAAAGTCCCCTACCACTATGACCGGAACGTCCTCTTTATCTTCCAAGAATTTTGCCAATTCATATAAAACCTCCATCTTAAAAGAAGGTGGAGAGATTGGACACGATGTATGGTTTATTTTCTATCTGACAGTACAAAAACACATAACGCCCTTCTTTATCTATCTTGGCTTGCCTACAGGAGAAAACGCACACCGGTTCTTACCATTATGCTTACGCCCCTGCAGTAAGAGGAGTAAACCAAATGGTATTGGAACCTAAATTTCTTACCATAAAGACATGTCATCGTATCTCTGGTTAAATATGCCATTTTTTTTTTAACTGGGTTACCAAGCCTCCTGACATTCCAGGAGGCTATATTAAGAATACTAGGTTGCATCCAAGGGGCCTCTATAATGTTCCTGAAGTAAAAAAAGGACAAGGACAGGGGGCAGGTGAACTATACCCTTGCTCAATGAGAGAACACTCCAAATTATTAATATTTCACCATTTTCTATACTTACATAAGTGTCATTAAACAATACTTGGTTCTTAATAACATGTGTTGCTATGCTATCCCATTTTGTGTTGATACACAGCATACTTTCTTTGTGCATTTTCTTTGTCTTTATCCCCATCATGTATATACCTTTTTATATAAATAATGTGCCTACCCCCACCTCTGCCCCTCCCTACCACCCCCCCCCCCCCCCACTTGTACTTGCCTACCTAGGCTAACCCCAGGGGTTTTCTGCATGACCATTGCCCAATCTACTCCCCATACCACCCCTGTGTTATACATTGTCGCATTTTATTATTATCTCTTACCCTCCAACCCCCTCCCACCAACATCAAAACAATCAAAAACATCCTAACAGGTACACTACCTGCCACAAACATTATAATGCTATCATACATGTGCCTCCCCCCTCCCCCCCTGCAAACCCCATGGTCCATCCCTTTTACACGTATGGCTCTGCAGTCTATAAATTCTTTTTATTTTCTTCAAACCATCTTGCCGCATCGGCCGGTGTATCCAAAAAAAAAATGAGGTGCCCCCAGCTGCTGTGATTGCAAACGTGCAGGATACAATAGGCCATATTTAATTCTATGCTTCTACAAAGAGCGTTTAATCCCTATAAACTCAGCTCTTCGCCTTTGGATTTATCTGGATAAAATTATATCCTAACGCCATTAAAGAGAATATTCCCCATCTCCCTAGCTCTTCTTAGGAGGGTCTCTGTAAGTGTAGTTGAGAAATTTTAAAAGGATTGACCGGGGATGCCCACCCGATGGCGGTACGTTAGCAGGGGTTCTGTGGGCTCTCTCTATTGAAAACTAGGGTGAAAAGGAGTTTTCCCCCAAATGTCTCCTTGAACCATTTCTCTAAGAACTCAACTGGATGGGGACCTTCAGACATCTCTGGAAGTCCCACCACTCGCACATTGCTCCTGCGTGACCTGTTCTCAAATTCGTCCAGCTTGGACACCCGAAGGCCCATTAGTTCTCTCATCACTTTAATTTCCTGTTTTAAGGGGAAAAAGTAATCTTCAATTAAACTCAATCTCTCCTCTAGGGCTCGTCCTTTCCCCAATTTTCTTCAAATCCTGGCCCATCACAAGCAATTCCTCTTTAATTCCCCCAATTTGTTCAGAGATTATTCAGTGAGCAATTACATGCATTTACAGCTGTAAGTATATCCTTCAATGTTGGTTCTTCCTGTAATTCTAGAGCGGTGTGAAGGATCTGTTCAACAGGAGGCACCGAGGCCTCATCTTCTGCCCCTGGTACCTGCCATTTTTATACCCGTGGGTAGCGAGGCTTTCTGACCCTGGCTCTATCGTGAGAGGGTCCGGGTTGGCCCTTTACACTAGACTGTAGGGGCCCTTTATTGGGTGACTTTCCAGGAGTATGGGAAAACCTCTCCAGTGTAGCTGCAGCCTGGCTCCCCTCTTCCTTTTCTTTTGTTGCCAAAGACCCAGTATTCTCCTGCTGTGCCTAGAATGGGATCAATTCTTTACCAGGTCCCAAAAAAAAAAAAAAAAAAAAAACCACCACATGCATCAAAAACGTCCAGGTAATAAAGCAGATGTTCAGGCGTCCGTTCACTTGGGCAATCAGGGCTCCATAGGCCATAGCTAATTATTCCAACTAAGGGTAAGCTGCACCTTGCAGAATTAGCTGCTCAGCACTTTAGGGGCAAAAAATAGCTCAGAACAGTGTCCGCTGATATAATGCATCTATGCCATTACGCTTCCTAGTGTGAATATAATGTCCCAGGCACGACCATACACATGGTCTCCAGATGTCCTACTTGAACACCAGAAGAAAAAAGAAAAGGGATCTCTCATGCAAAACAATCCAGGCATCAAAGGGTCTCCGGGGGGCAGGTGGCAAGTATGTGCATATATTTTGGGTATGATAAAGTCACTCACCAGTCGACTCCCCCCCCCCATCGCTCCCGTTTGCATTACACATCACTTGCATGTCACCAACTTCCCCCACCTCTCTTCACTGATGCCTTCGGTAAGAGTACACGGTTTCAGATTCCCTCAGGAGATTCCTTCACAGCGTAGCAGCGTCATACAGGGATACATCGGACTCTTCTCTCTCCCCCGTCCTGCCGCTCCGTCAGCTCTCCAGCAAGCCAAACGGTCAGCTGTATTGCAGGATGGTGCGGCCATTCTTCCCTGCTCCTCCCATCATACACAGCCCAGGTTATCGCTGCTCCATCCACTCCTACAGTCACCGGCCAGCTCCACTATATCAAGGGGAAACAGAAGAGAGGCACACGCATCCTGCTCTCCTCTCACCACACACCTCTCTCACATCCGGTCAGCGGTCACACCCCCAAAACTTTGACAAAAAAGCCTTAATTCCAATACTCATGAAGTCAAACTTTAAGGGTTTCAATTTGTTAGCAATCCGGCAGGCCCTTGCACTACATGCTTTCGGTAAATCTAAAGGAAATCAGACAAACGTATAGTGTGTGTGGGGTCTAAGCTGACAACACACAAACGATTCTAATTCTCATGTCTTTATTGACCACACCCATTAAACCTTCACAGTGCTAAAGGAAAAAGTAAACCCATGGAGTTAATTTCTGGTCAAACCTCCTTTGGCAGCAAAGACTTCAAGCGCTTTCAGTAGCTTTGGATCAGACCTGCACAATGTTCAGGTGGTTTTTAACCATTAAAAATTACAAAACTGCTTCAGCTCAGACACATTTGTAGGAAGTCTGGTGTGATCAGCTCTCCAGGTCATTCAACAGCAGCTCCATAGGGTCTAACTGGCCCACTCCAAAAGGCAATTTTTTTTTTTTTATTTACTTTTTTTTTTTTTAAGGCCGTCTGTCCTTGATTTACTTTGACACTTAGAGTTATCCTCCTGCATCACCCTACTTCTACTAAAACTTCAGCTGACAGACAGCCACCCTGACATTGTCCTGTAGGAGATTTTGGTAAACTTAGGAATTTTCCCTTCAATGATGGCAAGTGGTCTATGCAAAGAAGCAAGCCCAAATTAATGGTATCCCCTCCATCATACTTCACCACTGGGATGAAGTTTTGATGTTGGTAAGCAGTGCCCTTTTTGTGCCATACAAAATGCCGAGTTTTCTTCCTGGACAATTTAACTTGTTTCCTTAGTAGAATTATGCTTTACCAAGGTGTTCTTTGGCAAGCTTCAGACACGCAGCAATGTTTTTACTTTTTGGAGAACAGCTTCCTCTGTGGTGTGTTCTGCCATGGCCACCTTGCCTGCTCAAAAGACCTACTAGATTCATGAACAGGGATGTTTGACAGTTCCAGTGATGTCTTTAAGCCTTTAGCTGTGCTTATAGGTGCTTTACCTCATTGAGGATTCTGCATTGTGTCTTGAGAGTCATTTTGGCTGGGAGCCCACTTCTACAAAGAGTAGCCACAGTACTACACAGTCTCCATTGATACAGTAGGGTTGATTTACCAAACCCAGAGAGTGCAAAATCTGGTACAGCTGTGCATGGTAGCCAATCAGCTTCTAATTTCAGCTTGTTCAAGCCTTCACAACAAAAGCTGGAAGCAGATCGGTTTCTATGCAAAGCGGCACCAGATTTTACGCTCTCCAATTTCAGTAAATAAACTTCAATTCTGTCAACTGATGGATACCTAAAAACGTTGAGATTGATTTTTCTCTCTTTCCAGCCATATGCAGATCAACTACATTTGATCATAGTCTTCAGAGAGCTCTTTTTTGAGAGGCATGGTTCACATCAGATGATGCATGTGAGCAGCAATCTTAAAATGTTTGAGTGTCTTATCAAAGTAGCTCTAATCTAGACCTGCACATTTGTTGCATTAATTGGACTCCACGTGTGTAAACTACAGACTCCAATTAGCTTTAATTTAAGCAATTAGTCTATGGGGGTTTAACTAGGCCAGCCCTAGACTGTTTAAAACACACACACACACACACATACATACATACATACACACATACATATATACACACACAGTGGCTTGCGAAAGTATTCGGCCCCCTTGAACTTTTCAACCTTTTGCCACATTTCAGGCTTCAAACATAAAGATATAAAATTTTTATTTTTTGTGAAGAATCACCAACAAGTGGGACACAATTGTGAAGTGTAACGAAATCTTTTGGATTTTTGAAACTTTTTTAACTAATAAAAAAATTAAAAGTGGAGCGTGCAAAATTATTCGGCCCCCTTGCGTTAATACTTTGTAGAGCCACCTTTTGCTGCAATTACAGCTGCAAGTCGCTTGGGGTATGTCTCTATCAGTTTTGCACATCGAGAGACTGAAATTCTTGCCCATTCTTCCTTGCAAAACAGCTCGAACTCAGTGAGGTTGGATGGAGAGCATTTGTGAACAGCAGTTTTCAGCTCTTGCCACAGATTCTCGATTGGATTCAGGTCTGGACTTTGACTTGGCCATTCTAACACCTGGATACGTTTATTTGTGAACCATACCTTTGTAGATTTTGCTGTATGTTTGGGATCATTGTCTTGTTGGAAGATAAATCTCCGTCCCAGTTTCAGGTCTTTTGCAGACTCCAACAGGTTTTCATCCAGAATGGTCCTGTATTTGGCTGCATCCATCTTCCCCTCAATTTTAACCATCTTCCCTGTCCCTGCTGAAGAAAAGCAGGCCCAAACCATGATGCTGCCACCACCATGTTTGACAGTGGGGATGGTGTGTTGCTTTTACGCCAAACAATTCGTTTTGCATTGTGGCCAAAAAGTTCGATTTTGGTTTCATCGGACCAGAGCACCTTCTTCCACATGTTTGGTGTGTCTCCCAGGTGGCTTGTAGCAAACTTTAGACGAGACTTTTTATGGATATCTTTGAGAAATGGCTTTCTTCTTGCCACTCTTCCATAAAGGGCAGATTTGTGCAGTGTACAACTGATTGTTGTCCTATGGACAGACTCTCCCACCTCAGCTGTAGTTCTCTGCAGTTCATCCAGAGTGATCATGGGCCTCTTGGCTGCATCTCTGATCAGTCTTCTCCTTGTCTGAGCTGAAAGTTTAGAGGGACAGCCAGGTCTTGGTAGATTTGCAGTGGTCTGATACTCCTTCCATTTCAAAATGATCGCTTGCACAGTGCTCCTTGGGATGTTTAAAGCTTGGGAAATCTTTTTGTATCCAAATCCGGCTTTAAACTTCTCCACAACAGTATTATGGACCTGCCTGGTGTGTTCCCTGGTCTTCATGATGCTCTCTGCGCTTTCAACAGAACCCTGAGACTATCAGAGAGCAGGTGCATTTATACAGAGACTTGATTACACACAGGTGGATTCTATTTATCACCATCAGTCATTTAGGACAACATTGGATCATTCAGAGATCCTCGCTAAACTTCTGGAGTGAGTTTGCTGCACTGAAAGTAAAGGGGCCGAATAATTTTGCACGCACCACTTTTCAGTTTTTTAATTGCTAAAAAAGTTTAAAATATCCAATAGATTTCGTTCCACTTCACAATTGTGTCCCACTTGTTGGTGATTCTTCACAAAAAATTAAAATTTTATATCATTATGTTTGAAGCCTGAAATGTGGCAAAAGGTTGAAAAGTTCAAGGGGGCCGAATACTTTCGCAAGCCACTGTATGTGTATGTAAAATATATATATATATATATAATTTTATTTTTTTAGATATAAAGACCTATCTTTCCATTGCACTGCTTTGTCTATTTCTTGTATGGTCGCCATTGATTGTACTACATATGAAAAGTCTCATTTATGTTCATTCCCTGGAATTCGTCCAAATAAAAAAAAAAAAAAAAAGTTTTGACCTAAAATTCTGCCGTTTCAGCAGGACCAGCTCACTCATTGTGTTTGTCTATTTTTTTGACTTAAAGGATCAAATATCGCAATTTATAGCAAATTACAGCAGAAAAATCAATTCCAATGAGTTCACATACTTTGCCACTGTATAGAAAAATCTACAGTATATACCTAAAAAAAACTAACTCTAGTAGAAATGTACACACAGAAATTTAAAGTGATAAATAACACTAAAAGCAACATGTAATAGCAATATTGGCCACTTTCAAAATTTTTAAAGATACAAGGCTTCACGGATGCCAGCTTTGTTTCAATAAGGGTGACCTGGGACACACACACATAGGAAGGGAGTTCTTCACCCACATTTGTTTTAGGGCAGTGAATCATTAAACAGTGAAGCCAGGTTAATAATGACAACCCCAATCTTGCACTCTATAGAACAATCCACCAAGACAGTCCCAAATATCTGATCTGTATCAATATTTCAGTTAGTCAAGACTTCATTATCCTCTAATCCTTCACTCCTTTTCTTCAAATATTTTTCTTTACTTCAAAAACGCAAAGGCAAGCTTACATATCTGTCTAGAAAATGTGACAAAATCCTCAAGATTTCATCCGCCGGGGTCTTCTGTTTATTTAGACAGGTACAGTGGTAAAACCAAGTTACAATTGTGGGGTACCAAGCAGAGTGAATACAACCAATAATTACATCTGAGAAGATGGCAAGTCCTACACAATTGCATTTATAAAAACTTCTCAGTTTGAAGTGTCATTGGAACTTTCACTAATTAAGTCCATGTGTTTACTCAGTCAAGCCAAGCTTCTTCTTCAGAGACTCTGGCATTTCAGGGGGAGGAGGACGAGGGAGTCTAAAGTAGACCTTCACAGAGTCATAGATGAACCACTGCAGAGCAGTCAAGGTACCAATCATGATGATACGGGCTGTCAGCCCCTTCCAGACTCCTGTGCATAGACAAATAAAAATATATATTTTGAGTCTAATGTATAACAGTAAAATGTATTAAGTGAAAAATATATATAAAAAAAAAAAAAAAAAAAAAAAAAAACCACCACACCTTTCGGTCCAAGTCGTTTAAGGACTTCCATAGCAGTGCTTCCCTTTTCTTTGTTCAAAACAGACACCACTGAATCAGCAGGATGGGAGACGATGGCACAGAACACACCAGCTATAAAAGAGATGTTATTTAGCCTTTGTAGTAAACACATCAATTGTCACAAAGCACAAGAAACAAACATTTGCTACTACAAACTGCAGCTACTACTGTTTTTTGCTTTATTGAATAGGCTGAACAGCATAGGAATACAGTTGTTATGGTCCAAGACGACCTGTCCTCATACTAGCCAAGTCCTGTTGGTGAGAAGTGGTACAGCAAAACACTGAAACCACTGCCAACAGAACATAATGACCAAGATGAAGGTATATTATTCTTACATGCCAATGACTCAAGCACCTTTGACTGTACAACCAAACAAGTTGCTGGGTGACACTGAACTGGAACTGCTAGATTGATCCAGCTGAACTCAGAACACATTAAAACACCCACAAAGGTGGATCTAAGGGAGCATGTTTCATTTAGGAAGCCAAGAACAAAAAACACACTTAAAGTAGTATGGGAATCAGTTTTTTTTGCAGATTAATACTTACCTAGGTGGATGCAGCATCAGACCCAGACACCTCTTGACTTTACTGAGAACAGAGAGATCGAACATTGCCAATGACTCGGTTCTCACTGCTCCCCGAACAGAGAGCTGCTGCCTGTCAATCAGCAGCTCTGAGTCGCCACGCTCACTGGAGAGCTGAGCTGTGGAGGGGCGGTCAGTGGCCATCTCAGCAGTTCGCTGAGAGGCCAAGACAGCCATCAGTACAGGCACCTGGTGGAACCAGACTCCCATAGTCCGATGCCTGGACGGATCTTGGTGAAGTCAGCAGAGAGCAGCAGACATCAGACCACTCTCTGCTGAAAATGAGACTCAGAAGTGCAAAACGAATTGCTTTCCTGTGATCCATAGGAGAAGCCCAGCCAAACGAGCTCAGGCTGGACTTCTTTAAAATAAGATTCATTCAGAAGCAAGTTTATACTTAAAGAGGGAGTCCACCTGAAAAAAAAAATAAATTTTTTTTTTTTTTTTTTTTTTTTAAAAGCCAGCAGCTACAAATACTGCGGCTGCTGACTTTTAATAAACGGACACTTACCTGTCCAGGAGTCCAGCGATGTCAGCAGCCGAGAGCCAAGCAATTGCTCGGCTCTCGGTTGCTGCTGCTTCACTTCCCGGTTCCCTACTGAGCATGCGTGAGTCGCGCTGCGCATCCTAAGTGGTCCCCGCTATCTCCTGGGACCTGTGTGTTTCCCAGGAGACAGTGGGGCGGTGCGGGAGGGGGCGTGACTCCCGTGAGAGTCTATTCCCGGAAGTGGCTGCAGATACCTGTCTAAAAA
Source organism: Aquarana catesbeiana (assembly GCF_042186555.1). Lineage (NCBI taxonomy): Eukaryota > Metazoa > Chordata > Amphibia > Anura > Ranidae > Aquarana > Aquarana catesbeiana. The sequence continues at coordinate 304,975,352 of NC_133326.1, forward strand.
CGGGTATCTGCACCCCCCTCCCCCCTGAAAGGTGCCAATTGTGGAACTGGAGGTGAAACTGGTCAAACAGCTATTTGTCTAATTTTTTTTATGTAGTGGATAGACAGCACCTTAAATTCATGAATTTTCTGAACCACCTGGAGTCATCTAAACAAACCGGGAGTAAAATTTCATGCAGGGGTGGTGAAGTAGTAACATATAGCAAACCTAGTGGACTTACCAATATAGCCAGCAACAAATGTCACAACCAACTGTTCGGCCTTTGAACATTCACTTCGTGGCTTGGGTACAACATACTTGTACAGTGCTTCAACTGTACGTTCAAAGCACGCAAACTTCATCATGGTGTAGGGAATTTGCCTCATCCAGAGAGGAGCAACTCCTTTATAGAACCTACAAATACAGCACATTTAACACATGCCTAAAGTACAGCTTAGAGAAGACAATGCAAGGAAAAGAATGACCCTCCCCATCACACTATCACTATACATCTGTGCAGCAGTTAGCAATTTTAAAAAAAGTACAAAAAAAATAAAAAAAAAATAAAATGAATGTATATCTAAACAGTAAGCCACACAATTACTGGTGGTGATGGGCTGCCCTTTTCCTTCTGGAATAAGCTTGATGGTATTAGAATACTAAGCACAGTGTCTCTTTATGCTCCAATTATCTGTCCGCATATTAGCCAAGTCCCATTGGTAAAAAGCAGCACAGCATTAATGTTGCAACCGCTGTCAACAGAACATCAATAGCCAACCTGCAGGTATATTATTCTTACATGCCAATGACTCAAGCACCTTTGACTGTACAACCAAACAAGTTGCTGGGTGACACTGAACTTGAACTGCTAGATTGATCCAGCTGAACTCAGAACAAGTTAAAACACCCACAAAGGTGGATCTAAGGGAGCATGTTTCATTTAGGAAGCCAAAAAGCAAATAACACATTACGATCAGTTTGAGATCCATTCATTTGTTTTAAAAAACAACAATGCAAGGCAGGAAAAAAAAAAAAAAAACAAAACAAAAAAAAAAAAAACAAAAAACACACTTACGCCCAGATTCCTTCTTCAGCATACATCTTGGGTGCCGCTTGTCGCAAAGTATTTGCGTATCCCGGCTGTGTTTGAATACGGACTTTTGCAGCTTCCATCGGAGCCAGTGCAATATCTGCAAAGAACTCGGCACTAGCAGATGCAGCCAGGTACAGAGATGTGCGCCACAAATAGGAATTTTCCTAAGATGTAGATAAAAAAAAAAAAAAAAAAAACACAAAACACCTCAGGATTTGAAAACAAAGTATTTAGGAACAGATGCATAATGTATTGTTCCCTGAAAAGTCAAAGAAATGTTAAAATATATTTCTCAAGGTTTCCAACCTAAAAAATACAATTTATGAAACTGGATGGTTTGCTCTTAAAGCAGAACTAAACCCTCTTATCCTATACATTTGATCAGTTATACCACCAGCCATTTGATGGCTTAACAATTTGGTTAAGTCAAAAGGTTATAAAAAAGATAAGCAGAAAAGGGCCGTTTTACTTCATTAACCCACTTGATATCCAGGGCAATTTTTGACATTTTTCACATATGGTAAAAGTCAGCATTATTTTTCCCTTCAAATTACTTAGAATCCCCCAAACATAATACAATTTATGAAAATAAAGGCCCTGGCGAATAAAATGGTGGCTGTTGCAATTTTTAATATTGCACAATATTATAAAAAAAAAACAAAAACACACACACAAAAAACCCACCCATCACTATGCTGCGGCAGGTCGGCTCGTTCTCACGAATCGCCGTAGCTGTACACTGGTCCCTTTTACAGCTATAGCAGGCGCGCCTGCTGCACGGCGGGGGAGCTGATGCGTGTGGCTGGCAGCCGTGATGTCCACCGGCCACCCACGATGGCTCCTCCGAGCCAGAGGGGGGGGGGAAGGTTAATGTCAATGAAAACAAACAGATCCCCATTCTGACTCAGTCCACTCCCCCCCAGTTAGAAACACCTCCCAGGGAACAAATTTAACCTGCTTGATCACCATGTGTTAACCCCTTCCCTGCCAGTGTCATTTAAACAGTAATCAGTGCATTTTTATAGCACTGATCGCTGTAAAAAAAAAAAAAAAAAAAAAAAAAACCACACACACCACACCCCTATTCGCCACAGATTTCCCCTGCTGATATTTTACCAAAGTCCCTCAAATGGGGCTCCTTAACCACTTGCCGACCGCCTCACGCCAACGTATGTCGGCAGAATGGCACGGGCAGGCAGAATCACGTACCTGTACGTGATCTGCCTCCCGCGGGCGGGGGGTCCGACCGGACCCCCCACCGGTTCCCGAGGCGGTCAGCTAGTGTCTGGGAGCGATCAGACGTGAGGGGGAGACCATCCATTTGTGGCCCCCCCTCGCGATCGCTCCCAGCCAATTAGATCATTCCTCTGCTGCTGTATGCTAAACAGCAGCAAAGGAAATGATGTCATCTCTCAGCGGCTCAGTATTTTCCGTTCCGGCACCGAGGAGAGAAGACTGGAATGTGAGTGCACAACACGCTCAGTAGAACATGCCAGGCACACATTACATCCCCCCACCCTCCGGTCACACTGACACCAAGCAGTTTTTTTTCCCTGATTAATGCATGGTGTCAGTTTGTGACAGTGTGTTAAGGCAGTTAGGGTTAGCCCCCTTTAGGTCTAGGATACCCCCCCTAACAAAGTTTTAACCCCTTGATCACCCCCCCCCCCCGTCGCCAGTGTCGCTAAGCGATCATTTTTCTGATCACTGTATTAGTGTCACTGGTGACGCTAGTTAGGGAGGTAAATATATAGGTTCGCCGTCAGCTTTTTATAGTATATGGGGGTCCCTGACGCTAATAAATGTTTTAACTCCTTGATTGCCCCCTAGTTAACCCTTTCACCACTGATCACCGTATAACTGTTACGGGTGACGCTGGTTAGTTCGTTTATTTTTTATAGTGTCAGGGCACCTGCCGTTTATTACCGAATAAAGGTTTAGCCCCCTGATCGCCCGGTGGTGATATGAGTCGCCCCAGGCAGCGTCAGGTTAGCGCCAGTACCACTAACACCCACGCACGGTACACCTCCCTTAGTGGTATAGTATCTGAACGGATCAATATCTGATCCGATCAGATCTATACTAGCGTCCCAGAAGTTTAGGGTTCCCAAAAAACGCAGTGATAGCGGGATCAGCCCAGATACCTGCTAGCACCTGCGTTTTGCCCCTCCACCCACCCAAGTGCAGTATCGATCGATCACTGTCACTTACAAAACACTAAACGCACAACTGCAGCGTTCGCAGAGTCAGGCCTGATCGCTGAGATCGCTAACAGTTTTTTTGGTAGCATTTTGGTGAACTGGCAAGCGCCAGCGGCCTAGTACACCGCGGTCGTAGTAAACCAGCACTGCAGTAACACTTGGTGACGTGGCGAGTCCCATAAGTGCAGTACAAGCTGGTGAGGTGGCAAGCACAAGTAGTGTCCCGCTGCCACCAAGAAGACAAACACAGGCCCGTCGTATCAACTTAGCATCATTCTTTTCAGCCAGCGGTCGACTTTCATCTAAAAGCAATCCTAGTGGCTAATTAGCCTCTAGACTGCTTTTACAAGCAGTGGGAGGGAATGCCCCCCCCCACCGTCTTCTGTGTTTTTCTCTGGCTCTCCTGTCTCAACAGGGAACCTGAGAATGCAGCCGGTGATTCAGCAGCTGACCATAGAGCTAATCAGAGACCAGAGTGGCTCCAAACATCTCTATGGCCTAAGAAACTGGAAGCTACAAGCATTTCATGACTTAGATTTCGCCGGATGTAAACAGCGCCATTGGAAAATTGGGAAAGCATTTTATCACACCGATCTTGGTGTGGTCAGAGGAGAGATCTAGGGTCTAATAGACCCCAATTTTTTCAAAAAAAAAAAAGTACCTGTCACTACCCATTGCTATCATAGGGGATATTTACATTCCCTGGGATAACAATAAAAAGGATAAAAAAATAAATAAAACGAAAGGAACAGTTTAAAAATAAGATAAAGAAGCAAAAAAATGAGAACACAAAAAAAAACAAAAAAAAAAAACAAAAAGCACCCCTGCTCTCGCACTAAGGCGAATGCGTCGGTCTGGCGTCAAATGTAAACAGCAATTGCACCATGCATGTGAGGTATCACCGCGAAGGTCAGATCGAGGGTAGTAGTTTTAGCAGTAGACCTCCTCTGTAAATCTAAAGTGGTAACCTGTAAACGCTGTTAAAATGTATTTATTTTGTTGCCACTGCACGTTTGTGCACAATTTTAAAGCATGTCATGTTTGGTAGCCATGTACTCGGCCTAAGATCATCTTTTTTATTTCAAACATTTGGGCAATATAGTGCATAAAAAAAAAAAAAAAAAAAAAAAAAAAAAAAAAAAAAAGTGCGGTTTTCCCCAAAAAATGCATTTGAAAAATCGCTGCGCAAATACGGTGTGAAAAAAAAAAAATGAAACACCCACCATTTTAATCTGTAGGGCATTTACTTTAAAAAAAAAATATATAATAATGTTTGGGGGTTCAAAGTAATTTTCTTGCAAAAAAATATAATTTTTTTCATGTAAACAAAAAGTGTCAGAAAGGGCTTTGTCTTCAAGTGGTTAGAAGAGTGGGTGATGTGTGACATAAGCTTCTAAATGTTGTGCATAAAATGCCAGGACAGTTCAAACCCCCCCCCCCAATCACCCCATTTTGGAAAGTAGACACCCCAAGCTATTTGCTGAGAGGCATGTCGAGTCCATGGAATATTTTATATTGTGACACAAGTTGCGGGAAAAATAAATTTTTTTTTTTTTTTTTTGCACAAAGTTGTCACTAAATGATATATTACTCACACATGCCATGGGAATATGTGAAATTACACCCCAAAATACATTCTGTTGCTTCTCCTGAGTACAGGGATACCACATATGTGAGACTTTTTGGGAGCCTAGCCGCGCACAGGACCCTGAAAACCAAGCACCGCCTTCAGGCTTTCTAAGGGCGTAAAATTTTGATTTCACTCTTCACTGCCTATCACAGTTTCGGAGGCCATGGAATGCCCAGGTGGCACAACCCCCCCCCCCCCCCCCCCCCCCCCAAATGACCCTATTTTGGAAAGTAGACACCCCAAGCTATTTGCTGAGAGGTATAGTGAGTATTTTGCAGACCTCACTTTTTGTCACAAAGTTTTGAAAAAAAAAAAAATTTTTCTTCTTCTTGTCTTTCTTCATTTTCAAAAACAAATGAGAGCTGCAAAATACTCACCATGCCTCTCAGCAAATAGCTTGGGGTGTCTACTTTCCAAAATGGGGTCATTGGGGGGGGTTGTGCCACCTGGGCGTTCCATGGCCTCCGAAACTATGATAGGTAGTGAAGAGTGAAATCAAAAATTTACGCCCTTAGAAATCCTGAAGGCAGTGATTGGTTTTCGGGGCACCGTACGCAGCTAGGCTCCCAAAAAGTCCCACACATGTGGTATCCCCATACTCATGAGAAGCAGTTGAATGTATTTTGGGGTGCAATTCCACATATGCCCATGGCCTGTGTGAGCAATATATCATTTAGTGACAACTTTTTCTAATATTTAAAATAATATTCAATGGGCTCATCATGCTTTGTGGGGGGGGGGGGGGGGGGAGGGGGGGTTGTACTGCCCTGCCATTTTAGCATCTCAAGAAATGACATAGGCAGTCATAAACTAAAAGCTGTGTAAATTACAGAAAATGTACCCTAGTTTGTAGACGCTATAACTTTGCGCAAACCAATATACGCTTGACATTTTTTTTTTTTTTTTATAATAAAAAAGTAGAAAATGTCTTTTTTTTTTTTTCAAAATTTTCGGTCTTTTTCCGTTTATAGCACAAAAATAAAAAACCGCAGAGGTGATCAAATTACAGCAAAAGAAAGCTCTATTTGTGGGAAGAAAAGGACGCAAATTCCGTTGGTTACAGCATTGCATGACCGCGCAATTAGCAGTTAAAGCGACGCAGTGCCAAACTGTAAAAAGTGCTCTGGTCAGGAAGGGTGGTAAAAACCACTGCCGACACATACATTTGAGCTTTGGGGTGCACACATACGTACGACTACTACTCTAGTTAGTTGACTGAAGTTCCTGCCTGTCGGAGGTACGGGCAGACAGTCTGTGGGATTATGGCATTACATCCATGATCTGCTGGTCATGGGTGCAATACTTCACAGGCTCCTAAGAATAAAATGAATTTTTTTACCTGCAAAAAAAAAAAAAAAAAAAAAATGTGGTATTTTTGTAAAAGGTGAACTTATCCTTTAAGCATGAGCTCTGGCATTAAAATTGTGCTCTAACATTTGCAGCGATACTTCACACATGTGATGTAATAACGGTTTACATATTTATGACAGAGCTATGTGCACGTTGCATTTGTGCGTTCGCACAGGGGAACAAGGGTGCTTAAAATTATATATATATATATATATATATATATATATATATATATATATATATATATATATATATATATATATATATATATATATATATATATATATATATATATATATATATAAATTTTTATTTATATATTTGTTTTTACATTTTTTTTCTTCCAGCTTCTTCAGATGTGGGAATGGATGTTCCTCCATCTCCTCTGTTGGCAGCCGACCCCACCAATGGAACGGGATAGCCCAGGAACAGTGGCGGATGGTGGCCTTCAAAATTTCATTCACACCTGGCAATTTGAATCAGGGGGTTAGAACTGCAGCAAATGGGTGGTGGGGGGCAAAACGCAGGACCCGCTTGCAATGCCATTACATCTTCATGTCACCCCAATCATGGTGCGATTTTGGCAGATAAATCACGCTGCAATTGTGGAAAAATTGCAATGCAAGAAACATGCCACTCGAAAAAGGAGAAGGATCTTCTTTTGGGTGACAGCATCACCATTTGCCACAATTGCAAAATTACACTACCATTGGGGTTTCATTAAGTAGTAATGGCATCGCAAACTCGCCCAGCTGCTATTTGGAATCACGCCGCTTCTGCTTGCGATTTAAATTGCCCAAATGTGAATGGAGCCTAAAAGCGATCAGCCGGCTGTAAAGCCACTCAGACCATTTTTACATTAAAGCCGATCCACGACTGTAGAACACAATTCCAGGAACATGGCTGCAGCCATGATCCTGGTATAACTGCTTCCCTTCCAGCATGCATATACATATGTACACTGGATGAGAAGACGTTAAAGAAGTTGTAAAGGCAGAAGGTTAATCATCTTAATGCATTAAAAGCCTTCTGTTTGTAGCAGTCTCCCCAGCACCCCCTAATACTTACCTGAGCCCCACCTCTGGGCCGAACGGCAGCTCCATGTTTGAATGGACACAGTTGCAGCTCGGCTCAGGTGCCTCCATATTAAGCTGCTTGCTGTGGGGGCACTAGACAGACGGGAGGGGCCCAGGAGCAGCAAAGAGGAACCTGGGATGAAGATCCAGGCTGCCCTGTGCAAAACCACTGCAGATAGCGAGGGAAGTATTATTAATTTTTTTTTTAAATAAAAACACTTTACTTGATTCCCTTTAACGTGATTGTAAATGCCATACACATTTCAAGATCAGAAACTTACAAAAAAAAAAAAAAAAAAAACACGCTTACCTCCCCTAGAAGGTTAGAATACAAGACCTTGAAGACTTCATAAAATCCAAATTTACACAATCCTTGCATGGAATACCCAATAAATGTTGGGGCCCATCCCTTGGCAAGTCCACGGACACCATCTTCCTTAAGAGTTACAGAAAACCCATTGAAAATGCTCTTGTACTTTTGGGGATCCACCTAGGAGAGAAAAATAAGTAAAATTAAATACATACACCGTAGTTTGGTTTGCACATAAATTATAGTGTGGACAATCAATATACGATTGTTAGGATTTTTTTTTTAACCAAAAATATGTAGCGGAATACATATTGAGCTTTCTTTATAAAGAAATTCGATTTCTGAAGTTTTATTGGATATGTTTTATAGCAGAAAGTAAAAGATAGGGTTGTTCCCCCCACCCCACAATTGATGCTTTTTTGGTTTATAGCACAAAAAAAATAAATAAATAAATGCATTTGTGAGGAAAAAAAATAAATAAAATTTGACAAATTTTATTTGGGTACAGCGTTCCATGACCATGCAATTGTCAGTTAAAGTAATGCAGTGTCGTATTGCAAAACAAAAAAAAAAAAAAAAAAAAAAAAAGGCATGTCATGAAGGGTGTGGGGGGGGGGGGTGTTAAACTTCTGGAGGTCAAGTGGTTAAACAAGTCAACCGTTACACCTTTTTGAAAGTTTATTACTTCATTATAGTTAGTCATCAAAACAGGAAAAAGTGTAAATGCCTTGCACTTTTTTTGAAGCATCGGTAACAAACTTACCGATGTTACTTCGAGGGATTGTACGGGGTGATGCATGCAGCTGCAGACATCAGCCCAGTACAGTTCTTTAGAGCGCACGGTCGGCTTTCTTGCAATAACAGCCGAGTGGCTGCTATTACAAGCAGCGGGAGGGGATTACGCTTGCCATTCAGGCCAAAGAGTTCAATCTTTGTCATCAGACCAGAGAATTTGGTTTCTCCTGTTCAGAGTCCTTCAGGTGTCTTTTGGCAAAGACTTCATGACTTGGTTTGTGCTCTGACATGCACGGTTAACTGTGGGACATTATATAGACAGGTAGGTGTGTGCCTTTCCAAATCATGTCCAATCAACTGAATTTACCATAGGTGGACTCCAATCAAGTTGTAAATACATCTCAAAAGATGATCAGTGGAAACAGGATGCAACTGAGCTCAATTCTGAGTGCCATGGCAAAGGCAGTGAATACTTATGTACATGTGATTTTTTTTCAGATATTTTTAATAAATTTGCAAAGACTTCAAAACAAACTTTCTTTCACGTTGTCATTGTGGAGTATGGTTTGTAGAACTTTGAGGAAAATAACATATTTAATCCATTCCAGAATAAGGCCAACAATAAAATGTGGAAAAGGTGAAGCGCTGTGAACGCTTTCCGGATGCACTGTATGCTGCTAGAATTGGAAAAAAAGTAATATTTTCTGCTAGACCCCCATTTTGAGCCTTATCCTGAAACCCACATACCAATTTCCCAAACTCAAAACACAGTTTACACAGGTGAATTTATCTAAACAAGAGCCAAAAAGGAATCTGGATCGTTTTCTAGCTACACCTTGTCCAGTTAAGCTTTGAAAAAGAAAAATAGGTTGATTGGTTGCCATGATTAGTTGCTCCAGTTTTGACAAATTGCCCCCTCTGTACCTTTCACTAAATAAAAAAAGGATGAAAAAGGACCTGGGGGTCCTAGCAGATAGGCTCAGCAATGTCATGCAATACCAAGCTGCTGCTAACAGGGCAAACAGAATATTGGCATGCATTAGAAAGGGGATTAATTCCAGAGATAAAACGATACTTCTCCAGCTCCACAAGACTCTGGTCCGGCCGCACCTGGAGTATGCGGTCCAGTTCTGGGCACCAGTCCTCAGGAAGGATGTACTGGAAATGGAGCGAGTACAAAGAAGGGCAACAAAGCCAATAAAAGGGTCTGGAGGATATTAATTACGAGGAAAGGTTGCAAGCACTGAACTTATTCTCTCTGCAGAAGAGACGATTGAGAGGGGATATGATTTCAATTTACAAATACCATACTGGTGACCCCACAATAGGGATAAAACTTTCGCGGAAGGGAGTTTGACAAATGGCCACTCATTAAAATAAGAAATTAGGTTTAACCATACAATCTACGTAGAGGGTTCTTTACTGTAAGAGCGACAAGGATGTGGAATTCCCTTCTACAGGCAGTACTCTCAGCAGGGGCGCATTGATAGTGTTTTATTTATTTTTTTTTATTTTATTATTTTTTTTAAACTATTAGATAAACACCTGATTGACCAAAACATACAGGGATATACAATGTAATACAGACAATCACACACATAGGCTGGACTTGATGGACTTGTGTCTTTTTTCAACCTCACCTACTACGTAACTATAACTAATAATATAAAACAGCATGCAAACTGGAAATAAATGCAACATGTATAATGCATATAAACAAAGCTTGTCATGTTTAGGATGCTTAGTAACTTGTGCTTCTGACAGACATTAAATGAAAACATTGTTAGCATACCCACCTGAATACGACATTTCACCAAATCCAAAGGTACAACTGCAGTGTGAGTTATACCACAACTGAGGATGCCACCAAAGCCACAAAAAGCATAAAATTTTGTTGAGCCATATTCACAACTGTAGTCGCCTAAATGAACAAACCAAAAAACCATGCTTTAAAAAAAATAAAGACACACATGCGTAATATATTTAGTACCAAAACAAGTTAATTTAGTCAACACTGGTTAGTTTACACTCAAACTTCATCACGTGCATGTAGACACAAACCTGAATTCTGCATTTAACCAGATCTAATGGGACCACTGCAGTATGTGTTGTACCACAGCTTATGATTCCACCAAAGCCACAAAGAGCAAAGAATTTTGCAGATCCATAAGCACAGCTATAGTCCTCTGTTTAATTAAAAGTGACACAATGTGTTACTCAGACTTTATAGGTGAAACAGTCTGCATTTAACATGCTTTACAGTTTATATTGTTAATGTTCACTTATCTTTTTGCCTCCTTCCCCTGACCTTAGCCGTCCTCTTCTCTTTATGAACTAGCTGGTTGTACGTACGTTGATCTATCGTGTACAACCAGCCTGTCAGGCCCCCCCCACTCCGAGCGATCAGTGCCATCAGCTATAGCCAACACCGATCATTGTATTCCGACCGCGAGGAAGGCTCCTCGCCGACAAAATACAATACCTCGGTGGGAAGGATTCCCCTCCCCCCCCCCAGCTGCATCCAGCACCTAGGTCTTACCCTCCTTGACCTGCCTGCACATTATAGCCAGACTTATTTTGTGAAGGAATGTGATGTAGATAATAATAATAGTAATCTGAAAATGTCTATTTTCTTATGTGCATACATATTTTTCTCCTTACTCATTATATAAGTATACAGATTTGCTCTGTTCCTATATTTTCTCAAAATGGCGTGTACCCCCTACCTCCCACACACAGAAGAACGCGGAACTGGAGATAAGAACAAAGAGAGCCAAACCTCGTTATGAAAATTATCCATCTTCTTTTCTATCTTGACCAATGAGATGTACCTATTAGACTGACATAGCAATGACGTATTTGTGTGTATAAAACATTAACACCGCCTTGAATAAATTAGAAGTGTAACGGTAACGAAACTGAGCGTGTCTCAGTGTGTTTACTTTTATATGCATGCATATCAACACTTTTCAAATTAGAGACAGCAGCAGATAACCTTGAGCTCGATTGGAGCTCTTAATCATTTCCATAACAGTTGGTGCCGAAACCCGGGACCTCAGGCTACGGTCGAAGTTATACCGCGACAAGCATTCGGGCGTTAACTGATTAATGAGAGTGGGGTTTGCGCAGCCCTAACAGTACCGGTGAGTTGATTGATATTTTTACCACTGTACGACTCTCTTATCTTTCGGTTGACGGCTGGATTCTGTCGGTATGCTGAGACTGTCTTAGAGGCAGGTATTTCCTCGCCTGAGGTTGTTTAACGAACCTGCCAATGGGTTTCTGCTGACTGTATTTTTTGTTCACTGTCTGTCATTCTTTGGGTTACGAAACTCAGCAGTCTAAAAGTGCTACATGCGTGAATGTATGGTCTCATCTCCAGACGAGCTGTTGGCCTCTGGAGTGAGATAGTTTTTTTGTAGCAGTCGTTTATAGACAGGTGTGCTCTAGGTTCAAGGAACCTTTGAGGGTTATCTCAGCTGCTGGCTTTGCAGTCTGAAAGCGTTACAGAGGACTCACCCCAAGAAGAGTTGTCGGCCTCTTGGTGTAGAGCTGTAGAAAAACGTCTATAAACGGGTTTATTTTTGCAGGGTGGTCTGCCCTTGCGTTTATCTTAGCCTGCTGAGGCTTTACGGTTCAGAGAGTGGCAGGTGTAATGTCCTGTCGTGATTGTATTTGTGGTTTATTGTTTGCTATATACACGAGAGGGGGTGGGGACTGGTTAAAGTCGGAGGGGGGCTGCCCGGGAGATCTGTTGGGTCGCGGGCCGTTGCTCCTCACTACCCCTAATGTGTTTGTTCTTGTTCTGAGATTAACCGTACATTAGTCTTATGAGCTCCCACCGAAGGAATTTGCTGATAAGAACGCTGAGAAAAATATTAACTCCTTGGTTGTATGTATTCCCCTCTCAAGCCGTTAGCCGAGAAACAGAAAGTGATATTGTAAAGAAGGAGAGAAGAAGATGTTGAAATAGTTAACAAAGTTGAAAGAAGTGACGAAAGTTATGTTGCAGAAGAAACAGGGAGAAAAATCCTGTGTGATAAAGAAAATTGGATAAAGGAAGTTAAGAAAGATGGCGATTGTATTATGTATGTATAGCTGATGATATGTTGGAACTTTAAACAAAGGAGGGGAGGGACAGCACTGCCCTCCGTCTAACAACCACTCCTTTCTCACCACCCAAGCACAACCCACTGTGACAACTCAGCCCGGCGGCCATCTTAGTGCACCCATGCCTTCACTTTCTACCCAGTCCAGTGCACTTCCTGCCGGCGGCCATCTTGGTACACCCAGTAAGCTTAAACAGCCTGTACCCAGCCCTCCCTGTTTTAGACCAAGATGGTTCATACCACACACCTGTCTTCCCCAATACGGGAGCATCACATTCCCAGGCTGGATATGTTAATGATGAAGAAGCATCTGAATGGGAAGCCCGACAGCAGGCAGCAAGGCCACCCACTGATTTAACCCCCAATCCGGCTCCAGACTCTCAGTTCCGAGAGGATCTCAAACACATGCTGGCAACCGTAAAGAACAGTGCCTCTTGTCAGCCCCTGCCCCAACAACAGTCTCGGTTACCAGAAGGGGCACCAGTGATGTATGTCGCTTTTACTCTATCACAAGCAGCGGCCTTAGTGACAAGTCTGCCTGACCCAGAGAAGCAGCCAATTCCCTTCTACCACAGGATAGTGCAGATACAAGAAACTTACTCAGCTGCCTGGAGAGACTTGATCAGCCTATGCCAAATCAAAGCAGGATATGTCTTTTGGCCAGTCATGCAGATGGCCTTCAATGATGCCTGCCTGACAAGTGCCACTTCCTACACCTCAGGCGTGGAGTTCTGTGCACAACTCCACGACTGGGCAAAGGAGAAGTTGACGGATCAGAAGACCACAATCCAAGATATTACCCAAGATAAAGGGTAGTGTGTGAAGAAGTATCATGCTAGACTCATAAAAGACACACACACACATGTTATCAACTGCTTTTGTTTCAGGGCTCAGAGAGGATATCAGAAAAGGCCTGATGGTGGCCCGCCCTGAATACCATTCAATGAAAATGTCTGATTTATTGTTGGTGGCCAGAGGTATAGAAAATCAAAAAAGGTAAAAAACCAACGCCCCTCATGGTAACCCATGATGAAGATCCCGCCTACACTCGTCCACCACCACTGCCCAATACCAGGGTAAGGATCACCTGTTACAACTGTGGGAAACGGGGTCACATAAGGAAAGAATGCAGAGCCCCAAGATGTCCCAGACGAAAAACCTACCACTTTCCTCATTGACAGGGGTGCAGCCAAAAGTGTGTTGAGAGCGGTGAACCTGCCTAATAATTCTTTCCTTTCCACTTCCTGATTTGCTTACCAGATTTGTGGTGTCCTCTACATGTCCCTTGAATCTACTAGGAGCTGATGTGTTGTCCAGACTACAGGCCTCAATCAGGACACGCCTGAAGGGGGGTGAAGTTACATACTCCCCTATCTTTAGAAGACTCATCTGCTTTGTGTTCTCTGCCTCTCCTGATGACACTTAATGAAGAAAAAAAAAAAAAAAAAAAAAAACTTCAAGTTCAATACTGCAGGAAGTACTTGACAGAATCCCTGCGTGCCTATGGTCCACAGGACCGGGAGACAACGGTAACTTAAAGGTGCCACCAGTTTCAGTCAAGCTAAAAGAGGGCGCTTCATTGCCCCGGAAACCACAATAACCCCAAGAAGAGAATCCTAAAAAGAGAACCAGGTACCTACTGTGGATGCCTTTGACTGCAAAATACCTCACAGAGGTGGACCTTACAAACGTTTTCTTCAGTGTCCACCCTCACCCCTTCTGCTGGTACCTTTTCGCATTCATCCACGGAAAGAAACGGCAACATACCTAAACAGTTGTGCCACAAGGGGCACAGAACTTTCCAAGCCAGTTTGCAAAAGCTATGGCTATCATCCTTAACACATGACAAAAGGAACACCCGGAAGTGATTCTCTTCCAACATGTTGATGACCTTCTCTTTTGTGCAGCTGACTTACCCCCTGTTGAAGTCACCTCAGAAAGCCTGTTGTGCTATCTTGCCAACCAGGGCTGCAGAGCCTCAAAGCCCAAATTGCAGTGGTGCTCAACACCTGTCATTTTCCTTGGACTAATTTCCTAGTGCAGAGCATGGATTCCAGAAGCCTTCCTACTGATGCTCTGCAATCAGACCCTTCCAGATGTCTCCTGAAGAAATATCTAAAGTTTGAAACCCTTGAGTGCGCCACCCCCGGCGCTAGGGCTCCCAGCCTACGACAAAACGCTCAAGCTCTTTGTATCCGAACGTCTGGGACATGCTGCAGGTGTACTCACCCAATCACACGGCATCAGCCTACGCCCCATAGGATATTATTCCTGTCGGCTGTATGCGGTAGCAAGAGGAGGCCTATTGTGTCTGCGAGCTGGATTTGCTACACAAGACTTGCTTGACAAAACTTTGAACTTGGTCCTCGGACACTGCCTCGTTCTGCTTGTTCCCCATGACGTTGTTGCCATATTCAACCAAGATCCAGCCGAAAAACACTTGTCCACTACCAGACACTTGAGACTCCTGTGTTCCCTCCTACTGGACAGCATTACTCTATTAAGTTGTCAAACACTGAACCCTACCACCCTTCTTCCACTTCTCGAGGGGGGAAAGGAGGAGGAGGAGTAGAGTCTTGACTTGTTACCCCCGTGACCGCACAGGACACGCGGTCACCACTGAAAACACTGTTCTACAAGCTGAAGCCTTAACACCGGTGATGTCTACACAGGAGGCAGAGCTATAAGCACTTACTACAGCACGTAAATGGGCAGAGGGAAAAAGAGCCAACATTTATATGGACTCAAGATATGCTTTCAACATTGCCCATGATTATGGTGTTATCTAGAACAGAGGATTCCTGATGGCTGCAGGAACACCTGTGAAAAATTGATTGATGCCTTGCTTCTCCCAACCCAAGTGACTATTCTGAGTAAAAGCACACGACAAAATGAACTCAAAGGAAGCTTAAGACAATCATCGAGCCAATACAGCTGCTAAACAAACAGCTGGTGGTCCGCGGGAAGTGGACAGCAGGGTGGTAGAAGAAAACCACCCCGTGCTTACCTTACAGACTTTCCCAGTGGACAGAGTTTATCTAAAAGAACTACAGGAAACAACAAGTCCGGATAAGAAGGAAAGCTGGAAATGGAGAAAAGGAGCAACTCTCAGAAATGGACTATTCGAGTGCAACAAGAAGCCTTGTCTACTCAGGAGTATGTACCCAGCCGTGGTGCAATGGGCACATGGAGCTGCCCACTTGACAAAGACTTTTATGAACTCTCTTATCAACAAGTGTTGCACCAAGAGTTACTCCACTGACCGACAGCTTCTGCAGATCATGCATTATCTGCACCAAATGTAACCCAGAATGCACAGAAGAAGCACCTGGCAAAAGCCCTATACCCCATTCCAGAGGATGCAAATTGATCATTCTCAAGTGCCAAGAAGTGGCAGATTCGAATACGCCCTAGTGGAAGTGGTCATGACTGCCAGGACCACAGCTAAGAAATTACTGAGTGAGATAGTATGTAGATTTGGGGTCCCAGAGGTGATATTGAGAGATCAGGGACCAGCCCTAACAACAACCCTTACTAAAGAGATTTGGGCAGCACTGGGGGTTCAGTTGGCACTACACATCCCATACCACCCTCAAAGTAGCGGGAAGGTAGAAAGGATGAATGGGACACTAAAAACAGGATGTTAAAGATGGCCCAAGAGACTAACATGAGTTGGCCAGACAGTTAGCCCATTGCCCTGTTCAGTGTCAGACACACCCCCAGGGGAAACATGCCCTATCCCCTTATGAAATTTTGTTTGGTTCAGCCCCCAGACTTGGTTGTTACTTTCCACAACAGTTACAGTTGCAGTCTGATGTGTTGACTAATTATGTAACCACATTATCACGAGAATTAACCTGAATGCATGTCCAGGTGTTTTCTTCCATTCTAGATCCTGAATCAGATACAGGAACACACCAACTACTGTCTGGAGATCCTTGAGCCAAGTTATGATGGTCCATTCCAAGTTTTGCTGACCACAGCCACCTCAGTCAAGTTGGCCAGGAAGAACACCTGAATGCACGCTTATCACTGCAGGAGAGCGTGTTTTCGGGTGCTGCATATCCTTTTTCTGTTTGATCTAGGGGGGAGGGGCCCAGGAGGTGGCCATCACAAAAATGATAACATAATTATGTTTTGGTGTAACTCTTCAGGTACACATGTGACCACCTTTACCTTAGATTACTGTGACATAGTACCTTGTCCGTTTGACCCTTCATGGTGATGCCATTGGTACAGTGATATCCCTGACGGTAAGGACATATATGTATGCCACACAGACAGTTACTGGGGACAGAGTTGTGGTTTCTGTGGGGGCCAGTGGGTTGGAACACAGGGCCAGACTGGGCGACCACAGAGTGCATTAGACAAAAAAGATGAAAATAGAAAGCCCCCATATCCTAACCAAAGATACCCCTGATACATGCACTGACCCAGCACACAGTCAGAGGAGGAAGCGAGCAGCTCTCTCCGGAAGCTTTGATCCTCATGTATACATACATGTCATAGGGGTTACAAGGGGGGTCCCTGATGAGTTTAAAGGCAGGGATCAGGTAAAAGCTGGTTTTGAGTCTTTGATCCCCATAACAACTGTCAGCAAGAATGTAGATTGAATTAACTACATGTCATGGTTATGCAATAGAGTTTGTCGATCAGCTTACCTGTCTCCATGTGTTCATCTCTAGAGATCAGCTGACCCTCACCTGACTGCTTTTGTAACCTCCCCTCTAAGCATGGCCCCACCCCAGGCCCTATCAGGGAACCCTATATTAACCTGTGCACTGCAAGCCAGCAGTGCTGATCAACCACTGTGTGTTAGCCTATGTGTGTACTTGCTATGTTTCCTACATCTGATTTCTGTTACCGACTTTGGCCTGTTCCCGGCCATCCCTGTCTGCCTGCGACCCTGATGTTCCAGCCAGCTCCCTCCTTCCTCTGCTCCTGTAGTCTACCGTGAGCGTGAGCTGTGAGACCCTGGGGGCCGCGACCTGGAGCCAGACTGCAGCGCAGTCCATCCTCACCACTAGAGGCTCTGGTGAACACCTGCTGGCTCTTAGACTCCGCGCCCTGGGGAATCTATGCTCTAGCTCCCAGTGGGATCTGTGTCAGTGATCCAGTAGACCTGCTTCCTGAACCTCCCAAGGTACAATCCGCAGCAGTCAGTGCTAGGGTCCACTACCTTGCGGTGCACTCCTGATCCCAACGGTGTGCATCTGTCACCCAGCCTCTAGGTGACCTGACACTACACATATTATAACCAACAGAGATTTGTAAATTACTCTAAAGATGCCCTCCAGGGAATTTCTGATCAGTTAGCCCCCACTTCCTACATGACATTCCAGGACCGGATGGCCTTAGACATGGTGCTAGCTGGGAAAGGAGGTGTTTTGTAAAATCATAGGAAAAAACGGGAACCTGTTGTACATACATTCCTGATAATACTGGCCCAAATGGTAAGGTTACTTTAGCTATAAAGAAATTAGAAGATCTGTCACTAGAGTTGAAGAAGAACTCAGGTATCACAGACCCATGGGACCAATATTTTAGCTGGATGAGTGGGTGGCAGAAGGTGCTCGCCCAGATACGGGTAACGGTATTAATAATCCTGGATCTTTTAGCCCTGATTATATGCTGTATTCTACCTTTTGTAAAAAAGTTAATGAGCAAGGCTGTAGACAATAGCACACCTACATTTCTCCACCAAGAAGAAGAGGACCTCCTTATGATGGAAGATGACAAACCCTTCACTCCTCTACAGTCACTCCCTGTCCATAATCTCACAATCCTATAGGGTTATAGGGATAGATAGCGCCTGACTGCACCTCTCCAGCTGTATCGAGGAGGGAAGTGAACAGTTGCTGCCCAATTCTATATACAGCCTAAAAGAGTTGCTGAGGAGAAGGGCCAGGCTAAAAAGTAGGACCTTTAGTATTAGGGACAGAAATGAGAAAATAGTCATTTTAGGGGGGATTGTGAAGGAATGTGATGTAGATAATAATAATAGTAATCTGAAAATGTCTATTTTCTTATGTGCATACATATTTTTCTCCTTACTCATTATATAAGTATACAGATTTGCTCTGTTCCTATATTTTCTCAAAATGGCGTGTACCCCCTACCTCCCACACACAGAAGAACGCGGAACTGGAGATAAGAACAAAGAGAGCCAAACCTCGTTATGAAAATTATCCATCTTCTTTTCTATCTTGACCAATGAGATGTACCTATTAGACTGACATAGCAATGACGTATTTGTGTGTATAAAACATTAACACCGCCTTGAATAAATTAGAAGTGTAACGGTAACGAAACTGAGCGTGTCTCAGTGTGTTTACTTTTATATGCATGCATATCAACACTTTTCAAATTAGAGACAGCAGCAGATAACCTTGAGCTCGATTGGAGCTCTTAATCATTTCCATAACAATTTTGCTATAATAAATATCCCCAAAAAAATATATTAAAAAACATTTTTTTTCCTCAGTTTAGGCCGATACGTATTCTTCTACATATTTTTGGTAAAAAAAAAAAAATTATCGCAATAAGCATTTATTGATTGGTTTGCGCAAAAGTTATAGCGTTTACAAAATAGGGGATAGTTTTATGGCATTTTTATTAATTTTTTTTTTTTACTAGTTTTGGCGGCGATCAGCGATTTTTATTGTGACTGCGACATTATGGCAGACACATCAGACATTTTTGGGGCCATTGTCATTTATACAGCAATCAGTGCTATAAAAATGCACTGATTCCTGTGTAAATGACACTGGCAGTGAAGGGGTTAACCATGTCCTAGGGGAGCGATTCTAACTGTCAGGGGAATGGTTTGTGTGTGTGACGTCACTGATCTCTGCTCCCGATGACAGGGATCAGAGATCGAGTGACACTGTCACTAGGCAGAACGGGGAGATGCTGCTTACAACGGCATCTCCCCTTTCGTCCTCTCCGGGAGGCGATCGCGGGTATGCCCGGGGAGATAGAGTCCGCGGGACCGGCGACGCAACTCACGGAGATCGCGGCAGGCGCGCGCACACACATCGGCAAATTCAAAGTAACGTACGGGTACGTTACTTTGCGCAGCCGTGCCATTCTGCCGACATATCTACAGGAGCCGGTCAGGAACCGGTTAACGACAACCATAATTAACTTGGCAATACACTGCCACTTAAAATGTTAAAAATATGTGTATGCAAATACATAAACTCACAAAAGCAGTATTTTACCATTTATTGTATTCTGAACCAACAAACCAAAAAATATCATACTGAAAAGTTTAATACATTTGAGCAAAAAGCTGGAAGCTGAATATTAAAATGGTAAATCAAAGCATTGCTACTTCTGTTCTTTAGGTACCATCATTTAAGACTTAAAAGGGGTTGTAAACCTTCCGTTTTTTTTCACCTTACTGCATCCTATGCTTTAAGGTGAAAAAACATCTGATGGTTACAGGCCCCCCAGCCCCCCCCCCCCGGTTTACTTACCCGAGCCCTCGAAAGTCCCACATCAAGAACGCGCTGGCTTCTCGGCTCTTCATTGGATAGATTGATAGCAGCGCAGCCATTGGCTCGCGCTGCTGTCAATCAAATCTAAATGTCGAGGCCACCAGGGGGCGGGACTGAGACACTATGGACGCAGAGTGTATGAGACGGGAGCGCGCCCACAAGGTAACCCCCTTGGGAGAGAGCTTCCTGAGGGGGTTATCTATTGCGGGGAGGAGCCGAGACAGCCGCCGTGGGACCCCAGAACAGGAGGATCGGGGCCACTCTGTGCAAAACGATCTGCACAGTGAAGGTAAGCATAACATGTTTGTTATTAAAAAAAAAAAAAAAAAAACGAACCTGTACCACCACTTTAAAAAAGAAATCCAAAGAAAAAATGATTTTTGTGCACCCACTGCATGGGTTAACTGCTTGCTTTAGTCTAGGGGTGAAAAGAGTGGAGATATACTTACCTAAACTGCCGATCCTCCAAAACGCAAGACCGGTTCCTTCCCCCCTCATGCTAGCTGTCTTGTGCATGGACTGTTTGATGTCCTAACGCCCATAGTCCAGCTCTGGATGTGAGGTAGACAGGACAGTCCACCGCTGGATGTGGGGGCAGCGCTGTTTTCTAGAGGATTGAATGATAGGGCAAGTATAGCCTTTCGGTTCACCCCTGGGCAAAATAAACAGTTAACTCACAGCCCACTGCATGGGAGAAAAAAAAAAAAAAAAAAAAAACACTTTTCATGTCGTACTGCTTAAACATACTGGTAGGCATTTTAGTTACTCCAGCATGAATCAAATAGTAAAAGATATTCCTAGCAATGATATGAATATTCAGATATCCATAAAGATTCTGGATGCTAGAAAAGTCACATAACATGTATCATGTATGCCATTTATGTCCCTTTAGGAAGATTTCCATTCAGTTCCACCTGCCGTTCCTTAGACGCAAGAAATGCTCTTTGCAGTTGAAACCCGTATAGTGTCTCTATTGGAAGACTCCATTTTATTTCTGTTATGGTGACAACTCAAATCCTGCCATGTCTGTGCATATGTACCACCGGTCTCTGCCAGGTCCTACATAACTGGAAGACTCTGGTGGCACATATACTGCAGTTCCTAAGATGGCAGCGTGGAAGAGGGGCAGGAGAAGCCATTTATTCATTGGTTTAGTCTAGCTTTAGGTTATAGATTTACTTCTAAGAACACCAAGGTAAAGTGAAAGCACAAAATACTACCCTAGTTATCTATACAAACACATACAAAGATGAAAGCAGAGTGCCATCTAAAAGTGAAACTTCAGCGAGACCAGGCCTCATTACAGCAGCAGCTCGGCTCCCTCCTCTTCCACCCCCCGCCGGACCAGTAGGAGATAGCAGTGGTGGCTCACGCATGCCCAGTAGGGACCCAGCGTGAAGCCGTAATGCTTCACTACCGGGTTCCCTTACTGGCAATGGTGGCAGTAGAACCCAACGGAAACATCAGCTGTGGTGCTGACATCAGTGGACTATAGGACAGGCAAGTGTCCCATTATTAAAAGTCAGCAGCTCCAGTATGTGTAGCTGTTGGCTTTTAATTTTTGCAGGAGTGGGCGCACCTCCACTTTAAGACACTAGAAAATATGATCCAGTTTTAGCAATTTGAAATGTTCTCTCTACATGAAAAGGTACTATGTGACCGTGTAGGACTGGTGTCCAAAAATACACATTAATGTGCAGATAGCAGATGGCAACAACTAACATTACATGCTGCCCATTAACAAGGGCAGCTATGCATTGCACACTTTATCCTAATCGAACCGATTGCTAAAACTCACCTTCAGCAACAGCAGCTGCAGCAGCAAGGCGTCGGACAGGTTGGATCTCTGGAGTGTTTTTCTTCCTTAAAGTCACACATTCCTGACCCACCTGGAAATGTGGTGCATTGAACGGATTCGCCCGGGCTAGCTGCGCAACGGTGGAGTACATTTCGGCAGCTGTGGGTTTGACAGAAAACAAGTGAACACCCTACAAAAAGGTGAAGGACAAGCATAATTACAGGTTTTGGAACTGCTGCAAAATTTAAGGTTCAAAAGTCCACACGTAAAAAAAAAAAAAAAATTTCTTACTTCAAAACTTTTGTATCATTCTGTACCTAATCTGTCAACTGTTTTGTTCTCAAACAATATTCACCAAGGCTTGTGTATAACCAGTTTAGGCAGGATAAATTTAGATCTGCATATACACACACACACACACACACACACACACACACACACACACTAGAAATTGTTCACAAAGGGAAACTTTAATTTTATTTCCCTCCCCGAAGTGAATTATGTAAAATAAGTTAATTTGACATCCCTTACAAATGTGAGCTCTTATACACAAATTTAGATAAGGTCTGAGTTGTACATACTCTATATCAAAGTCATTAACGTATCTTAGTGCTTTGCAACGCTTTGTGGTAGAGGTCTAAAGCAGTTTCCCTGTTTTCTGGGTTGATTTGCAGTTGCTGCAGAATTTCTGAAGCAGGTTTAATTACCGTATTTATCGGCGTATAACATGCACCTTCAATTTAAAGAGGGAAGTTTCAGGAAAAACGAAACAAAAAAAAAAAAAAAAAAAAAAAAAAACTTTAAAATAAACCACTTTGAAGCAAAATAATGGTCAGTGCCCATCAATGCAGCCTGATCTGCGCCATCTCCCGTTTACTCGGCTCTCAGTCAGCAGTCACATACACAGTCCCGCCTCCGCCATCGGCAGTGGACCAGCTACTGTAATTGACAGAACACTGGTCCAATTCCGGTGGCAGGTCTGTGTGTGTGACGTCAGAGCTGATTATACAGGAGATGAAGGCTCAGTGAATTCCGGCGGTGCTCCTCCCCCCTCCTTGGTAAACCATCGGCGTATAACAAGCAACCGTGATTTGCCCCCTATTTTCAGGGGGAAAACGGGCGTGAATACCCTGATAAATACGGTACTTCTTAATGTATGCAGCTATAATCTGGTGTTCAGAGATCATAGGCTATTTTTGTGTGATATAAATAGGTCCTGCTATTGAAAATGTACTGCTAGCTTTAAGCCCTGGTTCACACTGATCCTGCTTTGAAATCGCGCTACTTCACTTGAAGCAGCGCGATTTCAAAGTAGCAAAGTCAGCGCGATTTCAGGTGCTACTTGATCGACATCTGTGTGGCTTCATACACAAATGTCTATTGAAGTCACACCTGCAATCGGCAAAAGTAGTGCAGGAACTACTTTTGCAAATTGGTGCGGCGCCACAAAATCGGTGTGCCACCGATTAGAACAGTGTCATTGCCTCCAATAGGCTGTGAATTGTAATGCGATTTGATCTTTCAAATCACATGACAAATCGCTCCAATGTGAACCTAGACTAAATGCTACGTAAAAGTCAAATCAGTCGGGAAAAAAACTACAGATTTCCACAACCAGTCTTAGCACTAAATAAACCTATAGGCAAAGCCTTTTTTTCCCCCTTCAAATATCGGATAGAAAAGAGGGAATGTTTACAAATCTTGACAGGTTTTTTTTTTTTCCTCTTCTTCTGTGCATGCCAACTGGGGAGAGTCAGCCTCTTCCATCCCTGGGAAACGCAACCTTTGTGTCCTTGTGAAATGAAGTGATTGTAAAAGGTTAGGAGAGCCCAATTCCTGGGGGGGGCACAAATTGCCATGCCTTTAACATTAGATTTGATCCCATCCTAGAATAAAGAGGGACATAGATCTTTCCTAGCTTTTACCAAGTAGACTTCAAATTGTCTGATTTACAGTTCCTAATAAAGGAGAGAAGATCAGATAGGCTGAAGGTTAAAGTGTACCTAAACCCAACAACAAAAAATAAATCATTTACAGCTCATCAGTCCTTTGCTGTGGGGCTGCATTAGTTTTCCTTGTTTATATCCTGGTGATATTGCCAGTACTCAGCTGACAATAGGTATGCCCCGTACACACGGTCGGACTTTGTTCAGACATTCCGACAACAAAATCCTAGGATTTTTTCCGACGGATGTTGGCTCAAACTTGTCTTGCATACACACGATCACACAAAGTTGTCGGAAAATCCGATCGTTCTAAACGCGGTGACGTAAAACACGTACGTCGGGACTATAAACGGGGCAGTGGCCAATAGCTTTCATCTCTGTATTTATTCTGAGCATGCGTGGCACTTTGTCCGTCGGATTTGTGTACACACGATCGGAATTTCCGACAACAAGGTCCAATCCGACCGTGTGTACGGGGCATTACTTGTACTGTATCTACGGAGGAGCGGCACTATCACCCTACAACAGGGTGAAAGAAAGCTCTCCTTCTCCATAACACAACAGTTCTGTAGTCCATAGATAGACTGTACTTTCTGCTGACTTATCACAAGATCAATTTTCTGCACAGATAAATCTGAACACTTTCAATTATATTTTTAACAAACCAAATAAAGAAAAAAGTCATTTTGCATACACTTTAAAGTTTGAACTAATGGCAAAGCTTTTTTCCTCCAGATGGATGAAGTAAGGGAGGGTTAAAGGATAAGCTCACCTTTTGACAAAAAAAAAAAAAAAAAAAAAAAAAAAAATATATATAAAAAAGGCACATATTTTTTGCACCAGCTCAGTTCTCCTGCAGATCTGTCAGTGTATCTGATTGTTCGTACCTCATATGAGGAAGCGGATACATTCCGACAGGAAGAATCAAATAATGGTGCGGGGGCCGGTGCATTTATAACATGTTACACCCCAAATATGGGTGTAACATGTTATGAAAGGTGAACTTATCCTTTAAGGGCTGGTTCACACCAGAAGCAGTTCAGTGCATTTTTATTCTGCATCAAAAATACATGGACAGTGTTTAACATGGATTCCAATGGTCCTAGTTCACACCAGTGCAGTGCGTTCCATTGCAGTCAACAAGAGTAAAACTATGGGGGTTATTTACTAAAGTTGGAGAGCGCAACTCTGCATAGAAACCAATCAGCTTCCAGGTTTTATTGTCAAAGCTTAATTAAATAAGCTGAAGTTAGATGCTGATTGGCTACGATGCACCGCTTCACCAGATTCTGAGGGCACCGGTTTTAGTAAATCTCCCCCATTGTATTTTTCTGTATGGAACACAGCAAAACACATCAAAAATGCAACAAGCAGAAACGCATCCAGAACAGACATTGTAGTGTTAGCCGTTCCTTAGACCAGTATTTCTCAAGCCTTTTTCCCAGCCAAGGTGCCCTTTAAAATGATGTGCAATCTCAAGGCACACTATACCAAAAATGCAACAAACTAAAGGAATAGTTTTACATAAAGGCAGCAACATCCACACATGTAGGACACTGCTAGAGGTGATTTATTCTTCCAAAGCAAATACAGCTTTGCACACCGGTACTGACTAGTATACCAATGTTTCTCTTTTCCCTCAGTTTCTGTTCCTTGCTCAGCTAACTTGACCCCAGTGCTTACAGAGAAGAGCAGGAGAGGGACAATCCTGCTGTGCAAGCACCTGATGTCCATAACCACCAATAATGTCATTGGTTAGGATACTGGAAGATTGTAATGGTGCATAACAAACCCGTGGCTTTGTGTACCTAAAAGGCAGGCTTGATCCACCTGCTGGCTTGAATATAATTTTTAGGCAATCTTTAGACATTTTGCCAAGGCACCCCTGAAGAAACCTGAAGGCACCCTGGTTGAAAAAAAAGCTGCCTTAGACCCGTTTTTTTGTTTTTTTTTTGGGGGGGGGGGGGGGATCATGGTCCCATTAGGAAGGGGGGGGGCACAAGTCCCTTCACTTCCTATCCCATAGCCACAACAGGAAGCAAGAGGAAATCCCTGACTGTCACCAGAACTAGTGTCCCCACTGGAAGATTTCCCCTCTACTATTCCTGTTCTGGTGACAACCCAGCTTTGCAATGATCCTCCACTCTGGGTGATAAAGGTAAACAGGATAAATAGAGAAGAAGGTCAATCTCCCTAAGGGTCGGTTCACACTGAGGCAGCACGACTTGCAGCGCAACTACCTCAGGCGACCCAGGACACAACTCAGCGGCATCTTGCAAAACGACTTCTGTATAGAAGTCAATGCAAGTCACCCCCAAAGTAGTACAGGAACCTTATTCTAAGTTGGAGTGACTTGCGTCGCTCCGATTAGAAAGGTTCCATTGCACAGAACGGGATGCTACTTGTCAGGCGACCAAGTCTTCCCAGTGTGAACCGAGGCTAAAGCCCCTTTCACATGGACACCTGTTCTGTGGGGGGGGGGGGGCGCAAAAACATTCGCCGCTCCATAGAGCTGAATGGAGCGTCCGATCAGGTCCGCCTGAAAAACTGACAAGCGGACCTGATCAGACAGTAATGGGTGTACAGACCTCCAGCTGTTGCAAAACTACAAGTCCCTTCATGCCTCTGGGTGTCATGCTTGTGACTGTCAGAGTCTTGCTATGCCTCATGGGACTTGTAGTTCTACAAGAGCTGGAGGTCCGCTAATTGCATATCTACACTATCAAAAAAAAAAAAAGAAAAAAAAAAAAAAGTTTGCCCTTCGTTATACTTGAACCTCCTAATTATGAAAGTGAATGGACGTGATCTGATCTTGTGGCAATCCTGGTACAGGTCAGACTTCAATAGACTAATATCTAGTACATTAGAACGCCGATCAGATCGGTCCAGGTTGGAGGTCACTGCCTAGACGGCTGAAAACAGCAGAGTGTCCCATGTAGATGAGCACTCAGCGCTTCCTTCTCCAGTATCACCCTGCGCACACACCATCCCCGCTCCTCCTCCTCCCGGCTCTCAAGGACACCGCGCTATAACGAGAACCCCCCGCCAGGCACACAGGCCTCGTCTGCTGGTGACACGCCTCGTCCTGTTACCGCTAAACACGTGAAGGACATCCCGGCAATGAGCACCTCCTTACACCACCTATTACCACAAGCGTGCCACAACCCGCCCATCCCCGGCTCCCGCAATGACTCCCCCACTCCGCGGCCTACTCACACTTACCTAGAAGATGGCGCTCACACGGCCCTCACCGGCTAACAGAGACCGAACGTCCTCCAGACCTAATGAATTTGTCCTTCTGTGACGTAGAGGCAACACCCCCACCACCTCTACGTCGACATCATTGGCTCTCGTATGTAGAGCCGCTAACAGTCCGGTGTCCTCATTGGCTGCTACAGAAGAAGGGCGGATTTGGCCATGTGACGCACGGCAGAAGGACTTTTACGTACACTACGTGAGCGTCACCTGATCGCCCTGACTTGGTGTTTAGTGTATACATGGCTGTGATTGACTCCAATGTCACTGTGCGAGGTCATCTCTGCTAGGTGACCTTTATCTATAGCGAAGTGCCTTGTTCCATCTATTTCAATTACTCACTGGGGAATGCTTTCCATAGAGCTTATAAAGCACTACTTTTATATTTCCAGACTAAGAGCTCGTTCACACCAGCCCAATGTTGCCAGCCGTCAGTAAATTTACAGACAGTTTGTAAAAATCAGTAATTGTTACAACTGTTTGTGAATCTCGGGGGCTCATCGTTTTGTCATGCTGTGTTGACTTTTGTAAGTGTACACTAGTCAAATTGCTTGCTACGGGTATTGTCGATGTTTCCGTATTGTGTTTATACTGTTTTATCATAGTGATTTTCATAGTTTTTAATGTCATTTTTCAGGTTGTCAGTAAAAAATGTGCTCCTCCTCCGCTAATCACAGGCAGTGAGACATTTCCCGATCTCTGCAGCCATGCATCAGGACAATGTCTCACTGCCTGTGATTAGCATGGCGCAGGGCCGACTTTCTGGCGAGCTCTGCACGTGGTGTCTGCGAACACGCCGGAGCTCATCCTTATTATTGAATAGCCACAGTGAACAAACGCAGATTAAATCTGTTGACGCGTTTCAGCCTATAAGGCCTTAGTCATAACACTGCACCAGCCCCATTGATCAACGCAGTCCCAATGCACGGACAAGCACTTTGCCTTAGTTGCAGTTCACATTTGTACGTGGTAGCAATGGGTGTCTTTATTGTACAGCCCTGGCCAAACGTTTTGAGAATGACACAAATATTAATTCTCACAAAGTCTGCTGCCTCCGTTTTTATAAAGGCCACATTTGCATATACTCCAGAATGTTATGAAGAGTGATCAAATGAATTGCAATTTAATTGCAAAGTCCTTCTTTACCATGAAAATGAACTTAAAGTGTTTGTTAACCCACAGGGTTAACTTTACATTATCCTCTTTGTTGATTCATCTAATGTCCCCCTGTGACTGAGCTTTAATAAAAATGCAGCTATATACCTTGTTTACTGATCGCAGATCGGCACTCACATGACATGCCGCCTCTCTCTTCTCTCGGCCCGACAGATGCAGCGGGTGGGGCCCAGGATCCCCCACTGACATCATTCAGGAGGCCCGCTGCAGCTGTCATGCGAAAGAAGAGAGAGGCAGCATGTCACGTGATTGCCGATCTGCGCTCAGTAAACAAGGTATATAGATAGCTGCCTTTTTAATAAAGCACAGTCACAGGGAGACATTAGATGAATCAAAAAAGAGGATAATGTAAGGTTAACTCTAATTTGAGCAGCAGAACGGGAGGGGGTGGTGCGGACACGGAGCTGACAGTCGGGGAGGGGAGGAGACACAGAGCAGGGCTGCGGCTGATGGAGGCACATATGCATTGCTGACAACGGTGTTCAGGCTCAGCAGTCCTAATATATAGTGGTCAAAGTACACAGGGGAGGGCAGAAACTGGCAGGATCAGCCAGATATTTCAGGTGATATGGGGGGGGGGGATTACACAGCACAAGCACTGTACTGTATATAATGCTTTAACCATCTCAATACAGGGCATTTTAACCCCCTTCCTGCCCAAGCCATTTTTCAGCTTTCAGCGCTGTCACACTTTGAATGACAATTGCGCGGTCATACAACACTATACCCAAATGAATTTTTTATTATTTTTTCCTCACAAATAGAGCATTATTTTGGTGGTATTTGATCACATCTGCGGTTTTTATTTTTTGCGCTATAAACAAAAGAAGAGGGACAAGTTTGAAAAAAACACAATATTTTTTACTTTTTGTTATAATAAATATCCATTTTTTTTTTCAGTTTAGGCCAATACTTATTCTTCTACATATTTATGGTAAAAAAAATCGCAATAAGCGTATATTGATTGGTTTGCGCAAAAGTTATAGCGTCTACAAAATAGGGGATAGATTTATAGCATTTTTATTTTTTTTAATTTTTTTTACTAGTCATGGTGGCTATCTGCGATTTTTATTGTGACTGCGATATTGTGGCAGACACATGGGACACTTTTGACACATTTTTGGGATCATTCACATTTATACAGCGATCCGTGCTATAAAAATGCATTGATTACTGTATAAATGTGACTGGCAGGGAAGGGGTTAACACTAGGGGGTGATCGAGGGGTTAACTGTGTTCCTAGAGAATGTTTCTAACTGAAGGGGGAGGGGACTCACAAGGTGAGGAGACCGATCTGTGTTGCTCTGTACTGAGAACACAGATCGGTCTCCTCTCTTCTCTGACAGGACGTGGATCTGTGTGTCTACACACACAGATCCACGTCCTGCCGTGTTACCGGGCAATCGCGTGTGCCCGGCAGACATTGCATCGGGGGCCCAGTGACACGGCGCGTGCGCGATTGCCGTCGGCGGCGCGCGCGCCCCCTGGTGGGTAGGGAAGGTGAGGGCGTCATATGACGCCCTCCCAGAACGAGAGCCGCGCCGCCTCGCTGTCATATGACAGCCGGCTGGCGGCAAGTGGTTAAAGGAACAGGATCTTTATTTTTTGGGGGGTAATAAATACTTTAATCCCATAAAAAACATTTCCTCTGCATTTGAGAAGAAGGCTTCAGGGCGCCCAAGAAAGCCCAGAAAGCACCAGGACTATCTTCTACAGTTGATTCAGCTGAGGGATTGGGGCATTACCAGTGCAGAGCTTGCTCAGGAATGGCAGCAGGCAGGTGTGAGTACATCTGTACGCACAGTGAAGAGAAGACTTTTGGAGGATAGCCTGGTGTCAAAGAAGGGCAGCAAAGAAGCCACTTCTCTTCAGGAACAGACTGATATTCTGCCAAAGGTACAGGGATTGGACTGCTGAGGACTGGGGTAAAGTCATTTTTTTTTTTTATGAATCCTCTTTTTAATGGTTTGGGGCATCGAAAAAACCTTGTCCGGAGAAGAAAAGGTGAGCGCTCCCATCAGTCTTGTTTCATACCAACAGTTAAGCATCCTGAGACCATTCATGTGTGGAGTTGCTTGTCAGCCAAGGGAGAGGGCTTACTTACAATTTTGCCTAAGAACATAGCCATGAATAAAGAGTACAAAAACATCCTCAGAGACCAACTTCTCCCAACCATCCAAGAACAGTTTGTTGACAAACAATGCCTTTTCCAGTATGATGGAGCACCTTGCCATAAGGCAAAAGTAACTAAGTGGCTTGGGGAACAAAACATCAAAAATTTTGGGTCCATGGCCAGTAAACTCCCCAGACTTTAATCCCATTGAGAACTTGTGATAAATTCTCAAGAGGCGCGTGAACAAAAAAAAAAAAACACACATTCTGACAATCTCCAAGCATTGATTATGCAAGAATGGGCTGCCATCAGTCAGGATGTGGCCCAGAAGTTGATTGACAGCATGCCAGGGCGAATTGCTGAGGTCTTGAAAAAGGGTAAACACTGCAAATATTGACTTTTTGCATAAATGTAATGTGATTGTCAATAAAAGCCTTTCACACTTATGAAATGCTTGTAATTATACTTCAGTATACATCTGACAAAAAGATCTAAAAACACTGAAGCAGCAGACTTTGTAAAAATTTAAATTTTGTCATTCTCAAAACTTTTTGCCACAGCTGTAAGTACGCTGCCATTTATTCTTAAGGGCCCAATAACACTGCAATATGTGGGTTGAGCACAAGTAAACACACAAGCATTGGCATGCTGCGTTGCACTTTAACCACTTGCCGACCAGCAGTTTAACATTTACTGCTGGCTGGTGGATTTGTTGTTTCCCCACAACGACCTGCACATCCAAGGGGACTGTCCTGCTTTACAGGCGCACCTGCTCTCTGCCGCTTGTGCTGTGGTTGGATACAGCCTGAATTTGTCAGCAGGCTGTCTGTCTAGATCAGTATCCTACTCACGGTCGGAATTATACTAGTGTCCCCAATAGTATAGCATCCCAAAACACAGTGTTATTTTTACCAAAGACATGCAGCAGAATACATATGGCCTACAGTTATGAAGAAATTTGATTTTATTGGATATGTCTTATAACAGAGAGTACATTTTTTTTTTTTTCATCTTCCTTTTTTTTTAATTTATATAATAAAAAACACAGTGGTGATCAAATACCTCAAAAAGAAAGCTCTATTTGTGTGGAAAAAATGATATACATTTTATTTATTTTGATTAATTGTCAGTTAAAGTGGAACTTTATGCTAATGCCGCGTACACATGAGCGGAATGTCCGTCAGAAAAAGTCAGATGGGAGCTTTTCATCGTATTTTCCGACCGTGTGTATGCCCCATCGGACTTTTCCCGTCGAAAATTCAGACGGACGTAGATAGTGAACATGTTCTAAATTTTACCGACGGAACTAATTACTATCGGGAAACCCGCTCGTCTGTATGCTGTTCCGATGTACCAAAAACGACGCGTGCTCAGAAGCAAGTACGAGACGGAAGCGCTCGGTCTGGTAAAACTAGTGTTCGGAATGGAGATAGCACATTCCTCATGCTGCAAAATCTGTGATCGTTTAATGCAGCACATTCTTTTGTGCTTTATAATGCTAGGAGAATGAACTTGTTTTGCTGCTGATATTCACACACAGTTCTCACAAACTTTTTTTCTTTATTATTTCTCGTGATCTCATGAATAATCTTTTATAATTTTAAAGCCAGATCTCCAGAATAATGTTTAGAATTATTTTTTATAGTCATCTCTTTTTATCATTTTTTTTTCATCATGATCTCCTTTGATTATTGCAAAATTTTTTTCTAGTGATCTCCATAATTTTTTATTTTTTTTTGGTGTTTCAAGTTATCATAATAACATTATTATCTTGTATTTTGTAACCTCAAGGAGGCTGGTTGGTGTCCCTTGTTAATTTGACATTGTCTTTTTGAACTGTACCTGCCTACTCACAAACAATCTGTCCTATTTTAATAACACATATAGGCAAGTATTTTCTCAAAATAAAATATCCATTTATTCTTGTTAACAAAATAAAGAGGAAGGCAAAGCTGGAGAAACTTTTGGAATTTGCGAAGCCTTTTGGCCCCAGGGCAGACATCAAGTCTGTGTAAATAAAAAATGTTATCTTGAGTCCATATAATTTTGAGCCCAATCTGGTCCAGGACTCCCTGAGATCAGGACCAGCAGCAGATGATATCTATGTCCCCAGGCTGTGGTACTATACCAGCCTGCGTCTTCTGTCAGACCAGACTGAACCCAGGCCCTCACTTTCTTCTCTTCGCTGCAGCCTTCCCTGCAGCCTTCCTTGGAGGCTGTGTTTCTGGTGGTGGACTTGTAGCAGGAGGAGGAGGCTGGGTGAGATCATATATGTGGCTGTTCTCTGTCAGCTGGCCCCTCAACCCCTTCTGAAGGTCCTCAAAAATAAGTCGCTCACACAGTAAGCGTTGGGCCCTCCTCCAATTTCAACAATCTTGTGGCTATATAGCAGCCATAGGCCTCTTCAGCATCGGGGGGGCCTCTGAGCACATCATTTGCTTCCCTAATGAGGCCCAGTGCTGCCTCCTCCGTCATCGTCCCCTTTCTGGGCCTTTTTGTTTGAGGCACCTGGGATTGGGTGAGGCTCCTACTGGGGCCAGCCACCTCCTGGCTGACACTGGGCCCGCCCACCTCCTGGCTGTCACTGGGCACAGCCACCCCTCGCTGTCACTGGGCATGGCCTCCTCCTGCCTGCCACTTTCCAGACCCTCCTCCTGGCTGAGCTCATCCTGTGTATAAAAAAGAGACATAGTTTTAGTTTTTGCTTCATAAATCACAAACAATTTTTAGCTCGTGACTTGCAAATTGAATGTTAATAAATAGAAAAGACTATCATTCTGACCCCAGCATTTTTCTTTCTTGTCCCAAACATTTTGGCCACTACTGTCTATTCATATGAAAATCACTTTGTTTAAAATCATTAATTAGTTATCAATTATAACATCTAGTTAGCATCATTAATATTAGGACAATAAATATGTCTACTAATAATAAACCTGGCTCTAGCTGGGCGCATCCACTTCTTCCAGGATGGAAGGCCTCGGTAGTTCCTTGTCAGTCTCTGCTGGGGTTGAGGGAAGGGTGGAGGGAAGGCTGCAGGGAATGGTAGAAAGTGATTCCCTGGCTTCAATCTGGTCGTCCAGAAACCGCAGTTTGTTGAAGTACCACAGCCTGGGTACATACACTTGCGCTGCTGCTGCTGCTCCTGATCTGAGTGATTTCTTGTTTTTTTTTATGCTCCTTCTTATACATGCTCCTCAAGATCCTAATTTTATTGTCCAAAAACTTCATGTTTGCATCGGGGACCTAAGTCTTCACAAATTTCAGAAGTTTCTCCAGCGATGACCTCCTAGCTTGTTTACTATTATAATATAAGCTGTGTTTCACCTCCCACAAATTCCTCATGTCCCTGTATCTGTCTATGAAACTGGCCATGAATTCTGGGTCCTTAAAGTGATTCATCTTTGCTGTAAGACAATACACAAGACAAAAACACTAATGTCAGCCTAAACTCTCATTATCAAATCCCAATATAGGTCTCAATCTTGAAGCAGTATATGCCACTGTGATAAGCCAAGTTAAATTTTACCTTCCGTTCGTCCTTCCTCCACACATCGTACGTACGACACATGCATGTTAGCTTGATATAGACTGCGCATGCAGGAAACTCCGCCCGCCCCTGACGTTCTTTCTCGAAGATTCTCCGCCCCTTCTCTCTTCAGCGCGCAGTAGGAGTAACATGGTGGATAAAGAGCAGGTGTGTGGAAATTATTACAGTAACGAGGAGGAGGAAAGCCCGGAGCCCGAAGGAGGAGATTTAAGGCCTCCAATATGGCCTTTGAAGAGATGGTGGAGATGGTGTACATCTTGCGGAGGAACGACTATGATGGGAAGCATGGACCGTACCTAAACCCTAATTTGTGAAAGGCCAAGATCATGACGAAAGTTGTGAAGAGTCTGTGGCAGAATTTTGGGGTACGACACTCCAAAGAGCAAATAAGGAAACGCTGGTCTGACCTGAGGGAGCCGGATCAGTATAGAAGAATAAAGAGAGTGCTTCTAAAAAGTAAGTACTTGTTGTGTGTTCCTATCATTATTATTACTTGCATGCTGCGCCATGTGCTTTTCTTTACTGTTGTACATTTTAAAATGGCGAATTTCATGTTCGTGGGCACAGTAATCGGTCGTAGGAAACATTGTTCGCTAATTAAATACGATGTTTTGGGCAGATACAGGTTAAATACATTTGGTCATGCCTATTTGTATAAAATGAAGTTTTGTACATTGCTGTCTAGATGTGTTTGTAACTAGAATGAAATGCAAGCTTGATTCAGTGTAATGTAAGGAGAGGACTGTTTACACATCTGGACTCAGGAGCACTAGTGTGGGACACAAGAACAAACTTTTTAAGGTGTCCCACACAGGTGCTCCAGTGGATACTTAGGGTGTCTCCATGTGTGAAAATTGTCACAAAAAGGTAAGTATTCCAGCATTGGTAAGGTAAAAAATCATGTCTTCAGCTTGGAACTCTGCCCAAAACAGACAATTGTACCCCACTTCCCAGCAATATTTCATATTCCTATTTCTGGACTCAAATATCTGTGTGCTAAGTATACCTTTTGTTTCATTCTCATAGGGGAGAAAAGACTCGGAGGACACCACTCAGAGGACACCAGGGACCCACCACATCACCAAGAAGGGGAAATCAGCCCAAGACCCCCCGAGGATCCGGCGGAAGGAGAGGTGGAAGAAGTGGGCGAGATTGTCACCCAAACAGGTGAGTATCTGACACCCCAGCTTCAGGTAATCTATGTATGCCTGCATATTTATAATACATGTTTTTAACCAATTTTTAGGTGATGTGCTGGTTGTTGAAGAGCAAGCTGGACCTTTCACAAGTGACAGCTCCCAAAGGTTCATCCACAACATGGTGTGGAATGGTGAAATAGACATTATAAGGAAAAAACTGAATGTTATGGAACAACAAATGAAGAACGTGATAGATGTGTTGGGGAGAATATAAACTGCTTTCAAATCCCATTCATTTTCCCATTTCTTGGACTAAACCAAATTTTTCTTTTTACATTTTAAAAGCCAAATTTTGAAGATGCACACGGTGTGTCAACATGTGCTATCTGCCATCAAGGGATCTCAATGTAAGCATTTTGTGAGCCCAACCCTTTCCTCGTAACTCTAGTAGGTGAGAGGAAGGGGTTGCACCCCCAAAACACGTCCATTGATCCCTCATGTTGGGAGAAAGCACATGTTGACATTAGGCATGGGATCAGTGGGGAAATACCCATTTGGACTCCCAATTTGTGTGTATCTTCAAAATTTGGCTTTTACAGGGGTGACATCACCCCATCTGATGAAGGCAATATCAAGACATTTTTGACATTATAATGTCTGATATTGCCTTCAGTTTTTATACTTTGAACTTTGTAAGTTCCAGAGTTGTGTACGTTATGTTTTAAAACATGCCTGTTTCTAAAAAAAAAAATTGATAAAAAAAAATATATTTTTGTAAAAAATTTTATAACGCACATGAATGTGCATAGAGTAAAACATTCTTGGCCAACATCAGTATAACATTCATTTTAAGGAGTATTTAAAGCCAAAATTGTAAGGTCCACTTATCAGACCCCCCCCCCTCTGATGGCCCATTGTAGAAAATTTAGGGGGGGGAGGGTTCAGGCTGAGTTTGGGACCCCCAAAAAAAGCCTCTGGCACTCTGCATGAATTTAAGGACAACAATAACATTTGGACACATTTTAGGGGGTGTTTGGGGTAAAGCACTACAATGGAGCTGACAAAATACATTGTTAAGTGACTAGGCTAGGTGTGTATGGGCCCAGGATAGCATGCTGGGGAGGTTAGTGAAGGGAAATATGCATGAAGGACAAAAAAGGAGCATTCTAAACGATTGCAGCATGCATAAGAACAAAGGGGACATTCACAGCATATTACAATCATGGTAATTATGGAATGAGGAAAGAAATAGGAAACATTGGCAAACATTAAATACAATATAAATTAAATACAATATATAAAACAATACAAAATGTGATGTTAAAGGAAAAAACTTACCTTAATATAGTCCTTCTGCAGGACCTGAATGATAGCAGAACAGGTTTCTGGGATAATGGTCCCCAGAACCTGGGGGGAGATGCCTGTCGAGAACTTGAGGTCCTGCAGACTTCTTCCAATCGCCAAGTACCACAACGTGGCGACTAGCCTCTGCTCCGGAGTAATCTGTGATTTTTAAAAAAAAAAAACTTGTTTCGCGATTCAAGTTTTTTTTTTTTCAGA
The DNA here is from genome assembly GCF_042186555.1 of Aquarana catesbeiana. NCBI lineage: Eukaryota > Metazoa > Chordata > Amphibia > Anura > Ranidae > Aquarana > Aquarana catesbeiana. Next base: position 305,011,874 of record NC_133326.1, read on the forward strand.
CACCGCGCCGGTCCTGAGGAGCTGAGGGCAGGAGTTTTTAGGCAAGGCCGCGGCTTCGGCCTAGTTCTCATCGTCCGGATTCGCGGACTAGGCCGAAGCCGCTACCTTGCCTAAAAACTCCTGCCCGCAGCTCCTCAGGACCGGCGCAGTGAAAAAAAAATCTAAGAAAATCGATTTGCTTAAATTTTGAATCGATTTGACCTCTCAACTCGATTCAAGATTTTAATCGATTTTTTCCCCTACCCTACTCCGGAGTGATGGCTTGCCTCATGCAGGTATCCTGCCTGCTAATATAAGGGGTCAGCAAAGCCAACAGACGGTGAAAAATGGAGTCCGTCATCCTGACAAAGTTCCTGAAATTATCAGGATTATTCTCCTGGATCTCACGAAGCAAGGGCATATAAGAGAATTGGTCACGCTGGAGTAACCAATTCTTGGTCCATGAACTCTTCCCCACCCTGTTCATGGACTGGGCTTGGGTCAAAGAATGAACCCCAACACCAAGCACCCGCATAGCACGAACTCTACGACGAGTATGTACCCTCAACATGGCTTCAAAACGGTTGGCTGGTCAGAACGAACTAACAGAACGTACTGAAGAACAGCAAGGCCTGTGAAGAGCGAGCTGAAAATCAGAAACAAGCTGACAAGAACACACTGAAAAAACAGATACGAACTGTCTACACGCTCTGAAAAGCAGATACAAACCCACAAGCACAAACTGAAGAGCGGTAACGGACTGAAAAGCACGAAAGCTGAAAAGCGCGAATCGTCTCTCACCAAACTTCTGCTAACATGAGATTAGCAAAAGGAGCCCAAAGGGTGGCGCACTCGCTATTGCACTTCCTTTCTCTAGTTCCGTCGTACGTGCTGTACGTCACCGTGTTCTGGATGGTCGGACTTTGGTTAGACCGTGTGTAGGCAAGACCGCTTGAGTGGAATTCCGTCAGAGTTCCGTCAGAGAAACCTTCGGAGTTTATTCCGACGGCAAAACTGGTCATGGGTACGCGGCATAACAAATTAAATTTGTTGGATAGGTAGGTCATGCTTTGTCTCTTCTGCAATAAAACTACTTACCTGCCTGTCTTCCCTTGTACAGTGAGCCACTTACGCGCAGCTCGCTGTACAAATTTGGCAACGCTGAATTTGACTGAACTCCCACGCATGTGCGGGAGTGACGTCATCCCCAGCGACTGGCGATCCAGACCCGGAAGCAAGCCACCTGAAGATGTCAGTGGCTGGGCAGGGACCTCTTGATGATGCCGTGAGTATTGTTCCGCTTTAATCACTTCAGCCCGGAGGATTTGGCTGCTCAATGACCGGAGCACTTTTTACAATTTGGCACTGCGCTGCTTTAACTAGTAATTGCGCGGTCATGCAATGTTGTACCCAAACAAATTTTGTGTCCTTTTTTTCCCACAAATAGAGCTTTCTTTTGATGTTATTTGATTGCCTCTGGGATTTTTATTTTTTGCGATATAAATGGAAAAAGACCGAAAATTTTGAAAAAAAATGATATTTACTAATTTTGTTATAAAAAAATTAATAAACTCAATTTTAGTCATACATTTAAGCCAAAATGTATTCAGCCACATGTCTTTGGTAAAAAAAATGTCAATAAGCGTATATTTATTGGTTTGCGCAAAAGTTATAGCGTCTACAGACTAGGGTACATTTTCTGGAATTTACGCAGCTTTTTTTTCATTTCTTGAGGTGCTAAAATGGCAGGGCAGTACAACACCCCCCCCCCCCGAATGACCCCATTTTGGAAAGTAGACACCCCAAGGAAACCTGCTGAGAGGCATGTTGAGCCCATTGAATATTTTTTTTTTTTCACAAGTGATTGAAAAATGACAAAAAAAAAAATTGCACAAAGTTGTCACTAAATGATATATTGCTCACACATGCCATGGTTATATGTGGAATTACACCCCAAAATACATTCTGCTGCTTCTCCTGAGTATGGGGATACCTCATGTGTGAGACTTTTTGGGAGCCTAGCCACATACAGGACCCCGAAAACCAATCACCGCCTTCAGGATTTCGAAGGGTGTAAATTTTTGATTTCACTCCTCACTACCTATCACAGTTTTGAATGCCATAAAATGCCAAGATAGCACAAACCCCCCCCCCCCAAATTACCCCATTTTGCAAAGTAGACACCCTAAGCTATTTGCTGATAGGCATGTTGAGTCCATGGAATATTTTATATTTTGCCTCAAGTTGCGGGAAAATGACAATTTTTTTTTTGCACAAAGTTGTCACTAAATGATCTATTGCTCAAAGATGCCATGGGCATATGTGAAATTACACCCCAAAATACATTCTGCTGCTTCTCCTGAGTACAGGGAATACCACGTGTGTGAGACTCTTTGGGAGCCTAGCCGTGTACAGGACCCTGAAAACCAAGCGCAAAGTCCGATGGGAGCTTTTGGTCGGATAACCCGACCGTGTGTATGCCCCATCAGACTTTTGGAGGGGACTGAATGCTAGCCTCTTGCCGATCGATCGTAGGCCCTGCCATTTGGGGGAACGGTGCTCTTTGTGAGCTGTATGCCTGGGGACCCTTGAGGTGGTATTACTGTGGATTCGGGTCCTGGTCCCCCAGGACACACAGACTCTGGGGACCCTGGATTTGCCATATTAGAAATAGTGGCTGATTCATAATGCTGGGACAAATACTGTTAGGAGATACTGATGTAAATTCCAGCCACCTGTCTGTCTGTTGCCTGCTAGAATGTGTATTGTAAATAAGTCTCTAGTATGGGATCTAAGAGTCATTAGATCCCCATTGTTGTTTGTGTTAATTAACTCCGCTATTGTGATAATGTTGATTGGGTTTTCTGAGCTACAAGACGGCCAGTCTGGCCTAAAGGTCATGTCTGAGTCATCTAGGCTGTCTAAAGGGATTAGTTAATTAGCCCATGTTAATTAGGTTTCTGGTCACAGGTGTATGTTCAGAGTAATATGAGCCGGAGGTATACACCTTGTATAAAAGAGCCTGTATTTTTCAATAAAAGAGGTTCCTGGTTGAACTTACATACAGCCTGCCTGGTGTTTGTTCTGAGCTACACAACTGGATTAGAACGGCACATAGCTGTAGTTCTAATCCCGGAGCATCAGATGACTGAACCATCAGACGTGCGATCTGCAATCTGATTCTATCTCTTTTTCGACAGCAGAGGAGTGTCAGGAGAGTGGAACCGAGCGAGCAAGGGGCTCCTTACAGGCGTAAAATGGTGATTTCACTTCCTCAGTACCTATTACAGTTTCGGAGGCCATGAAATGACAAGATAGCACAAAACCCCCCAAATGACCACATTTTGGAAAGAAGACACTTCAAGCTATTTGCATTTGGCATTTTGAGTCCATGGAATATTTTATATTTTGCCACAAGTTTCAGGAAAATTCTTTTTTTTTTTTTTTTACACAACGTTGTTGTAATGGATGTGATTAGAGTATCAGGATTAAATGCCTATTTCAGTATACATATATTTGTGATTGCTACTGTTTATGCTCATCAGCCTTGACTTTACTCAAAGATCTTGTTGCGAGCTCACCCCTCCCTTATTGTGGAACTGGACTGCAAAGAGTTAAGAAGATTGTGCCTCCTGTCCGAAAGAAGTTACTCTACATAGCTGTGATCAATTGTTACCCCCCTATATGGACATAATCTAGCTTAAAGCTGCTTATACATTGTCACAATATTACGTATTGTGTATGCCTTGCCTTGTGTGACACGAATGTCCGGCTGATATTATAAAAAGCCATGAAACAATAAAAAAGCAGAAGTAACTTTACACTGAGCTGTCTGTGTTTCAGCGTGGATTATTTTCAGAGTGCGCACACTCCATATCGAAACCAATTTGGCCGGATGGCAGATATAAATATCTCGGATGGTTCGGTGGTCCGATCCAAAACATTTGGCGCCCAACTAGGGGCATTGGGCTCCGAATCTGGGGATAGCTGATCCAGAGGAGACCGGGACGGACCAACACGGGCAGGACGGAGAGTGATCACCTCTGAAAAAAACGGTAAGACACTTTTCAATATCTTGTCTACCGTTTATCCTGTACCTGTGACTGGTTGGTCTCTGTGTCCATATCGGCTACCTACGGTCGGCAAAGACAGGTGATATATCTTGCCCAAAGCCTATTGATATAATAAGGAACCTGCATTATATCTGCCGCCTGTTGTATTCTTGTATGTTCTGTTCTGTTGATCTTGTGTCTTGTGGCGGCTGTTGGGAATGAGGGATTGATTATATAGTCACGGACTAGGATAATTGACGTGGATAAACTCCTCCTGGGGGAATAAATAATTGTGCGCCCCAGGAGGGGGCGTCAGGAATACGCACAGCAGCGTGGGGATCCCGTGAGGATCTGAGTAATCCTGTATTCCACTACGGTCGTCACATATCTTGTTGGTCACATCTTGTTGGTTATGTCATGTCCTGAGTGTGTTTGTGGACTCTTGTTTGGTATACACGAAGGGGGCTGGGGTCTGGTCAAAGTAGTAGAGCCAGGGTATAAGAGGAAATTTCTTAGTTACCAACCCCTGTTGGCAGAGATCACAGATGTGTTGGTATTCAGATTAAATGTGCATTACCCAGTCAAGAGTGGTGCATTGAATATTAACTGCTGTACTACTTATCTGTCTGTTAAATGTCTTGTTGAGAGTAATAAGTGGTCAAATATTTCTCACCTACCCCCCCCTGCGGCCACCTCGGGTGGACAGGACTGTGACTAGTCTATGTTTTAGGAAGACGCACACAAGGAGACTTGCATGGCAGTCGAACACAGTAGACGTTCCTCTTTTTCTCTCTCACACTCTCGCTCTATCTGTTTTGTCCTTGTTAACTTGAGACTGTGATATAGTCTGAACTGGTACCAGGTGACAAACAGAGGAATTGCCAGACCCTTTCAGAATCCAAGGCAATCTCGTGACCCGTCTAAAATCCTGAGCAGACACATAAATATCCCTGTCATCAAGACAGAAAGTAGCAAGGCAGCCTTATATATTGGAGAGTGGTCCGAAAGAGGGACTGGTGATGGTCAGAAGAATTGTCGGACCCTTGAGTCCAAGGCAGCTTCATAAAACCGCCATACAAATCCTGAGCCTGGACACATAAACCCTCCAATAGCTAATGATGGGACAGAAGTTAGAAAGACCCAAAGAGGGTAGCCTGGCTTGTGACTTAGTACTAGAGCAAGAAGGAGAGGATGCTGTTAAAAAGGGAAAGAAATTGGCAAAAGTGTGTGGGGTCACTATGCATTTGGGTGGACGGCTACAGCCGGAAGAATGGCGCATTCTTTTAAGGAGAAAAAGCGGATTGTTGATGCTTGGTTCAAAGTTGCAAAAGCTATTCATGAAGAAGGGTGGACAGAACAGGAAATTAATCAAAATGGTTGTATTGTATATGTGTATAGAAAACCAGAAAAGAGGTCAAAACCCGAGCCAGGCAGTCAGCCACTGCCCTATGATGGCGTCTTGTCCTCGGGAATTGGGTACCGCCCTTCATCCATCGCCCCTCTGCCACAGATGACAGCTCCCACTTTGATACCTCCCATTCTGACACCCCCCCTGTGGCAACACACCCTACGCCACCTCCCCCTGAACCGCCCACCCTGAAACCACTGAAGCCCACCCACATGTTTCCTGTGATAGACCAGTCCGGAGCATATTACAAGGCCCAACCCACCCCGTTAATGATGGTAAATTCTCCCACTAGCTCCGTCTCTGGTGAGCCTCCCCAGGACGAGGTGGGCCCTAATAACGAGACACATCATGATGGTCCTACAGTAATAGATCTCACTGAGACCCTCCCACCAACAGGCCAGGAGATTCAGGCGTCCAGCCCCTCCCAACAAAGCCCTGACCAGAGTCACGCCGCCCCGGCCATAATATCCGGAGACAGGCTGGACTCTATCACAGCACCCGGAGGCCTACCTAACATACCTACCGGGGCAACTACAATCCCGCTCCGACAGGTTGTCACGTCCCCCCAGTATGACTCAGAAATGGGAGAGGCCGCAATAGATTCCTTTACTCACACCTTTGGTGACCCGTATGCTGCTAATACACGAACACAAACACAGGGCCCCCCACCATGCACTGTACCACCCAGTACTCCGCACCACCCAAGCTATGGCCCCTTCATTGACACACCCCAACCGAGAACCCACCAAGGTCTCAAGCGCGCACCACAAGGCACGGGGGGGGGGCAATGCAGGCACCTAGGGGAATAGCCGTGGCACAAGAGGCTCGACTGATGTATATAACGTTCACCCCCAGACAGGCCGCATCCCTTGTCACAAGCCTACCGGACCCCGAAAAGCAGCCCATGCCATTTTACAGAAGGATTGTCCAAATCCAAAAGACATATGCGGCCGCGTGGCGGGATTTGGTGAGCCTGTGTGAAATAAAGGCAGGGGATGCTTACTGGCCGGTGATGGAGAAATGCTTCAATGAGTATATATAGGTTATAGTGATCATAGCTATAACTCAGGATGTAAATTTGTGGCCCAATTGAAAGCCTGGGCTCAAGAACGCTTCGCAGACCAAGCGACTAGTATTCAAGATATTACACAGGACAAAGGTGAATCTGTTGAGAAATTTCACACTAGAATCTCACAAGTGTTTACTGATTTGGGTTTCAGCATGCGGAACAAAGCACACACACACATGCTGGCTGTCACATTTGTCTCAGGTCTCAAAGAACCAATCCAAAAGGGTCTGCTCCTATCACGCCAAGCGTACAGAGTGTTGCCCCTTGATACGTTGTTATTAGTGGCAAAAGGCCTAGAATCCTCACAGAGCAGCAGAAAGGTAGCTCGTCTCATGATGGCCTCTGACACACCGTATCTGCCCCTACCAACACAAAATCCGTGCGTCTGCTACAACTGCGGAAGACCCGGCCACTTCAAAAGGGAATGCCAAAGCCCTCGGAAGTTTACCCACAGACAACCAGGCCTCAACCGTGGTACACACGAAAATGCTCAGTATCAGAGACATGACACCCCACCTCGCCCCTCTCCGGATCACATGGTCCTCCTCCTCTAGGATTTCGGCAAGCCTGTGTCACTCACCCCCTCCATGGTATCCTCTGAAGACTTAGGAGGCCCTCTTGCAAGAATAACCCTCCCCATTGAGGGCCATCCCCTTGCCTAAAGGTCAAAAGCCCCTACATGCTTTTCTAGGATTGATCTCCTATTGTCGCTCCTGGATCCCAGGAGCCTCCCTTTTGATGCAGCCTCTCTATGATGCCCTGAAATCTGATCCTTTCCTGCTTTCCCCAGAGGCCATGAACAATTTTGAAGTTCTGAAGGAGATCCTCTCCACAACCCCTGCTTTGGGCCTCCCAGACTATGAAAAGACTTTTAAACTATTTGTCTCAGAGAGACAAGGACATGCCACAGGAGTTTTGGCTCAGGCCCATGGCAACAGGATCAGACCCATTGGTTATTACTCCTGCCAACTGGACTCAGTGGCCAGGGGGGACCCTCCTGTCTCAGAGCTGTCTTTGCAGCCCAAGCTCTTCTGGACAAGACCGCTGACCTCGTGTTGGGCCACCCCCTGATCCTCCTGGCACCTCATGACATAACTGCCATACTGAACCAAATACAGCCCAAACACCTGTCCTCAGCAAGACACCTCAGACTCCAGTGTGCCTTGCTTCTCCCCGATAACATCACTCTCCTCCGATGTGATACCCTTAACCCATCTACTCTACTTCCTCTTCTTGAGGGGGGAACTTCTTTGGAGAATGGAGATCCTCATCTCACCACTCATGACTGCTTCGAAGTGATGAAAATGGAAACAACACATCTACCGACAGTCAGTGAAACAGCCCTTGAGACTCCTGACTTGACAATTTTTGTGGATGGTTCCAGGTATGCAGACAGTGCTGGACAGCACCACACAGGATACGCAGTCACCACCGAAGATACAGTTCTTCATGCTTCAGCATTGCCCTCCTCCATGTCTGCCCAGGAAGCAGAACTCCAGGCCCTGACTATGGCATGCAAATTGGCAGGAGAAAAAAGAGCCAACATTTATACAGATTCAAGATATGCCCTCGGCGTGGCCTGCGATTTCGGGATCATCTGGAAAGCCAGAGGGTTCCTAACAGCATCAGGTACACCTGTAAAACACAGTGCAGCTATCAAGGACCTAATGGATGCCCTACTCCTCCCAGCACAAGCGGCTATACTTAAGGTGAAGGCACACGGCAAACTGAATTCCCAAGAAGCACGAGGCAATCACCTGGTGGATACCGCCGCAAAACAAGCTGAAGATGGGACGCGAGAAGTGGTCAGCAGAGTGAATACAACCATTCTGGATGATCCAATGGATACCCCTGAAGAAACCATACAAACCACCATGGTTCTACAAAACCCTCCTGTAAACAGGACCCATCTCAAGGAGCAACAAGAAGCAGCTGGCAAAGAAGAGAAAGAAGTGTGGATCAAGAAAGGAGCTACAGAAACTGAAGGAATCATGGAATTAAACAAGAGACTGTCACCAACATGACAGCAAAGACCACAGCAAAAAGACTTCTAGCGGAAATAGTGTGCAGATATGGTGACCCAGAGGTTATAGAGAGTGACCAGGGCCCGGTTTTCACGGCCTCAGTGGCCAAAGAAATATGGACAGCTTTAGGGGTCACACTAGCTTTCCACACCCCATACCATCCTCAAAGCAGTGGGAAAGTGGAAAGATTAAATGGCACAATAAAGTCTAGAATGCAAAAAATGTCTCAGGAAACAGGAATGAGTTGACCAGATAGCCTGCCCATTGCCCTATTCAGTGTCAGGTACACTCCAAGGGGAAACCATGGTCTGTCACCCTATGAGATATTGTTTGGCTCAGCCCCCAGATTGGGTTGTTAATTCCCACAACAGTTACAGCTCCAATCCGATGTGTTAACCAGTTGCCGACCACCTAACGCAGATATACTGCGGCAGAATGACACGGGCAGGCAAAATCACGTACCTGGTACATGATCTGCCTCCAGCGGGCTGGGGACGCATCGCACCCCCCCCCCCCGATGCCCGTGGCGGTCGGCTTCATTGAGGAAGCGATACAGGCTGAGGGGGAGGCCACGCATTCGTGGCCACCCCCTCACAATCGCTCCCCACGAATGATAATCTTCTTCTCCTGCTGTAATGTAAACAGCGGCAGAGGAAGTGATGTCATCTCTCCTCGAGCCGGTCTGTGAGTTGCACCAACACTACAGTTTCAGTAGAACACACTAGGCACACTTTTTTTACCCCCCGATCACCCCCCTGTACCCCCTGTCACAGTCACACCAATAGTTTTTTTTTTTTTTTTTGCATTGGTGTCAGTTTGTGACAGTTATAAGTGGTAGGGCAGTTAGGGTTATCCCCCTTTAGGTCTTGGTGACGTGGCGAGTCCCATAAGTGCAGTTCAAGCTGGCGAGGTGGCAAGCACAAGTAGTGTCCCGCTGCCACCAAGAAGACGAACACAGGCCCGTCATGCCCATAGTGCCCTTCCTGCTGCATTCCCCAATCCGAATTGGGAACCCACCACTTCTGCAGCACCCGTACTTCCCCCATTCACTGGCCAACGCAGCATTCAGGTGGAAATAGTTGATTTTACATCACTGGATTTTTATTCGCTGTTTTTCACCGAAGATCTCTATAGATCTATTGTGGACCAAAGCAATTTGTACGCTGGTCAACACATCGCCACTATTCCCCAGTCCTCCCTTGCCAGAGATTGGAAACCTATTACGATTTCTGAATTTAAGATCTTTCTGGGCCTTTCCCTCAACATAGGCATAAATAAAAAGAGTGAGTTGCGGTCATATTGGTCCACTGACCCAAATTACCATATGCGCGTGTTCTCTGCCTCCATGGCCAGGGCACGATACAAGCAGATTTTGCGGTTCATGCACTTCAATGACAATGAACTCTGTCGTCTCGTGGAGACCCTGGATACGATCGGCTCTACAAAATTCGGCCCCTCGTAAAACACTTCAACCAACATTTTGCAGACTTGTTTACCCCCCATCAAGTTGTCTGCGTTGATGAGTCCCTGATTAAATTTTCTGGCCGCTTGTCATTCAAACAGTACCTTCCCAGAAAGCGTGCCAGATACGGGGACAAGATGTATAAGCTCTGTGACAGGGCCACAGGCTATACATGTAGTTTTATGGTTTACGAGGGCAAAGATAGTCACGTAGAGCCCACAAACTGCCCTGACTACATAGGAAGCGCTGGCAAGATTGTGTGGGACTTGGTGTCACCCTTATTCGGAAAGGGGTACCACTTGTACATTGACAATTATTACACAAGCGTGCCACTTTTTACAGAGCTTCAGGACGGACTGGATCCTTCCTTAAATTCCAGGAAGAGATCATCAGAGCCCTTCTGTTTCCAGACGGTGCTCCACCTCACCTTTCCCAACCAAATGCAGTAAGCCGGCTGCATGAGAGGCATTTTCTTTATGTCCTCCCGAGTACCCCTACCCAACGAGCCCCCCAAAAAAGATGCCGTGTCTGCAGCAAGCGCGGATTTAGGCGTGACGCGGTTTTATTGTCCCTCCTGTCCTGACAATCCTGGTCTTTGCATGTTTTGAACGCTACCATACACTAGTTGAGTATTAGCGTAGGGTACAGCACTGCACAGACTAGGACACACTTTCACAGGGTCTCTCAAGATGCCATCGCATTTTGAGAGACCCAAACCTGGTACCAGTTACAAAAGTTAAAGTTACAAAAAGAAGTGTAAAAAAAAAAAAAAAAACACAAAAAAATATAAAATAATAAAAACCAAAAATAGTTGTCGTTTTATTGTTCTCTCTCTCTATTCTCTCTCTATTGTTCTGCTCTTTTTTTACTGTATTCTATTCTGCAAAGTTTTATTGTTGTTATGTTTTTATCATGTTTGGTAACCATTTTTTTGTTTTCAGGTACGCCATTTAGCTGCAGAGCGGATTTATTTATCTTGACAGCAACAGCGTTTGCTCCCACAATACATAAAGTCATGACTCCAGCGCTGTCGGAGGTGATTTCACCACCACAGTTACATACTTCAGCATATATGCTGAAGCGTGGGGGCAGCAGTGGGTGGAGGAGCGATTTGCTCCCGCCTTTTGCAGGAGGATGCCCCCATGCTTCGGCATATATATATTTTAGGCACAGGTTGCGTTTAAATGTTTTATTTTTTGCTATTTTTTTTGTATTTGCTTTGCAGGTATGGTAAGTCTAATGCCCCGTACACACGGTCGGACTTTGTTCGGACATTCCGACAACAAAATCCTAGGATTTTTTCCGACGGATGTTGGCTCAAACTTGTCTTGCATACACACGGTCACACAAAGTTGTCGGAAAATCCGATTGTTCTAAACGCGGTGACGTAAAACACGTACGTCGGGACTATAAACGGGGCAGTGGCCAATAGCTTTCATCTCTTTATTTATTCTGAGCATGCGTGGCACTTTGTCCGTCGGATTTGTGTACACACGATCGGAATTTCCGACAACGGATTTTGTTGTCGGAAAATTTTATCTCCTGCTCTCCAACTTTGTGTGTCGGAAAATCCGATGGAAAATGTCCGATGGAGCCCACACACAGTCGGAATTTCCGACAACACGCTCCGATCGGACATTTTCCATCGGAAAATGCGACCGTGTGTACGGGGCATTACAGTTATACTGTAATGTTACTTTGTTTTATTGTTAACCATCATTTGCTTAGCAGGTACGCCATTCAGTTGCAGCATGGATTTATTTATCTTGACAGCAACAGCGTTTGCCCCCACGATACATAAAGCCGTGACTCCAGCGCTGTCGGAGGTGATTTCACCACCACAGTTACATACTTCAGCATATATGCCGAAGAGTGGGGGCAGCAGTGGGTGGAGGAGCGATTTGCTCCTACCTTTTGCGGGAGGATGCCCCCATGCTTCGGCATATGTAAACGGTGCATGTATGCCCATCATTAGAAGTGGGTGGATGAAGGGAGGTATTCTAATGGTGGGCATACCCACCGATCAATATCTTTTTTTCATGCAGCCCACAGGCTGCATGAAAAAAAAGTTTACAATATATACCCAACAAGGACCAGCAACGTACTGGTATGTTGCTGGACTTTGAGTGGTTATACCAGAATGATGCCTGCAGGTTTAGGTATCATCTTGGTATCATTCTTTTCAGCCAGCGATCGGCTTTCATGTAAAAGCAATCCTAGTGGCTAATTAGCCTCTAGACTGCTTTTACAAGCAGTGGGAGGGAATGCCCCCCCCACCGTCTTCCATGTTTTTCTCTGGCTCTCCTGTCCCAACAGGGAACCCGAGAATGCAGACGGTGATTTGGCCAGCTGACCATAGAGCTGATCAGAGACCAGAATGGCTCCAATCATCTCTATGGCCTAAGAAACCGGAAGCTACAAGCATTTCATGACTTAGATTTCGCCGGATGTAAACAGCGCCATTGGGAAATAGGGAAAGCATTTTATCACACCGATCTTGATGTGGTCAGATGCTTTGAGGGCAGAGGAGAGATCTAGGTTCTAATAGACCCCAATTTTTCCAAAAAAGAGTACCTGTCACTACCTATTGCTATCATAGGGGATATTTACATTCCCTGAGATAACAATAAAAATGATTAAAAAAAAATGAAAGGAACAGTTTAAAAATAAGATAAAAAAGCAAAAAAAAATAATTAAAAGAAAAAGCACCCCTGTCCCCCCCTGCTCTCACGCAAAGGCGAACGCAAGCGTTGGTCTGGCGTCAAATGTAAACAGCAATTGCACCATGCATGTGAGGTATCACCGCGAAGGCCAGATCGAGGGCAGTAATTTTAGCAGTAGACATCCTCTGTAAATCTAAAGTGGTAACCTGTAAAGGCTTTTAAAGGCTTTTAAAAATGTATTAAGTTTGTCGCCACTGCACGTTTGTGCGCAATTTTAAAGCATGTCATGTTTGGTATCCATGTACTCGGCCTAAGATCATCTTTTTTATTTCATCAAACATTTGGGCAATATAGTGTGTTTTAGTGCATTAAAATTTTAAAAAGTGTGTTTTTTCCCAAAAAATGCGTTTGAAAAATTGCTGCGCATATACTGTGTGAAAAAAAAAATGAAACACCCACCATTTTAATCTGTAGGGCATTTGCTTTAAAAAAAATATATAATGTTTGGGGGTTCAAAGTAATTTTCTTGCAAAAAAAATAATTTTTTCATGTGAACAAAAAGTGTCAGAAAGGGCTTTGTCTTCAAGTGGTTAGAAGAGTGGGTGATGTGTGACATAAGCTTCTAAATGTTGTGCATAAAATGCCAGGACAGTTCAAACCCCCCCCCTCAAATGTCCCCATTTTGGAAAGTAGACACCCCAGGCTATTTGCTGAGAAATCAAAAATGTATGCCCTTAGAAATCCTGAAGGCGGTGCTTGGTTTTCGGGGCCCCGTACGCGGCTAGGCTCCCAAAAAGTCCCACACATGTGGTATCCCCGTACTCAGGAGAATCAGCAGAATGTATTTTGGGGTGCAATTCCACATATGCCCATGGCCTGTGTGAGCAGTATATCATTTAGTGACAACTTTGTGCAAAAAAAAAAAAGTTTGTCATTTTCCTGTAACTTGTGGCAAAATATAAAATATTCCATGGACTCAACATGCCTCTCAGCAAATAGCTTGGGGTATCTATTTTCCAAAATGGGGTCATTTGGGGGGATTTTGTGCCATCTTGGCATTTTATGGCCTTCAAAACTGTGATAGGTAGTGAGGAGTGAAATCAAAAATTTACACCCTTAGAAATCCTGAAGGCGGTGCTTGGTTTCTGGGCCCCGTACGCGGCTAGGCTCCCAAAAAGTCCCACACATGTGGTATCCCCGTACTCAGGAGAAGCAGCAGAATGTATTTCGGGGTGTAATTCCACATATGCCCATGGCATGTTTTAGCAATATATCATTTAGTGACAACTTTGTGCAAAAAAAAAAAAAAGTTTGTAATTTTCCCGCAACTTGTGTCAAAATACAAAATATTCCATGGACTCAACATGCCTCTCACCAAATAGCTTGGGGTGTCTACTTTCCAAAATGGGGTCATTTGGGGGGGGGGGGGTTGTGCCATCTTGGCATTTTATGGCCTTCAAAACTGTGATAGGTAGTGAGGAGTGATATCAAAAATTTACGCCCTTAGGAATCCTGAAGGCGGTGCTTGGTTTTCGGGGCCCCGTACGTGGCTAGGCTCCCAAAAAGTCTCACACATCAGGTATCCCCATACTCCATACACCCCAAGCTATTTGCTGATAGGCATGTTGAGTCCATGGAACATTTTATATTTTGCCACAAGTTGCGGGAAAATTAATATATTTTTTTTTTTTTACACAAAGTTGTCACTAAATGATATATTGTTCAAACATGGCATGGTTATATGTGGAATTACACCCCAAAATACATTCTGCTGCTTCACCTGTGTATGGGGATACCTCATGTTTGAGACTTTTTGGGAGCCTAGCCATGTACAGGACCCCAAAAACCAAGCACCGCCTTCAGGCTTTCTAAAGGCGTAAAATTGTGATTTTACTCCTCACTAGCTATCACAGTTACGGAGGCCCTGAAATGTCCAGATGTCCAGATAGCACACCCCCCCCCCAAATGACCCCATTTTGGAAAGTAGACACCCCAAGGTATTTGCTAAGAGGCATGGTGAGTATTTTGCAGATCTCATTTATTTTTGAAAATGAAGAAAGAAAAGAAAAATGTATTTTTTTTTTTTTTTTTCAATTTTCAAAACTTTGTGACAAAAAGCGAGATCTGCAAAATACTCAACATGCCTCTCAGCAGATAGCTTGGGGTCATTTGGGGGGGGGGGGGGGGTTGTGCTATCTGGGCATTTCATGGCCTCCGAAACTATGATAGGCAGTGAGGAGTGAAATAAAAAATGTACGCCCCCTAGAAAGCCTGAAGGCGGTGATTGGCTTTCGGGGTCCTGTACGCGGTTAGACTGCCAAAAAGTTCCACATATGTGGTATCCCTGTCAGAGGTGGCTCTTTAATTAGGCAAATTAGGTGGCCGCCTTAGGCCTCACACTCACGGAGGCCTTGCGGATGCCTAATTTGCCTAACGAGTGGTATGGAATGTCCCCCTGTCGGCGGCAGGGCCGTCTTTAAAAAGCAGCTGCCGGCGGAAAGTGTGGAGGGAGACTGACAGTGGGAAGCTCCGTGGCAGGTATCCACCACTGCACACAGTGCCCAGCTGAGTAGGAAGTGGATGGGATTGTTTGACACTGCGGGGCTGCAACAGTGACGATTGCTCTGCCCTCCACTGCCTCTCAGCCAATCAGCATTGGGCACTATACTTTAACCCGCCGCTCTTCCTCAGACCTCCACTTGTGACTTAGAAGAGGCAGCTGGAGTGGGCTGGATCGGAACGGGCAGGGGTTGAAACTGTTCCCTGTGCTTTATTGTTTACCATAGCAGTAAGTACTGTAGCTAAAGCACATTTGTGTTTGCTTTTTAGAAGCTGTACATTGCAGAAAGGTAGAATATTAAAAATGGCTACTTAGTTGTTCCTGGGAGATGTTGCAGAGCTGATTGTATTTGCCAAAATGGTTTACATATAAGGGACAGTTTAACTATATGGGGATGAAGGTGCCTCCAGATTGCTGAGATTATTGACATAGTATATATTCGATCATCTCCTGTATTCTATGTGCAGTCTCTGATCAACTCCTGTATATATGTGCAGTCCCTGATCATCTCTTGTATCCTATGTGCAGCCTTTGAGCATCTCCTGTATCCTGAGTGCAGTCTCTGATCATCTCCTGTATCCTATGCGCAGTCTCTGATCATCTCCTGTATCCTATGCGCAATCTCTGATAATCTCCTGCATCCTACGCACAGTCTCTGATCATCTCCTGTATCCTATGCGCAGTCTCTGATCGTCTCCTGTATCTTATGCGCAGTCTGTGAGCATCTCCTGTATCCTATTTGCAGTCTCTGATCATCTCCTGTATCCTATGCTCAGTCTCTGATCATCTCCTGTATCCTATGCGCAGTCTCTAATCATCTCCTGTATCCTATGCGCAGTCTCTGATCATCTCCTGTATCCTATGTGCAGTCTCTGATGATCTCTTGTATCCTATGCGCAGTCTCTGATCATCTCCTGTATCCTATGTGTAGTCTATGATCATCTACTCTATCATGTCCCCAGTCTCTGATCATCTCTTCTATCATGTCTGCACTCTCTGACCATCTCCTGTATCGTGTCTGCAGTCTCTGACCATCTCCTGCAGTATGTCTGCAGTCTTTGATCATCTCCTGTAGTACATCTAGCACTAAATAATATTCACAACCCTTTGGTGTGTCAGGGTCTGCAGTTGAGGCCCCCAAAATCTCAGCAGTTTGACATATTGGGATGCAGTCTCCAAAACTAGCTATACTGTATTTTTGCAAAATAGAGACACCGCTTCCTCCGCAAACATCCCCAGGGCTGGCATCAGCATAAAGCAGCCACATTAAGGTGCCAGGATAGTGGAGGTGGTAAAATCTGAATCCCCAGCGCTTCCTCTGTGTTTCCTCAGCACTCTCCAGTGCTGCTTTCAGTGCTGCCTTCTTGTAAGCCCTGGCACTCCAGCACTGCCTCCATCTCCCCAAGCACTTTCCAACATTCCTTCTCTCTCCCCTATGGTGCTGCAGTGCTGGCTGAGTAAAAAAAAAAAAAAACAGAGGTGGAGGGGGCGCATCTATACTGTCAGGCAGGCTGCTGCCCACAAGCGCTGGCAAAAAGGGAAAGCATTACCAAGCCTCAGAGATCCCGTTGGAAGGGATGCAGGTTACAGGAGGGGAGATAAGTCGGCAGGTTTGTCACGAGGATTTGTGTGTCAAGAAAGGGTAATAAAGTGTCAGGGAGGTTCAAAGGTGGGAGGAGGGGGGGGCTTGTGGTTGGAGCCAGCTTAGTATGCAGCCTGTTTCAGTTGTTTTATGCATGCCACTGCCCAGTGTCCTCTGCAGTGACAGAGCAATCTCTTTCAGACAGGCAGCAATTTTTTCTGACATGTTGGTGTTATAAGTTGCACTAGTAAATACAGCTGGATAAAACAAAAACTGTGTCTGTCTTAATTTCAGGCTGCAAAGCAACAAAATTTGATTATTTTAAAGGGGGTGATTCTTTTCTATACCCACTGTATGTAATTCATATAGTTAATTTTAATTGCTTTAATTATTTTTCTCATTACGGGCCTAAGTGGGGCCTCATGTCTAAGTTTTGCCTAAGGCCTCACAAAGCCTACAGCTGTCCCTGATCCCAGTACTCAGGAGAAGCAGCAGAATGTATTTTGGGGTGTAATTCCACATATAACCATGCCATGTTTGAACAATATATATTATCATTTAGTGACAATGTTTTGGATCGGACCATTGAACCGTTCGAGATATTTATATTTGCCACCAGGCCGAATTGGTTTCGATATGGAGTGTGCACACTCTGAAAATAATCCACACTGAGACACAGACAGCTCAGTGTAAAGTTACTTCTGCTTTTTTATTGTTTCATGGCTTTTCATAATATCAGCCGGACATTCGTGTCACACAAGGCAAGGCATACACAATACGTAATATTGTGACAATGTGATAGTTGCCAACATTGCAAAAGAAAAATGTGGGACACTTTTTTGGCTGTAGGCGGAGTCGTACAATGATTAGGGGGTGGGGCATTCGTTTGTAGGTGTGGTTTAGCAAAAATATAAGTGCGGAAAAATGGGCGTGGTTTACGTGAAATAGTGGTCATGGCTTAAATGGGCATGGCTCAAGAGGGTGTGGTTAGTGTCTGAGATGAATGAGGGATGGAGAGGGAAAGGGGGAGAGGGAAAGGGGAGAGGGAAAAAGGGGGAGAGGGGGAAAGGGGGAGAGGGAAATGACGGGACAGCAGCCCCAGATCCTACACAATAAAAATATGTGTATTCTAGAAAGTTTAACAATCAGCAGATAAAGATACTCCAAACACCTGGTGTACAGACCCCCTCCATCAGTGCAGATCCCCCTCCATCAGTGCAGACCTCCTCCATCAGTGCAGACCCCCTCAGTGCAGACCCCCTCCATCAGTGCAGACCCCTCCATCAGTGCAGACCCCCTCCATCAGTGCAGATTCCCCTCCATCAGTGCAGATCCCCCTCCATCAGTGCAGACCCCCCCTCTATCAGTGCAGCCCCCCTCTATTAGTGCAGCCCCCCTCAGTGCAGCCCCCCTCTATTAGTGCAGCCCCCCCTCAGTGCAGCCCCCCTCTATTAGTGCAGCCCCCCCTCAGTGCAGCCCCCCCTCTATTAGTGCAGCCCCCCCTCTATTAGTGCAGCCCCCCTCAGTGCAGCCCCCCCTCTATTAGTGCAGACCCTCCCTTCATCCAGGAGCGGCTGGTGTTCTACTGAGAAAGTTCCCCTCGGCAAGTAAGGACCCCCTGTACTGTGCAGGCGCAGCGCTTGCGCAGTACGAGCCGGCGGAAACAGCCGAGCTGGGGAACTTTTCGGCAAGACACTGGCGCCGTGTGTTCAGTGGAGAGGGGAGGGGCCGATCCGTGCAGCTAAAGAAGCCGATTCATTGGCTGCATGGATCGAGCCCCCTTCCTCTCTCCACTGAACACTAGGGGGAAGATCGAGTGGCGGCGCCGGCGGCCATTTTACTGGAGCCAGCTGCTCCAAAAATAAAAAAAAACAACATTCCCGATTTTCCTGATGGAAATCCCGATTCGGGACAGCCTCCAATCGGGACGAGGGTCCCAAAATCGGGATTGTCCCGGGAAAATCGGGACTGTTGGCAACTATGCAATGTATAAGCAGCTTTAAGCTAGATTATGTCCATATAGGGGGTAACAATTGATCACAGCTATGTAGGGTAACTTCCTTTGGATAGGAGGCGCAATCTTCTTAACTCTTTGCAGTCCAGTTTCACAATAAGGGAGGGGTGAGCTCGCAACAAGATCTTTGAGTAAAGTCAAGGCTGATAAGCATAAACAATAGCAATCACAAATATTTGTATATTGAAATAGGCATTTTATCCTGATACTCTAATCACATCCATTACAGTCCCCCCTCGAAATGTCTATTTCAGTCTGTCCCTGCAAGCCTAGCTCATCTGTCCTCATGGGCCTTGGAACTCTTTTTCGGCTGTATGTTAGACGGGTGATCGCTACCCAATCACCCCCCTTGCCACAGACTTTGCCCATGCGGAAGTCAGATACTTTCGCTAATGTCTGTATATGGGGTCTCAGGGGGTTAGCTATGGGCCGAGGGGGCTGCCAGTCCGGTGAATTATACATGTCTTTAAGTTAGAACTTCCCTGTTGATCCTCCTGTCCCCCTTGCCAAACATGTTTCCAGAACATATGTACCAGCATCTGTAGGGCTAGGATTTTCTATGGTTAGGGTGAATTTCATGCTGTGTCCTGTCCTCCCATTATCCAAACATGTACCTGTCTTCAGTAAGGATGTTCTGCTAAGTAGGGATTTCCCATTTTTATCTTTCTTGTCCAGAGCACTCTGCAGCCTGTACCCCAGTCATTCCCTGTATTCCATCCCACGGACCCCCAGTAGTCACAGTTGTTACCCCAATAGGTGTCAGTGATGCATATATATATATATATATATATATATATATATATATATATATATGGTCCCGGGGGCCTAATGCTCTATCCCAGGACCGGATTCTGTGGCAACATGTGTATTGGATAGATTATACCAGAATTGTGTTATGCCATCTTTCTGTTTGATGGCTACCTCCTGTGCCTGAACAATAATCACAATGAAAAGGATATACAGGATCATGGTTTGGTCCCCTTGGTCTCTTCCTCGGGTACAGGAACTTTCTTGCAGTGGGAGGCGTGTATCCACGAGTTCTTTCCGGCCACTTTTACTGATGTGGTGGTTGTTAGGAGGACCTGGAAAGGACCATCATATCTGGGTTCAAGGGTGTGCTTTCTCACAAACTTCTTTACCAGGACCCAATCACCGGGGACCAGCTTGTGTGTTCCTGTATCTAACTCAGGATCTGGAATGGAAGAGAATACCTGCAAGTGGATATGGGTTAGTTCTTGAGATAAAGCAGTCATATACCACTGACCAGACCACTTTTTACAATTTGGCACTGCGTCGCTTTAACTGCTAATTGCGCGGTCATGCAATGCTGTACCCAAACGAAATTTGCGCCCTTTTCTTCCCACAAATAGAGCTTTTTTTATGGTATGTGATCACCTCTGCCATTTTTATTTTTTGCGCTATAAACGGATTTTGAAAAAAAATGATTTTTTCTACTTTTTGTTATAAAAAAATCCAATAAACTCAATTTTAGTCATACATTTAGGTCAAAAGGTATTCGGCCACATGTCTTTGGTAAAAAAAATGTCAATAAGCGTATATTTATTGGTTTGCGCAAAAGTTATAGCGTCTACAAACTAGGGTACATTTTCTGGAATTTACACAGCTTTTAGTTTATGACTGCCTATGTCATTTCTTGAGGTGCTAAAATGGCCGGGCAGTACAACCCCCCCCCCCCAAACACATGTGGTATCCCCATACTCAGGAGAAGCAGCTAAATGTATTTTGGGGTGCAACTCCACATATACCCATGGCCTGTGTGAGCAATATATCATTTAGTGACAACTTTTTGTAAATCTTTTTTTTTTTTGTCATTATTCAATCACTTGGGACAAAAAAAATGAATACTCAATGGGCTCAACGTGCCTATCAGCAATTTCCTTGGGGTGTCTACTTTCCAAAATGGGGTCATTTGGGGGGAGGGGGGGGTTGTGCTATCTTGGCATTTTATGGCCTTCAAAACTGCAATAGGTAGTGAGGAGTGAAATCAAAAATTTGCATCATTAGAAATCCTGTAGGTGGTGATTGGTTTTCGGGGTCCTGTACGCGGCTAGGCTCCCACATCAGGTATCCCCATACTCAGGAGAAGCAGCAGAATGTATTTTGGGGTGTAATTCCACATATAATAAAATATGAAAAAATACAAAGCGCTGTGATGGTTAAAATATAGCAAAAATCAAACTGATCATATATAAAAGAAAGGCTGCTATCAATACCAGGTGCTCAACATCCCTTCACAAAAACGTATAAAATAATAAATTGAAGCGCTTAACTCTATAATCAGTAAAAAATTAAGAATGCATTGCTGTGCATCCCGCACATAAAATTCACCCGTGTGAAAAACAACAACCAGTGTAAAAAGTGTTACAAAAACTCATAGAAACTAAAAAGGGTATACCGTGATCTTACACAAAAATAAATAAGTGAAGATACTCAAACATGTATATAAAAACTATTCTTCCATCATAAAAATATAAATAATGAAAATTAGTAAGCTAAATGTGTACGTGATGTGATTAAACAAGAAAAAAAGAGGCGATAAAGACAATGAAAAGGACTGATATATAATATGTCCCAACAGTTGTGGTTCTTGATTGATTAATTGGAGTGTCAGCTTGTCATTTAAACAATTCTTCCATCCACCTCCATTCTCATCAAGGACAGCTTACCACACCGTTGATTATATGTAAATCAAAGAAATGAACAAGGAAAAAAATCATTGCGCAATGAACTCCATGTAGTACACCAGCAAAAACACACTCAGAGGTTCACTCACGTGCGCCCAGTGGTTATAAAAGCATATGGAACAAGCATTAGCAGTCAGCCGCTGTGAACGAGAGAAAGGATCGCTACAGTGCACCGCTCTGTGTCAGCCTGCAGAGTGCGTCCTTGGCTCCTCCTACGCGTTGCGTCACTGTCACGTGACTTTCTCAAGGATCCTTGAGAATACCACCCTTTATCCACCCACTTCTAATGATGGGCATACATGCACCATTTTTTTTTAACCGTGGTGGTGAAATCACCTCATACAGTGCTGGAGTCGCTGATTTACGTATCTTGGGAGCAAACGCTGTTGCTGTCAAGATAGATAAACCTGTGCTGCAGCTGAATGGCATACCTGCTAAGCAAATGATGGTTAACAATAAAACAAAGTAACATTACAGTATAACAGTAATGCCCCGTACACACGGTCGGATTTTCCGAAATTCCGACCGTGTGTGGGCGCCATCGGACATTTTCCATCAAATTTTCCGACACACAAAGTTGGAGAGCAGGAGATAAAATTTTCCGACAACAAAATCCGATCGCGTCAATTCCGACCGTGTGTGGCCTGTTCCGACGCACAAAGTGCCACGCATGCTCAGAAGAAATTCCGAGACGGGACAGCTCGTTCTGGTAAACTTAGCGTTCGCAATGGATACAGCACTTTCGTCACGCTGCAATGTTAAAAATGGTTTCATACAGCGCACTCTCTTCTTCTTTATAATGTGACAAGAATTAAGTAGTTTTGCTGCTCATATTCACACACACTTCTCACAAAGTTTTATTTGTGTTTTTTTAGTGGGATTCCCTGAATATATTGTTATTAGTTGTCACATCTGACAGTTTTATATTTTTAATTTTTTTTTTTTTGGATTTTAAGCCTTTTTTTTTCTTTAATGTTTGGATTTTTTCCAAGGCTGATCTTTGTTCAATGTTATTTTTATTTTTACTCCAGAATATTTTTGGGTGTGTTTTGTGTGTCAAGTTACCCCAACACCATTGATATATTTTATTATTTATTCTCAAGGAGATTGTTTGGTGTTGGTGTCCCTTGTTCATTTCACATTGTATATTTGAAATGTACCTGAATCCTCACAAACCAACTGTCCTTTTTGAAGTAAAACACATAGGAGAGTATAATTCAAAACAAAAATCCTTTATTAAGGGATCAGAACCAAACAAAGAGGAAGGCAACACTGGATCAACAGGCGAAATTAGCGAAGCCTGGGACCCCCACGGCAGACATCAATTCTTCAACATCAAAATTGGTGGCCTGAGGAGTCCATATCTAAGGGAGGGCAGTCTGGTCCAGAATTCACAGAGATCCGGATAGCAGCAGATGACATATGTGTCCCCAGGCTGTGGTACCACAAGAGGCTACATCTTTTGGCCGACCGAACCCAGGGCAATCACTGTCTGGTCTTCCTTCCACGCTTCCTTCCGGGCTGTGGCTGTGCAGTTGGAGATGTGGCAGGAGGAGGAGTAGGACCTGGAGGAGGAGGAGGACTGGGGGGACCTGTAGGAGGACTGGGGGGACCTGTAGGAGGACTGGGAGGACCTGGAGGAGAGGGAGGAGGAGGACCTGCAGGAGGAGGAGGAGGACCAACGCGAAGGTGTGTCTGAGGTGTAATTTGGCCCCTCATACCTTTCTCCAGAGCCTCCGATATGAGGGCCTCACACAAGACTTTTTGGCCCTCCTCCATCCTCTGCATTTTATAGGCTATGAAGGCAGCAATGTTCTCCTCCATGGTGTGGGGCGCTCCCAGGACCTCTGTAGCCCTCCAAAAGAATGCTATAGCAGCCTCCTCTAGGGTACTCCTCCTACTGCCACTTTCTCTTTTCAGGGGGGGTGGAGGGACCTGCAGATCAGCCAGCCGGCTCGGCCCGGCCACCTCCTGGCTGAGACTTCCCTATGTATGATAAAGGGACATGGTTGTAATGTTTTGCATCAATCACAATCCTAAATTAGTACTCCCAACTAACATCCAGTTAACATCATTGATTGGACAAGCAGAAATATTTAGAGTAATGCTATACCTGGCTCAAGCTGGGCTCCTCCACATATCGCCTGGAAGGCCCAGGTTGGGCGTCAGAAGCCTCAGCCGAGGGGGAAGGAAGCGTGGAAGGAAGACTGGAGAGGGATGGCCTGGGTTCAGTCTGGCCTGCCAGAAAATGCAGCCTGTCGTAGTACAACATCCTGGGGACATAGATGTCATCTGCTGCTCCGGATCTCTGTGAATCCAGGACTTTCTTGCGCTCCCTCAGATATGTGCTCCTCAGGCCACCAATGAAGATCTTTAAATAGGTGATGTCTGCCGTGGGGATCACCTGCTTCACAATTTCACACAATTGCTCCAGTGCTGCCTTCCTTTTTGCTTGGTTCTTGAAATGGGGGTGGGTAATCTCCCACAGACAGGGCAGCTCACTTAGCATCTCTACGAATACTGACATGAAGTCATTGTCTTTCATTAAGATATCCATGTTCACTGCAAGACACAACACAAGACAAAGCCTAATGTCAGACAAAACTCTCCTAATCTTGTTACAATATAGGCCTCAATCTAGAAGCAGTATAGGCACAAGTTTGTCTCTTACCTTCGTTCTTACGATCGGCGCGTCCAATGCTCCTTCCTCTGCTCACAGATCGTACGTAATACGCACGCGTGTTACGCTTTATACACACTGCGCATGCGTGTAACTCCGCCCGCCCCTGACGTTCTTTCTAGTCTATTCCCCGCCCCTTTTCGTTCGGCGCAGTGGGTGAAGAGCACATGGCGGAGTTACAGCAGGTGCATGCTAATTCTAGCAACGAGGAGGAGGAGGAGGAAAGCCCGGATCCAGGCACGTCCCGATCCAGAAGGAGACATTTTAAGGCCACAAATATGTCCTTTGGGGAGATGTTGGAGATGGTCGACATCATGAGGAAGTCCGACTATGACGGAAAATATGGACCTTACCCCCACCCCAACATCCGAAAGGCAAAAATCATTGCTAAAGTGATCAAAAGCCTTCACAGGAATTTCGGGGTACGAAGATCTAAAGATCAGCTCAGGAAGCGGTGGTCGGACCTGAAGTTGAGAGAGCCAGAGCAGTACCGAAAGATCCGGAGAGTGCTGCAAAAAAGTAAGTAGTTGTGCTGTGTTCCTATTCTTTCTGTCTTTATTCTGTTCATTCTGCTCCATATGCTTTTATTAATTGTAACGTTTAAAAGGGCAACTTTAATGTTCATGGGCCCATTATTCGTTCGTATCAAACATTTTTCTTTCGGCCTCTAGAACACCATTGTTTAGGCCATATGCATTTTCACACATTTTTTGGGGCCTACTTGGATGCCAAATATTTGTTTGTGTAGATGGGTTTGTTACTAGAATGAAATGCCAACTAGATTGTGTGTAAGGAGAGGACACTGAGCAGCTGTTTTCACATCTGGACACTGGAGCACTAGTGTGGGACCCCAGAACACCATTTTTATTAGGGGGGCCACACAGGTGCTCCAGGGTATACTATAGGGGGGTCTCCATCTGTGAAGCTTGTACTAAACAGGTAAAGTATTGTAGCTTGACAAAGGCCAATAAAAAAAATACATCTTGGAACTCTGCTAAAATAGACAATTGTACCCCACTTCCAAGCAATGTTTCCTATTTCTAGTTCTGCCATCAAATATCTGTGTGCTAAGTATACCATTTTTGTTTTACATAGGGGAGAAAAGACTCGGAGGACACCCCTCATCCCAGGAGAACACAGACCCCCCCACCTATGGAAGAAGGTGAAATACCACCAACACAAGAAGAAGAGCAGGAGGAAGAAGAAGATGTGGTGGAGATTGGCACCACAATAGGTGAGTGTCTGCGACCACAGGCTCAGGTAAAAGAGATGGATGGTGGCAGATTTTTGAGACCTTTTTTTTTGTTCTTTATCTCTTTTTAGGTGATCGTGATGTGAGGGATAGAGAACGTTTCACATCTGAAAGTGCCCAGATACTGATCGGGGAGATCATGGGGTGTAATCTCGAATTGCACAACATACAGCAACAAATCAGTGATGTTATTAAAAAAAAAAAATAACATCATTGATGTTTTGGGGCGAATTTAAACCCCACAAAATCACCTGTTTTATTGTGGTCCAATCTTCTTAAATTTTTTTCAATGTTTAGAAAAGCCAAATTTGGAGGATGCACACAGTGTGCCAACATGTGCTATCTGCCATCACGGGAGATCAATGGACGCGTTTTGGGGGTGCAACCCCTTCCTCAATTATAAAGTCGCATTGAGGAAGGGCTTGCTCCCCCAAAACACGTCCCTTGATCCCCCCTGATGGCAGATAGCACATGTTGACATTCGTAAATTGGTGTGCATCTTCCAAATTTGGCTTTTCCAGGGGTGATTTCCACCCATCTGAACGCTATATCAAACCCAGTTCCTAAATACTGATGTCTGATATAGCCTTCAGGTTTTCCCATATGTGAACTTTGTAAGTTCAAGTTTTTTGGCATTCTTGTTGGTTTTACACAGGCCTGTTTTATCTGAAATGGATATTTCAATTTTTGATAATGCTGCTGCAAAAATTGTTATACAACAAACATGTTGGTTTGTTTTAAAAACCTTTCGTAAATGCACATGTGATTGTGCAGGTATAAAAAAGTGGCTTACTCAAGAATGTGTGGATTATTATCTCAACACTACAACACTTTTGGGGTGATGTAATTGCTGTTTTATGCAAAAATGGGGGTTATTTCCTAAGGGCAAATACACTTTGCACTACAAGTGCAGGTTCAGTGCAGTTGCAAGTGCACTTGTAGTGAAATGTGTTTTTGCATTTAGGAAGTACCAGCCAACACTGTTTTTTATAAGGTTACCCAATCACGACATTTTCTGCACTCAACACATTTCTGTCAGGGTCAGCTAAAACAAACACAAGCAGTAAATGTCCACAAAGAATTTCTTTTGGTTGTTTTTTATTTGAAAAAGGTTTCACAGATTGTCTGGCATATTGATAGCCCCCCTACCCGCAAAGAACTCCAGGTATCGTAACCGGACATCACGGGCACTCAGGGAGGGCAAGCCAGGACGGCCACTTTCAAGCGCCGTCAGTGTTGATGGATTTGGGATTCCGGCCTCAGGCCCAACTGAGCCAGCATAGTTGGCTGAATGTTTTCTTAAAAAATTATGGAGAACACAGCAGGTAAGTATTATATGGTTCAGTTTATACTCCGCCATATGGATGGGTGTCAGAAATAATCGGAACCGGCTGGCCAGGATTCCAAATGTGTTCTCCACCACTCTTCGGGCTCTGGCCAGCCGGTAATTAAAAACCCTCTGTTCCGGGGTGAGGGTCCTCATCGGGAATGGCCGCATCAGGTGGTCCCCCAGCGCAAATGCTTCATCAGCAACGAACACAAATGGGAGACCTTCAACATTGTCCTCTGGAGGTGGCAAGTCCAAGCTGCCATTCTGGAGACGCCTGTAGAACTCCGTCTGGGCGATGACTCCACCATCGGACATCCGGCCATTCTTCCCCACGTCCACATACAGGAACTCGTAATTAGCCGACACCACCGCCAACATCACTATACTATTAAACCCCTTGTAATTATAATAGTACGACCCCGAGTTGGGTGGTGGGACGATGTGGACGTGTTTCCCATCAATTGCCCCTCTGCAGTTAGGAAAGTCCCACCGCTGGGCAAAGTGGGAGGCCACAGTCTGCCATTCCTGTGGCGTTGAAGGAAACTGTTGAGGAAAAAACAATAAACATTACTATTTTTTCACAGAAACATGGCAAGCAGATTATACACAAACATTATGGGGCAACCTCCAGATAGCATTTATTAAGGGGAATTTAACAACAACAAAGTATAAGGTACACCTATCATATTCCCCCTCCCCCCCTCATGGGCCATTTCTAACATTATAGGGGGGGGAACTCTTGGACAGGTAACCCTCTTCACTTCATTGAGAGATGAATGCCTAAATACAGGGTATTACTTGGAACAGACCCTCCTTAGTTACACTATTGGCAGACCACTGGACAGGTAAGAAGTGTCTGAATACAAAGATATAAATACACACTGTACACATTTGAGGACATTTGGACATTCTGCTATTACCTATCAAGATAATAATAGGATACAAAAACTTTAAACAGTACCATTTGAAAGTATACAGGCAGGCCCTTGCACTACATGCTTTGGGTAATTCATCCATAAATCTGAGCACTAAAGAGATGGGTATAGTGTGTATGGGTTTGGCAAAGTCAGCAGATAGATGATTGAGGATAGAGAATTGGGATCAGCTGACTTAGCAGTTGGGGGGAGGGAGGGTTACAAAAAATTTGGGGACACCACAAAAAAAAGCCTCTGGCACTCTGCCTGAATTTAAATAAAAAATAACATTTCCAAACATTTTAGGGGGTGTTTGGGGTAAAGCACTACTATAGAGCTGATAAAATACATTGTTAAGTGACTACATGAGGTGAATATAGGGGCAGGAGACACCATGCTGGAGAGGTTATTGAAGGGCAAATATGTATGAAGGACATAAAATAATAATTACATAAAAATCCAGCATGCATGAGGACAAAGGGGACATTCACAGCATATTACAATCATGGTAATTAGGGAATGAGGAAAGAAATACAATATATTAGCAAACATTCAATACAATAAAATGTGATATAAAAGGAAAAAATCTTACCTTCATATACTCCTTCTGCAGGACCTGGATGATGGCAGAACAGGTCTCTGGGATAATGATACCCAGAGCCTGGGGGGAGATGCCTGTCGAGAACTTGAGGTCCTGCAGGCTTCTCCCTGTGGCCAAATACCGCAAGGTAGCGACCAACCTCTGCTCCGGAGTGATGGCTTGCCTCATGCAGGTATCCTGCCTGCTGATATAGGGGGTCAGCGAAGCCAACAAACGGTTAATCCGTCATCCTGAGAAAGTTCCTGAAATCATCAGGATTATTCTCACGGATCTCACGGAGCAAAGGCATATGACAGAACTGGTCACGCTGAAGCAACCAATTCTTGGTCCATGAACTCCTCCCCACCCTGTTCATGGACTGGACTTGTGTCAAGGTCAGGACCCCAACACCAAGCCCCCGCACAGCACGAACTCTACGAGGAGTACGCATACGAAACATGGCTAGAAAACGGTCGGCTGCTCAGAACGAAGTAACAGAACGCACTGAAGAACAGCAAGGCCTGTGAAGAGCGACCTGAAAAACAGCAACGAGCAGGCAAGATCACACAGAAAACTCCGATACGAACTGACTGCACGCACTGAAGAGCAGATACAAACCCACAAGCACAAACTGAACGGCAGAAAACGTTCTGAAAGCCACGAGTCTGAAAAAGCGCGAATCGTCTCTCACCAAACTTTTACTAACACGAGATTAGCAAAAGGAGCCCAAAGGGTGTCGCGCTTGGTTCTGAACCGGCCTTTTCTAGTCTCGTCGTACGTGGTGTACGTGACCGCGTGGTTGTCGATCAGAAATTCCGACAACTTTGTGCGACCGTGTGTAGGCAAAACAAGTTTGAGCCAACATCCGTCGGAAAAAATCCTAGGATTTTGTTGTCGGAATGTCCGAACAAAGTCCGACCGTGTGTACGCCCTATAAGACTTAACATACCTGCAAAGCAAATACAATAAAACATAGTAAAAGTAAAACAGAGCGAGAACAATAGATATAGAACAATAGTGAGCGAACAGTATAGTGGACAGTAGAGAGCGAACATAAGAGAGAAAACAATAGGCAGAGAGAGAAGAAAAATACAACCACAACTATTTTTGGATTTTTTTTTTTTTTTGTGTTTTTGTGTGTTTTTTTTTTCAAATCTATAAAAACTGTAAAATAACTGTAAACTGAACATTGCAGATTAGGGTCTCTCAAAATGTGATGGGCATCACATCTTTCGAGACCCTGTGTATGTGTGCCTAGGACTGCGTGGTGCTGTACCCTATGATAATACTCAACTAGTGTGTGGTAGCATTTGAAACAGTCACTGATGCAGAGACCAGGTTGGTCAGGACAGGAGGGACAATAAAAGCAGGTGTCACGCCTAAATCCGCGTTTTCTGCAGACACGACATCTTCTTTGGGGTGTTCTTTGGGTAGGGGTACCAGGGAGGACATAAGGAAAATGCCTCTCATGCAGCCGGCTCACTGCATTTGCATTGGGAAGGTGGGCCAAAGCACCGTCTGGAAACAGAAGGGCTGTGACGATCTCTTCCTGGAATTGAAGGAAGCATCCAGTCCGTCTTGAAGCTTTGTATAGCACAAAAGCGTTCAGCAGAGCCAATTGAAATAAATATACAGACACTTTTTTGTACCAGCGTCTGGCCTTACGGGCAATTAGGTACGGCGAAAACAACTGGTCGTTGAGATCCACCCCTCCCATATTAAGGTTGTATTCGTGGACACAGAGGGGTTTCTCCACAACACCAGTCGCCGTAGGAATTTGGACTGTCGTGTCTGCATGAGGCGAGGACAGAACGAAAACATTCCCTCCACTTCACTGCTAACAAATTATTACACTTCAAGCAGGCTCTCTCCCCCCATCTACAGTCAGGTCCATAAATACTGGGACATCGACACAATTCTAATCTTTTTGGCTCTATACACCACCACAATGGATTTGAAATGAAACAAGATGTGCTTTAACTGCAGACTTTCAGCTTTAATTTGAGTGTATTTACCTCCAAATCAGGTGAACGGTGTAGGAATTACAACAGTTTGTATATGTGCCTCCCACTTTTTAAGGGACCAAAAGTAATGGGAAAATTGGCTGCTCAGCTGTTCCATAGCCAGGTGTGTGTTATTCCCTCATTATCCCATTTACAAGGAGCAGATAAAAGGTCCAGAGTTCATTTCAAGTGTGCTATTTGCATTTGGAATCTGTTGCTGTCAACTCTCAATATGAGATCCAAAGAGCTGTCACTATCAGTAAAGCAAGCCATCATTAGGCTGAAAAAACAAAACAAACCCATCAGAGAGATAGCAAAAACATTAGGTGTGGCCAAATCAACTGTTTGGAACATCCTTAAAAAGAAAGAACACACCGGTGAGCTCAGCAACACCAAAAGACTCGGAAGACCACGGAAAACAACTGTGGTGGATGACCGAAGTATTCTTTCCCTTGGAAAGAAAACACCCTTCACAACAGTTGGCCAGATCAAGAACACTCTCCAGGAGGTAGGTGTATGTGTGTCACAGTCAACAATCAAGAGAAAACTTCACCAGACTGAATACAGAGGGTTCACCACAAGATGTAAACCATTGGTGAGCCTCAAAAACAGGAAGGCCAGATTAGAGTTTGCCAAACAACATCTAAAAAAGCCTTCACAGTTCTGAAACAACATCCTATGGACAGATGAGACCAAGATCAACTTGTATCAGAGTGATTGGAAGAGAAGAGTATAGAGAAGGAAAGGAACTACTCGTGATCCAAAGCATACCACCTCATCAGTGAAGCATGGTGGTGGTAGTGTCATGGCGTGGGCATGTATGGCTGCAAATGGAACTGGTTCTCTTGTGTTTATTGATGATGTGACTGCTGACAAAAGCAGCAGGATGAATTCTGAAGTGTTTTGGGCAATATTATCTGCTCATATTCAGCAAAATGCTTCAGAACTCATTGGATGGCGCTTCACAGTGCAGATGGACAATGACCCGAAGCATACTGCAAAAGCAACCAAAGAGTTTTGTAAGGGAAAGAAGTGGAATGTTATGCAATGGCTAAGTCAATCACCTGACCTGAATCTGATTAAGCATGCATTTCACTTGCTGAAGACAAAACTGAAGGGAAAATGCCCCAAGAACAAGCAGGATCTGAAGACAGTTGCAGTAGAGGCCTGGCAGAGCATCACTAGGGATAAAACCCAGCGTCTGGTGATGTCTATGCGTTCCAGACTTCAGGCTGTATTTGCAACCAAGTATTAAAAAGTGAAAGTTTGATGGATGATTGTTAATCTGTCCCATTACTTTTGGTCCCTTAGAAAGTGGGAGGCACATATACAAACTGTTGTAATTTCTACACTGTTCACCTGATTTGGATGTAAATACCCTCATATTAAAGGTGAAAGTCTGCAGTTAAAGCACATCTTTGTTTTCATTTCAAATCCATTGTGGTGGCGTATAGAGCCAAAAAGATTAGAATTGTGTTGATGTCCCAATATTTATGGCCCTGACTGTAAGTCGGGATTCTACAAGCCATTGGGGGAAGCCCCTGCGATTAGATTGCACGGTGCCACATGCGCTAATTCCATAATCAAAAAGGTGACAAAAAAGTGGCATGCTTATGTAATAATTCTCCACGTACAAGTGGTACCCCTTTCCGAATAAGGGTGACACCAAGTCCCACACAATCTTACCAGCGCTCCCTATGTAGTCTGGGCAGTTCTCCGGCTCTACGTGACTATCTTTTCCCTCGTAAACCATAAAACTATGTGTATAGCCTGTTGCCCTGTCACAGAGCTTATACATCTTGACCCCATATCTGGCACGCTTGCTGGGAAGATACTGTTTGTTAGACAAGCGGCCAGAAAACTTAATCAGGGACTTATCAACGCAGACAACTTGATGGGGAGTAAACAAGGCTGCAAACTGTTGGTTGAAGTGGTTTACGAGGGGCCGAATTTTGTAGAGCCGATCAAATCCAGGGTCACCCCGAGGACCGCAGAGTTCATTGTCTCTGAATTGAATTGCATGATCTGCTCGTATTGTGTCCTGGTCATGGAGGCAGAGAACATGGGCATATGGTGAATTGGGTCAGTAGACCAATATGACCGCAACTCACTCTCTTTAGTTATGCCCATGAGGAGGGATAGGCCCAGGAAGGTCTTAAATTTGGAAACCGTAATTGGTTTCCAATCTCTGGCAAGGGTCAGCTGGGGATTAGCGGCGATGAATTGACCAGCATACAAATTGCTTTGGTCCACAATAGATCTATAGAGTTCTTTGGTGAAAAACAGCAAATTAAAAATCAAGTGACGTAAAATCAATTGTTTCCACCTGAATTACGGGTTGGCCAGTGAATGGGGGAAGTACGGGTGCTGCAGAAGTGGTGGGCTCCCAATTAGGATTGGCGAATGCAGCAGGAAGGGCACTATGAGCTCGACGGGCCTCTGTGTTTGTCTTCTTCTTGGTGGCAGCGGGACACTACTCGTGCTAGCCACCTCGCCAGCTTGAACTGCACTTATGAGACTCGCCACGTCACCAAGTGTTACTGCAGTGCTGGATGTACGACCAGGATGAACTAGGCCTCTGGTGCTTGCCAGTTCACCAGGATGAGTGGCGCTAGTACTGGCTCTCTGCTCCATACGAGATCCCTGCGGTTCTTGCACCTCAACGACAGCAGAAGAACGGAGTCTGGTACGCCTGACCTTGGCAGGGACCACAACTCCGTCGTCAGAGCTGTTAGGGTGCCGCTGCTATCTACAGGTTCATATTCTGAGTCTGAATCTGACAGATGAGTGATTTCCTCTTCGCCATCTGTCATGCTCAGAAACGTGTAGGCCTCTTCACTTCTGTACCTTCGATTTGACATTTTGGTCTCTAAATTTATTGGTACAGTAGTGAGACTCACAAGAAAAAAAGCACCTGACTGTCAGCGACTGCTTCAAATGCTGCAAAAAAAACCTGTTAGCGTTCGCAGGGATCAGGCCTGACTCTGCGAACGCTGCAGTTATGTGTTTTGTGTTTTTGTAAGTGACAGTGATCAATTCATACTGCACTTGGGTGGGCTTGGCTGGGCTGGGCAGAGGGGCTAAAGACAGGTGCTAGCAGGTATCTGGGCTGATCCCCCTAATACTGCGTTTTTGGGAACCCTAAACTGCTGGGGACGCTAGTATAGATCTGATCAGATATCGATCCGTTCAGACACTATACTACTATGAGAGGTGTATGGTGGGTGCGTGGGTGTTAGCGCTACTGGCACTAATCTGACGCTGCCTGGGGCGACGCAGACCCTATCTGATGCTAAAACCTAACTTTGATCACCCGCCGGGTGATCAGGGGGTTAAACCTTTATTTAGGTAAAATACGGCGGGTGCCCTGACTCTATAAAAAATAAACTAGCTAACGTGCGTCCCCCGTGACAGCGTTCACAGGTTACAGGGGGTGATCAAGGGGTTAAACCTTTATTAGGGGAGGTTAGGAGGGGTCCCTAGACCTATCTGGGCCTAAGACTAATTACCCTAACGCTGATTTTTGTCACTAATGACACCAGTACAGCGATCAAAAAAAAATCTGAATGCTGCACTGTGTCACACAGTGACGGGGTGAAGGGGTTAACTGGGGGGGTGATCGGGGGGTGGCAAGTGTACCTACGTGGACTGGAGTCAGTGTAGTGTTGGTGCACTTACTGTTAGATGCTCTCTCTCCTCGGTCTGGAACGTAAAAGGCCGACACGAGGAGAGATGACATCACTTCCCCTATCAGTGTTTGCACTTACACATACAGGGTAAGGATCTCATTCGCCAGGACCGATCACCAGGTCCAGGCCAGATTTCATTGGCCTGGGCCTGGAGATTGATCGGTTCTGGTTTCGAATCCGATCATTGCAGCCGGCGGGGGGGGGGGGGCGCGCGCGCCACGTATAGCTCTGACGCTTTGCGCAGCCGGGCCAACCTGCCGCAGTATAACTGCCAATACAAAGCACAGTTTAGCAACACCTTGTGATCTCTTGTGAGCTCTTTTTCTTCACAGTTTGTGAGTCGACCAGGAGAACCTGAAAACTCTAACCTGAAGATTTTAGGTGAGCTGGTTTGCTGGTCCTACACAGGTAAAGTTTTGCTGCAGTGCCTATAGTACAGACTCTGTATGAGCTGACCAGCAAAACCTGCTGACCATCGCTGTAAGTGTTCAGTTGCCTACAGCAGCCTGTTTCACCCATCGTACTTTAGCGTAGACTTTCGGTTTGCAAGGCACAGCAAAGCAGCAAGAATGGGTTTCAGTAGTGTAGTGGTTATCACGGTCGCCTCACACGCAAAAGGTCCCCTGTTTGAAACCAGGCAGAAACAGTGCTTGCCTTTAACTTTTTCACAGTCAGGCAAACTCAAAGCTCTTGCCACACCTTGCCCCTCTGGCAGCCGTAAGTGAAATCTGCCAATACAAAGCACAGTTTAGGTGCAACACCTTCAATGTGAGCTCTTTTTCTTCGCTGTTTGTGAGTCGACCAGGAGAACCTGAAGACTCTAGCCTGAAGATGTTAGGTGGGCTGGTTTTCTGGTCCTACACAGGTAAAGTTTTGCTGCAGTGCCTATAGTGCAGACTCTGTATGAGCTGACCAGCAAAACCTGCTGACCATCGCTGTAAGTGTTTAGTGTTTAGGCAAACTTGTTTTATGGACCCAAAGGCAATTGGAATGTGGACTTTGGTTTTCCTGCTTAGTCAGCTGAGCTGGAAAACCTTACGACCATTGGTGTATGTTTTCAGCTGACCTGGTGAGAAAAGTGTGTGGAAAACCTAGAGGTGATATCCATGACTCAGTGTATTTTTCCAGTACTGGCTGTTTTGAGGATGTTATTTGCATCAAGATAGGCATCTGAGATGGGCTTTCTTCCTTGTTTTCTTCATTACCCAAGAGTATAATTTGCAAGGACGGTAAACATAACTCAGATTATCAAATAACCAGAAACAAATAATAGTCAATAAGGTGACCCCAACCTCCGACCACCCAACCCGCAAAGTGCCATCGAGGTGGGTTTTTGTAGTGTAGTGGTTATCACGTTCGCCTACCACACGAAAGGTCCCCGGTTCGAAACCGGGCAGAAACACTGTGCACACCCTAGTGCTTTTTTGCCACAATCGCTTTCAGTAAGGCACTGAAAAGCAGCAACACTAGGTTTCTGTAGTGTAGTGGTTATCATGTTCGCCTCACACGTGAAAGGTCCCCGGTTCGAAACAGTGCTTAACTTTTTCACAGTCAGGCAAACTCAAAGCTCTTGCCACGCCTTGCCCCTCTGGCAGTCGTAAGTGAAATCTGCCAATACAAAGCACAGTTTAGGTGCAACACCTTCAATGTGAGCTCTTTTTCTTCACTGTTTGTGAGTCGACCAGGAGAACCTGAAGACCCTAGCCTGAAGATGTTAGGTGAGCTGGTTTGCTGGTCGTACACAGGTAAAGTTTTTCTGCAGTGCCTATAGTGCAGACTCTGTGTGAGCT
The DNA here is from genome assembly GCF_042186555.1 of Aquarana catesbeiana. Taxonomy (NCBI): domain Eukaryota; kingdom Metazoa; phylum Chordata; class Amphibia; order Anura; family Ranidae; genus Aquarana; species Aquarana catesbeiana. The sequence continues at coordinate 305,047,630 of NC_133326.1, forward strand.
GACCAGCAAAACCTGCTGACCATCGCTGTAAGTGTTTAGTGTTTAAACAAACTTGTTTTCCTGACAGCTCCATGTCAGCCTACTACTGGGTATGCTCTGCCCATACCCCCACCTGCAGAACCTAACTCATAAATTTGACTCCTGCCCTCAGGCTGGCATTTCTCTCTTTTCCTCCTCACCTAGTAGGACCAAGCACCCCTTACCTGGCTGCAATAAACTTGTGGCAGTCCACCTGTTGCTCCTCAGGTGCAGATCCCGCTGTATGGACGCTTAAATCAGCTTCTTGTGTGGGTATTATGGCTGACATTGGGATTAATGCTCTGCTAAATGCACGACTGTTCCCAGAGGTGATATCATGGCTGCAGCTATCTGGTATGTAACTCTGCCTGCTTCTATTGCCGTTTTGTCTCTCTGATGCATGCTGCATCTTCCTTTATTCAGTGATGTTTCTCTAGGTTGAATGGATCCCCATATGGCAGCTGGGATGCTTTTTTGAGCTCCATAGCAGCCTGGGGTTGTATAAGGCACCCGCTTTGGGCTATTGAGGTGTACTCCACTTTTGTTAAAAGGTGCAATGGTGATATTACTATTCCCTTGGGTGATCTGTGTACACTGCAGAATATTATCATAATCTGTTACAGAGTCCTACCTCTTGATTCTGCCCTGAACAGAACATTTTTCATTGTCTTGCTTCTGGCATTACCTGGGTTTTGATGAACAAATCACCTGGGTATGTCTGAGCTCTGGTCTGGGAAGCTGCAGTAGTTAACCCCTTAGAGGGTTATTTCCAAGTGCACTAATTCCTATTGCATTGAATTTGTTTTTAGACTGCTTTTTTAGTCTGCATGGCTGTAATTTGAAGTAGATAGGTAACTTTTAAACTTCTTAGTTATCATAAGTTACCAGATGACTTGCGTAGCATTGTACATGTTGTATTTTATTCCTAATGTAAAGTTCTACTTTGGACTTGCTCAGTATTCCTCCTTGTCAGGGATTGATTTTTACTGAAACATGTCCTTGTGCAGCAAGCGGTAAAACTGTGTCTACTGTTACCTCCTTGTACAGTATTTCTTGCTGCCAGTTTGCTGCAAAGCCATGAGTTTCACCTCATCCTAGTAGCCAGTCATTGCAAAGAAGGTAATGGGGCACCGTAATGCCGTGTACACACGGGTGGACTTTTGAGCATCAAACGTCCGACGGACTTTCAACGGCATTACGACAGACTTGCGAACGACCGGACTTGCCCACACACGAACGGACTAAAGTCTGGTCGAAAGTCCGGTCGTTTGAATGTGATGATGTACGACCGGACTAGAATAAGGAAGTTCATAGCCAGTAGCCAATAGTTGCCCTTGCATCCTTTTTTGGTCGTCGGACTAGAATACAGACGAACTGATTTTTCGACTGGACTCGAGTCCGCCGGAAAGATTTGAAACATGTTTTAAATCTAAAGTATGTCTGATTTTCGACCGAAAAAGTCAGCTGAAGGTCCGATGAAGCCTACACACGGTCGGATTGTCCGACGGATTTGTTCCGACGGACCAGTCCGGTTGAAAAGTCCACCCATGTGTACACGGCATAAGAGTTTTTCTTTCAGGCGTATAGGAAGCGAACTATGGCCTCTTGCCATTGAGTCCCTCCGGAATGGCAGGCATCGTGCACCGCCTAAATTGGGCCTGTGCCATTCATGCCTAGGCAGGCAAGCCCTGTATGTGGGCCATACACTCTAAAGGAGTGTTTCCACTCACCCTGTGAAAAGGGTTACCGAGCAGTCCTCTTCAGACTTTTTGTAAAGAGAAGATACGGACGAATATGACTGCAAGAATGCTGCCTTGTTCAAGCAACCAAGGATAAAGATGACGACACCTAAAAGGTTGTAAGCCTGTGGTCAACACACTCTAAAGGAGTGTTTCCACTCACCCTGTGAAAGAGTTACTAAGCAGTCTCCAAGCCTTTCCAGGCAAACAATCTGCTTCAAATTCTACCAAAGAGAAAACAGATGAACATGACTGCAAGAATGTTGCCTTGTTCAAGCAACCAAGGATAAAGATCATGACACCTAACAGGTTGTCACATTTATTAAGCATGTGGTCAATACACTCTAAAGGAATTGTTTCCACTGTGAAGGGACAGTTTCCAGGAAATTGGCACATGTCTCCTACCTAGCTCGTATAAAGTACAGGCTGTCCATCCTGCTCTGCTGGGATGTGGTTGCTGTGTTCACATGTTAAATGCATCGTTCATCAGGGAGCCCCTCTGCTGGTCTCTGGGGCGGTATATGAGGTGTAAATCACTCTCAATGGGGAAGCAGTGCAATATCATGGCTGGATTGGACACTTGCCTTAATATTACGAAGATACTGAACTTCTTTCTGAATGTGGCACTGCACTGCTGCTTAACAGTCATTGAACAAGCTCAATGTTTTTTGCCTGCCTTCTGCAGAAAAACAAATGCCAACCCCAAATAAAGACCAGCACTACCAAAGAAGGGAGGGGACAGTGCCCATCTGCTTTCTAGGTAAGCAGCCCTCTTCAGACTCTTCCAGAGAGAGAGACGCAGATGAACATGACTGGATTAATCCTGCCTTGTTCAAGCAGTTAGTAAAGGAGATGACGAGGACCAATAGGTTGTCACAATTTATTAAGTATGTGGTCAAGACACTCTAAACGAGTTGTCCGAACTCCCCTTGTGAAGAGTCATCTGTTCTGGCAAGGTCCAGTTTTCCTTCCAAAACCAGTAACTGGCCTCAAGAGCTTTCTCAGGCCAACCAACCTTCTTCAGACTCTTCCAAAGAATAATATGCAAGTGAATATGACCCTTTATCCATTTTTTCCAATGAGATGCCTCAAGATAGAAGGAAAGCAGCATAATTTGCCTCCGAAGATAACTTTGCAATTTTCCTATGGTGACTAAATTAAGGCTCATTCTGGAGGAATGGAGCAAAAAAACATGTTTTCACAGCAGATGTCAAAATTATGTCTTTGTGAAGAGAGAGGTGTCCAGCATTTGTAGTCACCCCCTTTGGTTGGTGTGTCCCTTTGGGTTTGACCAGACACATTACTTTACCATTAGTAGATGATGTGGCCTTCAAGGAAGAACTCATTCCCTGCATTTGTTCATATATAATGAAGCTTAACTTGACGGCTAGGTTATGTGATTGTGGATAGTCTGGCTTCCTGCCTCAAGATACATGTCTGAGTTGGTGGTTGGCGATTAAAGAACAGGGTCATCTGACCCCTAAACAGTCCCTCTGTAATTAGAAGGTACTGAATTGTCCTGGTGTTCCTTTCTTCGCCTGTCAGCATCTTCATGCCTGGTGACTATTGGGACCATGGTCTCTCCTGTCCTTGGTTTGAGCGGCTCAGTGGAGAAGATAACCTTTCCAAGGGTTTTTCCTCAATAGTGGATATGCATCAAACTATTTACATCTCACAGACACCTAGTACAAATCTTCTCAGTTGCCAGACAGTGGCACGAGGTCAAGTTCTCCATCCAGCTCCGGAGAAGCTCAAGTTAGCGTTCTTCATTTTGAGAGGCAAAGGTTCTCCGATTTAGGTTGCTCATCGAGAATGGTAGATGCCCTCATGAGCATAGAGGAGCAGCATGAACAAAGTCTTCAACAAAATCTGGCAAAATTCCAAGAATATCCTAAATCAGAAGTATTTTCTCTAGGGAGGCAAGAGTTTGTCAGGTCCTCGGTTTTCTTTAAAGAGATCTCGACATGGGCCTGAGTGCAAGCACACTCAAAGGACACATCTCTTCCATGTAGGCCCTTAGCGGGACTCAGTGGACCTCTTCAATTCTTAAGGCCGTAGTAAAGCTAAGGCCTCCCAGGGCCCCCACGTTTCTACATGGGACCTCACATTAGTACTCAACTACCTGTCTGCTCAAAAATCAATGATGGAGTTGTCGCTATGGGAATTGTCGATAAAGACGACTTTCCTGGTAGCCAAAGCTTAAGCTAGGAGTTGGCGGCTCTAGGGTATAAAGAACCATATACACTAAGTCCTTCCTGGCAGACAGCGTTATACTGCTCCCGATGCTGGATTCTATTACAAAGTGGTCTCAACATTCCATCTATGTCAAGAAATCGTGCGCCTACTTTTCATCTGGAAGCTTGACAAAAAGTTCTTTTTGGATGTCAGGGAGTAGGGATAAGCTCGATGTTCGGGTTGAACATAAGTTTGACTCTAACATCGGGTGTTGATTGGCCAAAGCATGTACCTGATTTGCATGCTTTGGGCAATCACAGCGCGCTTTGCTGAGAGAGCCATAATTGGCCAAAGGCAGGGTGCCTTTGGCCAATCATGGCTCAGGGGAACTAAGTCCACGCCCCACACTATATAAGGCTGCTTACACAGCAGCCGTGTGTAGTGTTGTTGGCATGGACAGAGAGATAGCTTTGAGTTAGATTAAGCAGGCAGGTTATTTAGTTAGTGGCAGTGTATTTGATATATTCAGTCTGTCTAGTATATATACAGTATCTCACAAAAGTGAGTACACCTCTCAAATTTTTGTAAATATTTTGTTATATCTTTTCATGTGACAAAACTGAAGAAATTACACTTTGCTACAATGTAAAGTAGTGAGTGTACAGCTTGTATAACAGTGTAAATTTGCTATCCCCTCAAAATAACTCAACACACAGCCATTAATGTCTAAACCACCGGCAACAAAAGTGAGTACACCCCTAAGTGAAAATGTCCAAATTGGGCCCTAATAGCCATTTTCCCTCCCCGGTGTCATGTGACTTAGTGTTACAAGGTCTCAGGTGTGAATGGGGAGCAGGTGTGTTATATTTGATGTTATCACTCTCACTCTCTCATACTGGTCACTGGAAGTTCAGCATGGCACCTCATGTCAAAGAACTCTCTGAGGATCTGAAAAAAAGAATTGTTGCTCTACATAAAGATGGCCTAGACTTTAAGAAGATTGCCAAGACCCTGAAACTGAGCTGCATAACGGTGGACAAGACCATACATCGGTTTACCAGGACAGGTTCCACTCAGAACAGGCCTTGCCATGATCAACCAAAGAAGTTGAGTGCATGTGCTCAGCGTCATATCCAGAGGTTGTCTTTGGGAAATAGAAATATGAATGTTGCCAGCATTATTGCAGAGGTTGAAGGGGTGGGGGGTCAGCCTTTCAGTGCTCAGACCATACGCCGCACACAGTATCAAATTGGTCTGCATGGCTGTCATCCCAGAAGGAAGCCTCTTCTAAAGATGATGCACAAGAAAGCCTGCAAACAATTTGCTGAAGACAAGCAGACTAAGGACTTGGATTACTGGTACCATGTCCTGTGGTCTGATGAGACCGAGATAAACTTATTTGGTTCAGATGGTGTCAAGTGCGTGTGGCAAGAACCAGGTGAGGAGTACAAAGACCAGTGTGTCTTGCCTACAGTCAAGCATGGTGGTGGGAGTGTCATGTTAAAAAGGGGATACACCAAAACAGGGAATAACATATTAATGTCATTTTTTTTTTTACCAGCATAAAAACTTTTACAATAATGCGTCTCAATAGAAAATGCTGAGTACCGTGAGGAAGCAAACCCAAAGGCCCAAGAATCAACACGCATATGGTGACATATAATCACATGCGGGGATGTGTCTGGTAGAAAGATCGTAACACCAATAAACTCAAGAAGGGTAGTGGGCTAAAGGGTCCCAGCTGTCCGAAAGAGGATATTAAACGCTATACATATGTAATGAAAGCAGGACTGTACATTAGTGTGTAAAAGGAGGGAAAAAAGGGGGGGGGGAGGTTGAAGGGGGGGAGGAAGGGGGAAGAAGGGGGGAAGGGGAAGAAAACGGGGGAAAGAAAGGGGAAGAAGAAGGAAGGAGGGGAAATGACAGGGAGCAAGAGGGAAGTGACTGGGGGAGTGTGGAAAGACAAAGGGAGACAAAGAAAAAAGAGGGAAAGAGAAAACAAGAGAAGAGAAAGAGAGGAGGGGGGGAGGGGGGGAAGGAAAAAGAAGGGGGGGGGGGGAGAAAATTGTTAAAATGGGGAAGAAAGGAAATAAAGAGGAAGAGGGAAGAAGGAAAGGGAGAGAGAAGGACAAAATCAGAAAAAAGGAAGGAGAAACTGGGTGAGATATAAAGGATAATATACCAGCTAGGGTAGTTGGATCAGTCTTCAAGCCAGGTAGGGGCTGTAAATAGTTGAAACACATATGCTCCAGGATTTTACCTCCAATAGCCAAGGTGCATAAGGAAATCTAGAGACTCTGATCTGGAGAATATAAGTAATGTCCAGTTAGCCAGTGTTTAAACTAGCTCCTTGTAAATGTGCCATCATACTGGTAAGTCTAATGGCACAAATAGATCCAATCAAACACTATGTACATACACAAATAAAGCCAGATGGCTACATGTAGAGCTGCTCCTACCTTGTAGGGTGATACAAGTTGAGCAGATCTTGCAACCAGCATGGGTCAGCTAGTTCCTTGTGAGCCTAGCATCGAACAGAGCTTCACTGACAGAGCTGCAATAGAGCTCTAATCATACCCAGGAAGACAGTTATTTAATAAGATGCCAGAATCGCCATCTAAAGAAGAAGCAAGAAAGGCATCAAGTAGTCAATCTACCTGCACAGGCAGAGTGCAGCTACAGAGAGTTTTGTTAGGTTAATGTAGGCAAAGCATGGTCTTACCGGACAGCTTGTAGTGTTGAAGGTAACGCCCAGGCATTAGAGCGCCATAGAGGGTGGTGGCATGGTACAAGGCTATACTGATAGCCTTAAGTACACGCCCCAATCAGGTGTACAACCCGTGCATCACCTGATTCGGCCGAATGGAACTGCGCGCGCACTCGCATCCCACCGCGCATGCACAGCGGCCAATAAGGCCTTCTGTCATGAATTCGGTGTGAGGAGGGAGAGCAGTCCTGAAGGTAACAGATCTGTGAGCTCCTCCCAGTGGTTCCTCCTATATACAGCGTGTAAAGCGCTGTAGAGGCTGGAACCAACAGATGGAATAAGTCTGGAGATGTCAATGCACATAAACAAGAAGTGCATAGTACACATCCAGGGGGAGAGAGGCAGGTCTGAACCAAACGCCGCAGACACCATCCCCTAAATGGAGGGGGGGCAGAATGCGGCTACCCGGCCACACATGTGATCAGTACACCGGCAAGTTGATAGGGTCCAAGGGTTAGTCTACCTCAGTCCTCATTACAGGCCTGAGGCGCAAGGCCAGTAAGCATAATTAGAATGTTAATTACCATGAAGGGAATGAACTCATTCATGGTGCATATAAATCAAAAATATACATCTATAATTGGTACTGGTTGAGTAAACATATGCATGTACATTTTGCAAACAGCAGTGTGATTGAAAATTGAGACTTCCTGAAAATACACAACACTCTAAATCAACAAAGTTGCTGTATATCTATAAAGTGTACTCACAGGGGTATAGTTAACTATGTTTGTCCAAAAAGGAGACTACAGTGGGCAGGGCAAGAGACAGGGGGATCTCCAACCTAAAGAGGGAAAGGGAGCAAGCGGATTGGTGGTGCATAGTTATAATGTAAGTATGCTGAGGTCAATTACGTACTAAATGATTACTGGAAACCATTGGACGTTGTTTCATTGTCATATAGGTCGACCTATGGACCTTATCCAAGGAGTGTCAGCCACCGCTTTGCCAATGAATACAAATCACTTATAGGAGAGGCCTACTATATGGGTTTGATAGACCAGGACACTTACAACTTTTTGGACAATAAATTTCCTTGTATGGCTACATTCTATGCATTACCAAAGGTCCACAAGAACCTTGAAGCAAGATTACTATTGCGACAACACATCATCATCATTGTGTCGGCAATAGGCTCACTGACTGAAAATGCAAGCAAATTCGTTAATTTTTTTCTGACCCCCCATGTCCTACGACTACCTTCGTACGTTCGGGATACCCTAGACCTCCTTAATCAGGTTGAGGGGGTGACGGTCCCTCCCGATGCCCTGCTCGTGACCTTGGATGTGGAGGCCTTGTACTCCAGCATCCCTCACGAGCAGGGTGTCGGGACGGTCTGCTCGTTCCTCATGGAGGAAGACCATCATTTATGGCCCTTTAATGAATTTGTGTTAAAACTACTCCTTTTCATATTGACACACAACTGTTTTCTGTTCAATGGTTCCCACTACCTCCAGGTACAGGGCGTGGCCATGGGCACATGTTGTGCCCCGGCCTACGCCAACCTGTACCTGGGGGGGTGGGAACGTCACGCCTTTTCAAATGAACAACTCAGTAGCCACACCAATGAGGTGTTGGTGTGGCTAAGATATATTGACGATATTTTCATTATTTGGACCGGGTCCCAACAAACACTAGCTTCTTTTGTAAATCACCTTAATAGTAATACTTTTAATCTAAAGTTTACTTATAACAGTGATTTACACAAAATCTCTTTTCTAGATCTGACGATCTACAAAGATGCCAATTACTGTCTGGCCACCACACTCTACCGTAAAGAGACGGCAGGGAACACGATACTGCATGCTTCTAGTGCCCACCCTTCCACCTTGGTACGAAGTATCCCCTATGCACAGTATATCCGGCTTAGGAGGAACTGTACCGTTGACAGCGACTTTAAACATCATACGGACCTACTTAGGGAACATCTCCTTAAACGGGGATACTCTAAGTCCCTACTTTGTAAAGCCTTTAATAAAGCCTGTGACCAACCTAGAAATACACTGCTCTTTTCTAATAAAACCAGGGGGGAGGAACACTCAACTGTTAAATTCATCACACAATACTTGCACCAACAGTATCAATTACGCAATATACTGCAGCAACACTGGCACATTCTATCTGAGGATCCCATTTTAAGGAAATATGTCAGTGATCACCCAGAGATCGTGTTCAAAAGAGCACCCTCTCTGCGTGACAAGCTGACCAGGAGCCATTTTGTCCCCTTACAGGCTCACACGACTAACCGAGTGGATATGTACACTTGTGGGCACTGTTCTTTTTGCCCCTGGGTATCTACAGGCCATAGATTCCAACTACCGAATGCTGAGACATTTTGTCCACACTTTCGGGCTGACTGTAATACCCAGGGTGTGATATATCTGATGACCTGTAAGTGTGGGATATTTTATGTTGGCAAGACCATCCGCCATCTGTGGCAAAGGATACGTGACCACGTGTATTACTCAGCAAATGGGAAGATGCTCAGTCCCATCAGTAGACATCTCGACTTATGCCATCGATTTGACACTTCTGTTGCGACCTTTATTGTGTTAGCAGTAATCCCACAAGACTCAAGGGGGGGCGACTGGGACAGGAGGATACTCCAACAGGAGGCAAAGTGGATTGAACGCCTGAATGCCACTAGGTGGCCAGGTATTAATGAAGTACAATCTTATAAATCTTTCCTTGGATAAGGACCGTAGGTCGACCTATATGACAATGAAACAATGTCCAATGGTTTCCAGTAATCATTTAGTACGTAATTGACCTCAGCATACTTACATTATAACTATGCACCACCAATCCGCTTGCTCCCTTTCCCTCTTTAGGTTGGAGATCCCCCTGTCTCTTGCCCTGCCCACTGTAGTCTCCTTTTTGGACAAACATAGTTAACTATACCCCTGTGAGTACACTTTATAGATATACAGCGACTTCGTTGATTTAGAGTGTTGTGTATTTTCAGGAAGTCTCAATTTTCAATCACACTGCTGTTTGCAAAATGTACATGCATATGTTTACTCAACCAGTACCAATTATAGATGTATATTTTTGATTTATATGCACCATGAATGAGTTCATTCCCTTCATGGTAATTAACATTCTAATTATGCTTACTGGCCTTGCGCCTCAGGCCTGTAACGAGGACTGAGGTAGACTAACCCTTGAACCCTATCAACTTGCCGGTGTACTGATCACATGTGCGGCCGGGTAGCCGCATTCTGCCCCCCCCTCCATTTAGGGGATGGTGTCTGCGGCGTTTGGTTCAGACCTGCCTCTCTCCCCCTGGATGTGTACTATGCACTTCTTGTTTATGTGCATTGACATCTCCAGACTTATTCCATCTGTTGGTTCCAGCCTTTACAGCGCTTTACACGCTGTATATAGGAGGAACCACTGGGGGGAGCTCACAGATCTGTTACCTTCAGGACTGCTCTCCCTCCTCACACCGAATTCATGACAGAAGGCCTTATTGGCCACTGCGCATGCGCGGTGGGATGCGAGTGCGCGCGCAGTTCCGTTCGGCCGAATCAGGTGATGCACGGGTTGTACACCTGATTGGGGCGTGTACTTAAGGCTATCGGTATAGCCTTGTACCACGCCACCACCCTCTCTGGCGCTCTGATGCCTGGGCGTTACCTTCAACACTACAAGCTGTCCGGTAAGAGCATACTTTGCCTACATTAACCTAACAAAACTCTCTGTACCTGCACTCTGCCTGTGCAGGTAGATTGACTACTTGATGCCTTTCTTGCTTCTTCTTTAGATGGCGATTCTGGCATCTTATTAAATAACTGTCTTCCTGGGTATGATTAGAGCTCTATTGCAGCTCTGTCAGTGAAGCTCTGTTCGATGCTAGGCTCACAAGGAACTAGCTGACCCATGCTGGTTGCAAGATCTGCTCAACCTGTATCACCCTACAAGGTAGGAGCAGCTCTACATCTGGCTTTATTGGTGTATGTACATAGTGTTTGATTGGATCTATTTGTGCCATTAGACTTACCAGTATGATGGCACATTTACAAGGAGCTAGGTTAAACACTGGATAACTGGATATTACTTGTATTCTCCAGATCAGAGTCTCTAGATTTCCTTATGCACCTTGGCTATTGGAGGTAAAATCCTGGAGTATATGTGTTTCAACTATTTACAGCCCCTACCTGGCTTGAAGACTGATCCAACTACCCTAGCTGGTATATTATCCTTTATATCTCACCCAGTTTCTCCTTCCTTTTTTCTGATTTTGTCCTTCTCTCTCCCTTTCCTTCTTCCCTCTTCCTCTTTATTTCCTTTCTTTCCCATTTTAACAATTTTCTTTCCCCCCCCCCCTCCTCTCTTTCTCTTCTCTTGTTTTCTCTTTCCCTCTTTTTTCTTTTTTCTCTTTTTTCTTTGTCTCCCTTTGTCTTTCCACACTCCCCCAGTCCCTTCCCCCTTGTTCCCTGTCATTTCCCCTCCTTCCTTCTTTTTCCCCCTTCTTTCCCCCGTTTTCTTCCCCCCTTCAACCTCCCCCCCCCCTTCCCCCCCCTTTTTTCCCTCCTTTTACACACTAATGTACAGTCCTGCTTTCATTACATATGTATAGCGTTTAATATCCTCTTTCGAACAGCTGGGACCCTTTAGCCCACTACCCTTCTTGAGTTTATTGGTGTTACGATCTTTCTACCAGACACGTCCCCGCATGTGATTATATGTCACCATATGCGTGTTGATTCTTGGGCCTTTGGGTTTGCTTCCTCATGGTACTCAGTGTTTTCGATTGAGACGCATTATTGTAAAAGTTTTTAATGCTGGTAAAAAAAAAATTAGATTAATATGTTATTCCCTGTTTTGGTGTATGTCTTTTCTTTTTTTCTTTTTCCCGATTATAGGTAACTCAAACAAGCTCCTGAAGAAGCATTCAAATTGCGAAACATGTAGAGCTATACTGAGCTATATCAGTTTGAGGTCCTTTAGTGGAAATACAGGGGTTGGATTCCCTCCTTTTGTGTAAGGGTTATCCCCCGATCTATTTCCATATATTTATGTGGTAGTATTTATTACCATTTTTGCAATGTATTGCGATTTTTAAAAAATGTTTATGTCTGGGCTTTTTTGTATTTCTTTGTATAAATAAAAATTTATATTGAATTTTATGACTGGTGCCTACAAAGTCCATATGTTCCGCTCTTCTGGGTGTACCCCCTTTTTAACACTTATAGTTTAGGACGTTGGCACTGCCCTATATATGAGATCTCCACAGTCCATCCTGTGATGAGATTTAACAGCCCTCCATTTTTTCAGTGGGAGTGTCATGGTCTGGGGCTGCATAAGTGCTGCCAACACTGGGGAGCTACAGTTTATTAAAGTGAACCATCAATGCCAACATGTACTGTGACATACTGAAGCAGAGTATGATCCCCTCCCTTCGGAGACTGGGCCACAGGGCAGTATTCAAACATGATAACGATTCCAAACACACCTCCAAGATGACCACTGCCTTGCTAAAGAAGCTGAGGGTAAAGGTGATTGACTGGCCAAGCATGTCTCCAGACCCAAAACCCTATTGAGCATCTGTGGGGCATCCTCAAACGGAAGGTGGAGGAGTGCAAGGTCTCTAACATCCACCAGCTCCGAGATCTCATCATAGAGGAGTGGAAGAGGACTCCAGTGGCAACCTGTGAAGCTCTGGTGAACTCTATGCCCAAGAGGGTTAAGGCAGTGCTGGAAAAAAATGGGGGCTACACAAAATATTGACACTTTGGGCCCAATTTGGACATTTTCACTTAGAGGTTTACTCACTTTTGTTGCCAGCGGTTTAGACATTAATGGCTATGTGTTGAGTTATTTTGAGGAGCCAACAAATTTACACTGTTATACAAGCTGTACACTCACTTACTTTACATTGTAGAAATGGAAGTGGGAATAATTACTGTGCTAACCCCAAAAAATATTAAATGAAAAAAGCAGCTACATAAAAATGTGACAGACAAAAATAAAATGGTGAAAAAATGTAGCGCTGACCAGTGTACACAAATATCGTGATATATATGAAATAGCACATCAAAATAGCAATGAATAATACAAAAACTCAAAAGTCCCTCTAAGAACAATGGGTGATTAACCAAACAATACAAAATGATGTGAGAAAAATGATACAAGACCAATCAGCATGTACAACCTCGAAGAGCCATTCAATGGCTCTTCGAGGTTGTATATGCTGATTGGTCTTGTATCATTCATTTTAATTTAGTGTAGTCTATATATATTGGCAGTGTGGGAGAGGTGATCTATGCCCCTGTTGAAGGCCCATTGGTCGAAACGCGTAGGGATCATTTTATCACTCATTGCCCCGCATTTTTATTGGTGATCACTTTTAAACCTGTATGCTGTTTTTTTTTAGAAATAAATAACCTTTTTTGACCTACACCATGTGGAAGCAATTTTTTTCTCCACATACCATCCGGATGCGAGTGGGTGTGCTGTTCCTTTGAACCTACCATCAAGATCCTGCCTTGACAGTTTTTGGATTGGAGGTCGGATTGGAGGCTACCCACGGTTCCCCTGGATCCCATCCTAGAGGTCCAAACCATCTCGAGTTTCATAAATCTGCCGTTTGCGGCACACTGCCTGTATGACTCTGTGTCGCTGACATTAGGAGTCCATCTGTTCCGGTAAGAGCATCCACTTCCCATTTTGTTGTTGATGATTTTCCATTCTTGATGTTTCTTCAACGGACAGAGTTTCACTTCCATTTCACTCTCTTTGAATTTCCATCATCTAGTTTCTGTCTATACTGTTGGTTATGTTAGACATTACATTTTTCTCACATCATTTAGTATTTTTTGGTTAATCACCCATTGTTCTTAGAAGGACTTTTGAGTTTTTTTATTATTCATTGCTATTTTGATGTGCTATTTCACATATATCACGATATTTGTGTACACTGGTCAGCGCTACATTTTTTGACTACTTTACATTGTAGCAAAGTTTCATTTCTTCAGTGTTGTCACATGAAAAGATGTAATAAAATATTTACAAAAATGTGAGGGGTGTACTCACTTATGTGAGATACTGTGTGTGTGTGTGTGTGTGTATATATATATATATATATATATATATATATATATAGTGCATTCTGTGTTGTACTGTTTCTAATACACTTCAGGCGGTGTATTAATATATATACAGTCTCATGTATGTGTATATATACCTTATACTCTGCATCCAGGGTAGCCTATATCTACAGTGCATTCTGTGGTGTACTGTCTCTAATACACTTCAGGCGGTGTACACAGTATAAAATACAGTGCAGCCGTTGTACAGTTTCTAATACAGTGCAGGCGGTGTACACAGAATCTAATACAGTATGGACAGTTTCTAATACACTTCGGGCAGTGTACACATTATCTAATACAGCGTGCACAGTTTCTATTACACTTCTGGTGGTGTACACAATACAGTGCAGCCATAGTACAGTTTCTAATACAGTGCAGGAAGTTTACACAGTATCTAATACAGTGTGTACAGTTTCTACTACACTTCTGGTGGTGTACATAGTATACAATACAGTGCAGCCGTTGTACAGTTTCTAATACAGGACAGGCGGTGTACACAGTATCTAATACAGTGTGTACAGTTTTTACTACATTTCTGGTGGTGTACGCAGTATCTGTCAGGAAGTGCACGGCAGCATCCAAGATGGCGACCGTGGACGTCCCCCTGTTCTGCATGTCCCACGTTTCAGCGCACCTGTGCATGTGCACACATGTGCACACACGAATACCTGTGCACACGCGCACAAGCTTGCGCACTAGTGCTGCACGAAATGCTGGCGTTGGCGTGCACGGACGCACATGAGCGTCCTGTAACATTTGTGGTGCTAACGTACTATTTAAACTGCCTTACTTTCTTGGATCAGTGCTGCCTGGTCTACAGCGTTACCTGTGATCCCTAATTATCATTTGCCTGTACCTGCTCCAGTTGACCCTACCCGGCTTGCTCCTGACTACCCCTGCTTATCTGCCTGCACCTGACCTCAGCCTGTTTTGACTACATTCCTGTCTGCTCCTTCTGCCACCTCACTGCCAGCCTGTTGCCAAACCTACCTGTACCTGAGACTATGTTCCTGCCTGCTCCTTCTGCTACCTCGCTGCCAGCCTGTTGCCGAACCTGCCTGCACCTGACTCTGCTCCAGTGTCCACCTGCTCTGGACTAGTGTGCCTATGCTTCCAGTCTATCTGCCTGCACTTGCCTGAGCTCCAATTTCCAGGCCGACTGCTGTTTCTGGGTCCATTCCAGTTCCTGCTTCAGTTCCAGTCTAGCTCGTCTACCAGTGTCTTGCCAGGCACTCGTGCAACTCTGCACTCATGCGCCTCCTGTTTTCTCTATCAGGGGCCTCGAGTCAGAGGTGTAAGAGAGGCCTCCCTCTGCATACCAGACTCTACCATCAGGTACGTGACAGTACCAGGCACCCATGCCAGAGTCTGTGCAGGGAGCCTCTCCCATGGAGGAACTCTGCCTACACCTGGCAGACCTCACCCAGACTGTTAAAATCGCACAAGAGGCATACACCCGATTGGAAGAACGTATCCAAGCTCTCTCCTCACCTATTACAGCCCCGCAAGGAGCTACCTCTGTAGTGGCAATATTGCCTCCTGAACCCAGGGTTCCCGCACCTGAGAGATTCGCTGGTGACCGCAGTAAATTCCGGACATTTCGTAATGCTTGCGAACTCTACTTTACCCTGCAGCCACGCACTTTTTCCCTGGAAGTTACCAAAGTTGGGTTCGTCATCTCCCTACTACAGGGCGAGCCCCAATCATGGGCTCACCGCCTGCTGGAACAAGGAGCTGAATCCCTGACTTGCCTAAGCAACTTTTTTGACTCTATGGCTCAGCTCTACGAGGATCCTCAACTGACTGCAACTGCGGAAGCAGCATTACACACCCCCTATGCTTCTGATTTCAGGTGCTGGAGTTCCGATACCAGCTGGAATGAGGCTGCTCTTCCCCATCAATTCCGCATTGATCTTTCTGAGCCTTTAAAAGACGAGTTGGCCCGAGTTGGCGTTCCCCATGCTCTGGACTTTTTGATTAATCTGGCCATCCAAATTGATCGCCGGTTACAAGAACGGAGATCTGAAAGAGCGACGAAGCCAGCCTGTCCGGCCTGGGAGTGGCCCCAAGTCTCAAACTCCAGCAACCTGACATCTTCTGCCGCACCTACACCTGATATCCCTGGACCAAAGCGTCTCGGCATGCTCTGTCCCTCACTTTCCTCCGAGGAGCGTCAACGCCGTCGACACAAGAACCTCTGTTTGTACTGTGGGAAACCAGGACATTATGTGAGATCATGTCCAGCCAAGATCCGTAAGGGCCAACCCATCTCCTCTGCCAGCATACCAATCCTGCCAACTCACCTGGCTCTTCCTATTGTGCTACAGCTTCCGAGAAGAAGTATTCCTGTCTCTGCTATAATTGACTCTGGTGCGTGTAGCTGTTTTATGGACTTATCTTTCATTTCAAGGCACCAAATTCCTCTGCAACCCAGGGCCCAGGGACTCTCAGTACATCTGGCTGACGCGTCTGCCATTAAATCCGGACTTGTGACTCAAGAGACTATACCTTTACCTGTCATTATAGCTGATAATCACAAGGAACTGTTATGCCTGGATGCCATCGCATCTCCCTTGTTCCCTGTAATCCTTGGTATGCCGTGGCTCCAGACACATAATCCTCTTATCAACTGGGCAGATGGAGAAGTCAAGTTCCATTTTCCTTACTGTCTCCAGCACTGCTTGCCGGAACTCTCACCTGACCCGCCTTCCTTGTTATGCTTGGACTCTGACGCTGAAACCCGCTTATCTGTACCAGTTGCTTATCACGAATTTTTAGATGTGTTCAGCAAAAGGGGAGCTGAGACTCTTCCTCCTCATCGGCCGTATCTCCTCCCGGGGGTTGAGGTTCCTTTTGGAAGGAGTTTTCCTCTGTCAGAACTGGAGCTTGTCGCCCTAAAAGGCTACATAGACGATTATCTAAGAAAAGGCTTCATTCGCCCCTCCACCTCTCCGGCAGGAGCGGGTATTTTCTTAGTGGAGAAGAAAGATCATTCCCTTCGTCCATGTATAGATTATCGTGAACTCAATAAAGTTACGGTCAAAAACCGTTACCCTCTTCCCTTAGTGCCCGAGTTGTTCCAGAGGTTGGGAGCAGCAACCATATTTACAAAGCTGGATCTCCGAGGGGCTTACAACTTGGTACGGATCCGGGAGGGAGATGAGTGGAAGACGGCTTTTCGCACCCGATTCAGGCTTTTTGAATATCTGGTGATGCCATTCGGCCTATGCAATGCCCCAGCCACATTCCAGCACTTCATTAATGACATTTTTTTGTGATTACCTGGACTTGTTTGTTGTAGTGTATCTGGATGATATCTTAATCTTCTCTTCTTCCATTGATAACCACCGCAGGCATGTCAAGAACGTACTGGACAGACTACGACAACATGGGCTATACGCTAAACCAGAAAAGTGCGAGTTCAAGCGACAAAGCATCCAATTTTTGGGACTAATTATCTCCACCACAGGTGTCAAGATGGAGCCACAAAAGCTCACTGCCATTCTAGATTGGCCAGCCCCAGTGGACAAAAAAGGCATTCAACCCTTTGTCGGGTTCCTGAAGCTCAAACAGTTAAAAAACTGTTCACTTCCGCACCAGTTCTAAGGCACCCTGACCCGGCATTACCTTATGTATTGGAAGTAGACGCGTCAGAAACAACAGTTGGAGCACTACTATCCCCAAGACAGGGACCCAAGGCCTTGCTACACCCAGTCGCCTCCTTTTCCCGCAAACTGTCAAACTCTGAAAGGAATTACGACGTCGGGGATCGAGAACTCCTGGCCATTAAGAATGCTTTGGAGAAATGGAGTTACCTCTTAGAAGGAGCAGTGCACCCGATCCTAATCTATACGGATCACAAGAACCTGGAATACCTGAGGACTGCCAAGAGACTCAAAGCACGCCAGGCTAGATGGGCACTCTTCTTTTTCAGGTTCTCCTTCCATCTAACTTACAGGCCAGGATCTAAGAACACCAAACCTGATGCACTCTCCCGTATGTTCTGTGAGTCCGGATAATCTGCACTGCCTGACACTATCCTGTCTTCCGAGAACTTTCTGCTGCTTCAGGGAAACCTGCTTTCTCAAACTAAGCAGGCTTCTGTGACCCTTCACCTCTGGGAATAATTCTGCAGGCCAGGGATGGTCTGCTTGCTGTAGCACAAGGACAAAATATTCATACCAGAAAATCTACGTGTTACAGTCTTGGGGTTGTGTCATGACCACAGGTTAGCCGGACATTTCGGGATCAGCAAAACTGTTGAACTAGTGCAATGCGCATTCTGGTGGCCTCAAGTCTAAAAGGACTGCAAAGGCTATGTAGAGTCCTGTACCACATGCATAAGGAACAAGAACAGCAAAACCAAAGCATGGGGTTTGGTGAAACTGCTATCGGTCCCGGAAAGACCCTGGAAGAATATTTCAATTGATTTTATCGTGGAGCTTCCCCCATCAGATGGTTTTTCCACCATATTTGTGGTGGTAGACAGACTATCCAAGATGGCCCACTTCCTGCCCATGAAAGGCACACCATCTGTCCTGGAAACAGCTCAAATTTTCGTGAAGGAAATTGTTAGACTCCACGGAGTCCCAGCAAACATCGTGTTCGACCGGGGGGTACAATTTACCTCAAGGTTCTGTAGGTCACTATGCGAAACCCTGGGAATTGAGTTGTCATTTTCTTCCGCATACCGCCACCAAACGAACGGGCAGACAGAGAGAGCTAACCAAACTCTTGAACAATATCTACGTTGTTTTTCCTCATTTTCACAAGATGACTGGGCCGCATTACTTCCTCTAACGGAATTCGCTTATATTAACTCCATCCACTCTGCCACAAAACAGTCCCCATTTTTTGCTAATTACGGATTTAACCCATCATTTCCTGCTGTCTTTGAAACCATACATTTCTTTGATTCTAATAACAAATTGCTACCATGGCTAAAACACAAGAACATAACAAATAGGTCTTTCACAAGAAGAGGCGGGGAGAGTTAAGGTTGGAACCTGGTGATCGGGTTTGGCTATCCACAGCAAACCTGAAATTAGCATACCCCTCTAAAAAGTTAGGTCCTAAATTCATGGGACGGAGAATTAACGATGTGGCCTACGAGCTAGAACTGCCAAACTCCTTTAAGATACATCTTGTCTTTCACGTAGCTTTATTAAAACCCGTGACCCCTGATCCATTCCCTGGTTGGGATACAGTGGGGACACTCATATTTTAGTGTTAGGACCACAGATATCAGGGTGCCGTGACGAGGCTCTGTGGCTTACGCGTGCGTTTGCAAATGCGAGCGGACTAAACCCCTGTTTTTAACGCACACTGTTAGACAGGTTAATTGGTTGTCTGCGAGCTGGTGGTAAGTAGGCTTGGATTTTTTCCTGGGCATTCCCCAGGCTTTGTTGGTATCAGGATACGGGTCCACCCGAACCAATATTGATTGACGGGACAGAAAAATTCGAAGTCGAGGCAATTCTGGACTGTAGGAAAAGAAGAAACCAGATCCAGTATCTCGTTAAGTGTAAAGGGTATGGCCCGGAGGAGAATTTGTGGGAACCTGAGGATAATGTCCATGCTGAGAGACTTGTTCAGGCATTCAAGAGATCCAATCCTTTGAAATTGGCCCGATTGGGCATCCAGAGGCTGCCCATTGGGAGGGGGCAATGTCAGGAAGGGCACGCTAGCATCCAAGATGGCGACCATGGATGTCCCCCTGTTCTGCATGTCCCACTGAGAAGGGCCGCACGCGCACACGCTTGAGCACTAGTGCTGCACAGAATGCCGGTGTTGGCGTGCACAGGCGCACATGCGTCTGGTGACGTTTGTGGCGCTAACGGACTATTTAAACTGCCTTACTTCCTTGGATCGGTGCTGCCTGGTCTACAATGTTACCTGTGATCCCTGATTATCATTTGCCTGTACCTGCTCCAGTTGACCCTACGCGGCTCGCTCCTGACTACCCCTGCTTATCTGCCTGCACCTGACCTCAGCCTATTTTGACTACGTTCCTGTCTGATCCTTCTGCCACCTCGCTGCCAGCCTGTTGCCAAACCTGCCTGTACCTGAGACTATGTTCCTGCTTGCTCCTTCTGCTACCTCGCTGCTAGCCTGTTGCCGAACCTGCCTGCACCTGACTCTGCTCCAGTGTCCACCTGCTCTGGACTAGTGTGCCTACGCTTCCAGTCTATCTGCCTGCACCTGCCTGAGCTCTAGTTTCCAGTCTGACAGCTGTTCCTGGGTCTGTTCCAGATCCTGCTTTAGTTCCGGTCCAGCTCGTCTACCAGCAACCTTGCCAGGTACTTGTGCGACTCTGCACTCCTACGCCTCCTGTTTTCTCTATCAGGGGCCTTGAGTTAGAGATGTAAGAGAGGCCTCCCTCTGCATACCAGACTCTACCATCAGGCACGTGACAGTATCTAATACAGTGTGTACAGTTTCTAATACACTTCAGTGTATTAGAATACAGTGTGATGTGGTGTTGCAAAACAAAAAATACATCATGCCCAGAAGGCCACCAAGGAAAGGCAGATGCTCACAGGCCACTAAAAGAGGGCAAGCAGCCTTTGTGTCTACATTCAACAGTGGTGGTCGTGGACATGGTGCATCCTCTACAGATGGCCATGGGGCACGCTTGTCCTTTTTTTCTGCTGCTGGCCATGTTATTGAGTAGGAATGGGCGAACGGTTAGGCCCGAGCATAAGTTCGGACCTCACTTTGGTTGTTCGGATGTTCTGTGAACACCGAACAATATGCGGTGTTCAGGGTAAATTCGAAAGCTGACGGAAAACTGTTAAAGTCTATGGGACACTAACATGAAAAATCAAAAGTGCTCATTTTAAAGGCATATATGCAAGTTATTGTCATAAAAAGTGTTTGGGGACCTGGGTCCTGCCCCAGGGGACATGTATCAATGCAAATTTTTTTTTTAAAACGGAAGTTTTTTCGGGAGCAGTGATTTTTTTAAATGTTTAAAGTGAAACAATAAAAATGAAATATTCCTTTAAATATCGTGCCGGGGGGGGGGGGGGGGGTTCTATAGTATGCCTGGCACATTTTCCTGTGTTTAGAACAGTCCCGCAGCAAAATGACATTTCTAAAGGAAAAATTGTCATTTAAAACTAGATATAGATTAAAACTATAGATAAAACTCATTGAAAAAAAGGGCATGGGTTCCCCCCCAGTCCATTACCAAGCCCTTTGGGTCTGGTGTAAATATTAAGGGGAAAAAATTGCGTGGGAGTCCCCCCAAAATCCATACCAGGCCCTTCAGGTATGGTATGAAAATTAAGGGGAACCCTGCGCCAAATTTAAAAAAATGTCGTAGGGGTCCCCCCAAAATCAATACTAGACCCTTATCCAAGCACGCAACCTGGCAGGCTGCAGGAAAAGAGGGGGGGGACGAGAGAGTGTCCCCCCTCCTGAACCGTACCAGGCCACATGCCCTCAACATGGAAAGGGTACTTTGGAGTAGGCCCCCAAAGCACCTTGTCCCCATGTTGATGGGAACAAGGGCCTCATGAATGAATGAATGAATAATTTGTAAAGCGCTGGAAATGCGAACGGAGTCCCCTCAAGGCCCGGTGGTTGTGGGGGTATGCGGGCGGGGGGCTTATCGGAATCTGGAAGCTCTCTTTAACAAGGGGACCCCCAGATCCCGCCCCCTCTATGTGAGTTGGTAACGGGGTGCTGGACATTTTTATTTTTTTATTTTTTATTAAAGGACTTGTCCCAAGCTGTCTCTTGTCTTTTTTACAATTTTTGACACTTTTTTTTGTGAAATGGTAGGGGTACAATGTACCCCGTTACCAATTCACATAGGGGGGCTGGGATCGGGGGGTCCCCTTGTTAAAGGGGGCTTCCAGATTCCAATAAGCCCCCCACCCACATACCCCCACAACCACCGGGCAAGGGTTGTGGGGATGAGGCCCTTTTCCCCATCAACATGGGGACAAGGTGCTTTGGGGGGCAACTCCAAAGCACCCTCCCCATGTTGAGGGCATGTTGCCTGGTATGGTTCTGGAGGGGGGGCGCTCTCTCGCCAGGTTGTGTGCTCGGATAAGGGTCTGGTATGGATTTTGGGGGGGCCCCTACGCCATTTTTTTAATTTGGTCCCAGGGTTCCCCTTAATTTCCATATCAGACCTGAAGGGCCTGGTGTGGATTTTAGGGGGACCCCCACGCAATTTTTTTAAAAATTTTGGTTTGGGGTTCCCCTTAAAAGGCCTGGTAATGGACTGGGGGGACTCCATGCTGTTTTTTTTCAATGAGTTTTATCTATATTGCAGAGACCCGGCAATTCATTACAGCCACGATCAGTTTTAAATGACAATTTTTCTTTTAGAAATGTAATTTTGCTGTGGTACTGTTCTAAACATGGGAAAAATGCGCCACTTTACAGGCATACTATAGACACCCCCCAGGCACGATATTTAAAGGAATATTTCATTTTTATTGTTTCACTTTAAGCATTAAAAAAAAATCACTGCTATCGAAAAAATGTCCGTTTTTAAAATAAAATTTGCATTGATACATGTCCCCTGGGGCAGGACCCGGGTCCCCAAACACTTTTTATGACAATAACTTGCATATAAGCCTTTAAAATGAGCACTTTTGATTTTTCATGTTAGTGTCCCATAGACTTTAACGGTTCGTGTGGTCTTCCGAATTTTTTTGCCTGTTCGGTATGTTCTGGTGCGAACCGAACCAGGGGGTGTTTGGCTCATACCTATTATTGAGTGGATAACAAAGCTGTCCTCATCCTCCTCCTCCTCTGTCACCCAGGCTCAGAGTAGTTTGCCTTCTATCGCAGCTGCTAAAGCGATCTATTCCACTGGCTTCTTGTCCACAGTCACTCCTTCCATAGCCCCACCATCATGCACGGAGGAGTCCCCAGAATTATTCGAACACAGTGTCGCGTACATGCTGCTGAAGGATGTGCAGCGATTTGAAGGCTTTGATATTGGTTCCCAGGTTGAGGAAGGGAGTAACGTGAGCCTAGAGAGAGGGGGTGCCACAGAAGGACAGGAAACTGTCTGTCATGTTCCCCCAGCTGCAGTATACTGCCAAGTTTGCTCCAGTGACGAGGAGGGAGGGGATGATGAGGTCACTGACTGTACTTGGGTGCCTGAGAGAAGAGAGGAGGAGGCACAACTCCAACGAGGCAGAATGCCCTCTAGGGGGCAGCTTAAGGGCAGCCACCCTATTGTATCACACCACAGAGCTCCACAGGTGCAGGGCGCTGCTGACTTCCTGCTGACTTTTAAAAGTTCCTTGGTGTGGGCCTTTTTTGACACGTGTGCAGCAGATCACACCATTGCTGTTTGCAACCTATGTCTGAAGCGGATCAAGCGTGGCCAGAACAGCAGCCGCTTGGGCTCCACATGCTTGACCAGACAACAGCACTTGAAAGACCCACATCAAAGAAAAACTTCTCCTTGCTCCTTATCTGGGATCTCCAACCGTACTATACCTCCAGTCCTCTCAAAAACCTGCACTAAGAGGAATGAAGGTATAGCAATAGGTGTCCCAAGTACTTGCAGCCAATCTGCTAGCAATACACCACCAATTGATTTTAGCGGGCAACCGTAAAAAGAAATTTGGTCCCAGCCATCCACATGTTCAGCGTCTAAATGCTAGCTTGGCCAAACTGCTAGCATTGCAACTACTGCCTTTTTAGCTGGTAGACTTTGCCCCCTTTTCATGAATGTATGGAATGTGCTGTACCTCAATGGCAGGTTCCAAAACACCATTTTTTTCATGGAAGGCCATTCCAGCTTTCTACTGGTATGTGGAAGGCAATGTTTTGGCCTTGTTAGACAGGGCGGTCAGCAGTAAGGTTCATATTACCGCTGACCCATGGTTCAGCAGGCACGGGCAGAGATGTTACCTTTCCTTCACAGCACATTGGGTAACTCTGCTGGCAGCTGGGAAGGATGAATGACAGGGTTCATGGTTGTTGGAGCTTGTTCTGCCACCACGCCTCCAAAATGCTAGTGGTGATACTACCACAGCCCTCTCCTCCACCCCCTCCTCTTCTTTTTCCTCTATGGCCTCTTCTGCAGATTTGTTCTCTAGACCAGTGGTGCTCCGTAAGCGTTCAAGGGGCTACGTAAGCAGTCAGGCTAAAAGATGCCATTCGGTGCTTGAGTTGGTCCGCCTAGGGGACAGGAGCCACACTGGGGCAGAGATTATGTCAGCTCTGCAGGGGCAGGCTCAGAGGTGGCAGACACCACTCCAGCTTCAGCCAGGAATAGTATGTGACAATGGCACCAACCTTTTCTCCACCCACTGACCAGGGACACTTGACTCATGTTCCATGTTTGGCACAAGTCTTGAATTTGGTGGTGCAGCGGTTCTTGAGCAGGTACCCAGGCTTACAGGATCTCCTGAGGCAGGCCAGAAAAGTCTGTGGTCATTTTCGCCGGTCATATAATGCCAGTGCTCGGCTGCCTGACATTCAAAGGGAATGCAACCTGCCCACAAATCGTCTCATTTGTGACATGCCTACAAGTTGGAACTCAATATTGGCAATGCTGCAGCGGTTGCACACACAGCAGAGGGCCCTGAATGAGTAACTGTGCGAGTATGGCACCAGGACAGGGTTGGCTTCTTTTCGCTATGATCAAGGATGCATGCACTGTCCTGTCACCATTTGAGGAGGCCACAAGGATGGTGAGCAGCGACAATGCATGCACCAGTGACACTGTTTCTCTAGTCTTCCTGCTGGAGCACATGCTTTGTGGAATCATGGACAGGGCACTTGAGGCAGAAGAGCGAGAGGAAGAGGAGGACTTCCTTTCCTCTCAAGGCCCCTTTTATCCAGATAACATTCCTGCGGGCACACCAAGCACACAGGAAGAAGAGGAGGAGGAGGATTGTGTCAGCATGGATGTAGAGGATAACACAGCAGCAGTCTTCAAGGGATGGTTTTCAGTCCCCAGAAACACAAGGAATTGTACATGGCTGGGAGGAGGTAGTTACGGATCATGTGATCCTTAGTGACCCAGAGGACTCAGAATCGAATGCCTCTGCAAACTTACACTGCATGACCTCTCTGATTCTGCAAAGCCTGCGAAAGGACCCTAAGATTCATGGTATGAAGGAGAGGGATCATTATTGGCTTGCAACCCTTCTTGATCCACATTAGGGTAAGGTTGCAGAACTCATCCTGCCTTTGCAGAGGGAGCAGAGGATGAAACATCTTCAGGAGGCCTTGAAGAAAGGTTTGTGCAATGCATTTCCAGACCCTGGGAGGTTACCATTTCCTAGTGCTAGACAACGTGTTGCTGAGGCTTCGTTCAATCAGAGGAAGAGAGGTGGAGAAGGTGGCCGGCTGACCAATGCCTTTAAACAATTTTTCAGTCCTCAGTGCCAAGGTCTGATTGGTTCAAGCAACCATTGCCAGCATCTGCATTAAATGGTGCAGGAATATCTAGAGGCGAGAGCAGACTTGGAGACCTTTCCATCAGAGCATCCACTGGGTTACTGGGTCTTGAAGATGGACCACTGGCCAGAACTTGCTCAATATGCAGTTGAGCTACTGGCCTGTCCTGCATCCAGCGTGCTTTCTGAAAGCACATTCAGTGCTGCTGGAGGGTTTGTAACTGATCAAATGCGCCCGTCCACAGACTCCATTGATAGGCTCACATTCATAAAAATAATTCAGCCTTGGATCAGCAGCTATCAAGCACCTGATGCTGATGTAACTGATTGAATTTGCTATGGATGTGGGATCCCTTGAAGACTGCCTATGCTGACTATCCTCCTCAATCTTGATGATGCTAGCTTCCAACAATATTTTTGGTTTAGGGCACCACCACCAGGCCAGGGGCATGTAATTACAATTTTTGATATAATATTTCAACACAGGGCCCGTTCCTGCGCCCAACAAGAGGGGTTACATTGTTGTGGTACCACCACCCAAGACCCAATTTTTCTGCCCCTGTTTAACAGGGGCATGTAATTGCAATTTTTGATACAATATTTCAACACAGGGCCTGTTCCTGCGCCCAACAAGAGGGGTTACATTGTTGTGGCACCACCACCCAAGACCCAATTTTTCTGCCCCTGTTTAACAAGGGCATGTAATTACAATTTTTGTTACAATATTTCAACACAGGGCCTGTTCCTGCGCCCAACAAGAGGAGTTACAGTGTTGTGGCACCACCACCCAAGGCCCAATTTTTCTGCCCTACGCTGGGCCTGGAGCTTATCAGGAAAGGAGAATTGCGGTATTTGATATTACATTTACCGTTTTCTGGACCCAAAGGCAATGGGAATGTGGACTGGTTCTCCTGCTTAGTCAGCTGAGCTGGAAAACCTGACAACCATTGGCGTATGTTTTCAGCTGACCTGGTGAGAAAAGTGTGTGGAAAAGCTAAAGGTGATATCCATAACGCACTGTATCTTGCCAGTACTGGCTATTTTGAGGATGTTATTTGTATCAAGTTAGGCATCTAAGATGGGCTTTCTTCCTAGTTTTCTTCATTACCCAAGAGTATAATTTGCAAGGACGGTAAACGGAACTCAGGTTATCAAATAACCAGAAACAAATCACAACTAGTAAGGTGACCCGAACCTCTGACCTCCCAACCCAAAGAAAGCCACCACGGTGGGTTTCTGTAGTGTAGTGGTTATTATGTTCGTCTAACACGTGAAAGGTCCTCGTTTCGAAACCGGGCAAAAACACTATGCACACGATAGTGCTTTTTGCCACAGGCGATGTCCCTTTCAGCAGCCCTTTTCACCTATCGTAATTAGCGTATACTTTCTGTGTGCAAGGCACAGAAAAGTAGCAAGAATGGGTTTCTGTAGTGTAGTGGTTATCATGTTCGCCTCACAAGTGAAAGGTCCCTGGTTCAAAACCAGGCAGAAACAGTGCTTTCCTTTAACTTTTTCACAGTCAGGCAAACTGAAAGCTCTTGCCACGCCTTGCCCCTCTGGCAGCCGTAAGTGAAATCTGCCAATACAAGGCACAGTTCAGGTGCAACACCTTCAATGTGAGCTCTTTTTCTTCACTGTTTGTGAGTCCACTGCTTGGATTGCCATGTGGCGGCCATTAGAGATCTGCAGAACAGCATGGGCTGTCTCACCATGGCACATAGAATGGTCCTCTATAAGATAGAGGATCAAGAGGGTCGCACCTGGAGAAACAATATTGGGATTCGAGGCTTACTGGAGGCTACCAGAGATGATAACCTTCTTGCTTCTATCCGTGGGATATTCAACGGCTTACTGGGTAACACAGCGGATAACCCGCTAAAGCTGGATCATGTTCACTGAGCCTTGCGCCCCAGAAATCTATCCTCTGAGACCCTGCGGGATGTCATATGTAGGGTTCACTACCATGAGGAAAAAGAACTCATCATGCGTAAAATCAGAGAGTCTACTACTTTGGACTTTGACGGCGCTACCTTATCCTTCTTTCCAGACCTTGTTAGAGGGACTCTGGAGCGTCGCAGGGCCTTAAAGCCACTTACAGAAAAACTGTGCTATGCCGCTATTAACTACCGCTGGCGATTTCTGGCTTGTCTCATAGCTAATAAAGATGGAAAGACACTGTTCTCCGTTTCCCAGAGGACCTGGATAAATTCTGCATGGATCTCAACATCAACCCCCAGAGCTCCTGGGCTGGCAAGAAGACATTCCAGCCCTTTCTCCACCAACTGATGTGTCATGGCAGAAGGTATCTCGGAAAAAATGCTCTACCACACCAGGATCTATTCCACAGATGGGGTAATGTCTTTCCCACTCCATGAGATTAGGGTCAGTTACCTGCCTGTACGTTCCACTAAGTTTGTTCACCCCTTGAAGTGTTCATGCGGATGGCTTCATACAACTCTGTCTGTCTGGCTCGTTCATAACCTCCCTGTTTATATAGTGTTGTCTGTTGTTTTTTGCACCATTTGTAATTCATAGATCTGTTTAAACTGTACCTGCCTCCGAGCACCTAGATGGTGTTCATCTTTATCATGGATATGCTATCTGCTTCTCTAAGCTACCCCCTCTCCCTTATGGGTCCTCGTGTGTCCCTGTCTTCCCGTGGCGCTGTCCTTAATTGGGTGTCGTGCGGTTGGGCAGAGGTTCACGCGAGTACCCTGTATATGCACCGCAAGGATTTGCGTGCTCGCTTAGGTTGTAAATGTACAATCTCTCTAGTTTTCCGTAAGCTTTTTTACTGTCTATTTCATTTTTCTCTTCTATCTTTTCTCAACCTTTTCCTTCCCTGACCCTACCTCCCCACACTAATCCTGCCTCAATATGCCTGCTTGACTATTTGTGTTTTGGATGAGGATCCTTCATGGCTCTTGTGGCTGCGGTTAATCTGATTTCCCTCAACGTCTGGGGACTGCACACTCCTGGGAAAAGGCATGATCTGTTTAGAGAACTCAAACGACTGCAAGGAGATATAAACTTTTTGCAGGAGACCCATCTTACCCACACAACTGCAGTTAGGCATTTCTCACCATCTTTTCCAAATTGGTATTACAGCCTCTCGGATGTGAGTAAGGGGAAGGGTGTAGCCATTGGATTTTATAGAGGAGCCTCTTTCACATATGACTATGCACAGATTGACCCCCGTGGTAGATTTATTTTTCTAAATGGCAGCCTGGGCAATTTTCCATGTACATTAGCGAATATGTACGCCCCCAACAATGATCAAGTGGGGTTCATAGCTGCCACTCTTACTAAATTAAAAGATTTTGCACATGGTTGTATCGTTTTGGCTGGGGACTTTAATGCCCTTCTAGAACCTACAATTGACAGTTCTCAGGGAATGTCCAGTCTACCCCACAGACATCTGGCATATATCCGTAAGCGTCTACATGACGCACAACTCATGGATTCGTGGAGGATTATGTATCCGAGGGTATACGCACGATTCTCACCTTCACCGCACTTAATCAAGGATTGACTACATTTTTATAGACCACCATCACTTAAATCTGGCCCTTCACTCTAACATTGTAATGTCGACACTTTCAGATCATGCCCCAATATGCCTTAGGTTAACAGTCCCCTCTTTGCCTATCAATACTACTAACTGGAAATTAAATGACTCCCTTATATCTGAAGAAGTAGATAAAGCTCATATTGGAGATGCTCTTTCCCTATATTTCAAGGAGAATCAATGCCCTGAGATATCATCTGGGTTCAGTGGAGGCTAGTGAAGTTTTAGGATGGGGGCGCCAGACCCTGCCCTTCCTTATTTACCCCTCCCACTTCTAATAAGCCCCACCTCTTATGTAATCCACCCACTCTGTCCCCTGTATTCCATTTGCTTCCATCCATAGTGTCAGGAGTATACAACTCAGCATCACAGGACAGAGTATATAGCTCAGCCTCGCAGATCAGGGTATATAGCTCAGCATTACAGATATGGTATATAGGTGAGCATTACAGATAGGGTATATAGGTCAGCATTACAGATATGGTATATAGGTGAGGATTACATATAGTGTATATAGGGCAGCATTACAGATAGGGTATATAGGGGAGCATTCGAAATAGGGTATCTAGGTGAGCATTACATATAGGGTATATAGGGCATATGGATATAAATAGTGTAGCGTTAATATTGAACAGAATCTCAAAAAGCATAATATCCAACTATGACCACCATAGATCTAACAAGTACTACCATAGAGGTTTCAGATGAATGTATATTCACCTCTAAGGAAATCTAAAAACCAATAAAAGCTCAGATTCCAATGGTGATGTCTGTACATTCCATAGCTAAATCAAATGGGACAGTAGGCAGAAAAACAACAAAGAGAATATATATATGGCCATTTGATTCATAACTCTATATATTCTAAATGGTACTGGAAAGAGTCTCTATAAGTGTCTAATTTATATAGAAGCTGTAGAAGTCCAAAATGGGTGATGATATCCCCATGTCACATAGAATAAAAAGAGATGGTAGACACTGATGGAGGCTTACCGGAACCGTTGGACTCACAGAAATATATATCCCCTGAGTCAGAAAAGCTTGTGTTGCCACCGGGCAATATAGTGAGATGTCACGCTAGACCAATACGGAATCCGGATGCTGTGTCCAAAGCTCCTATCAGACTTCTTCCGTGCTTGACCAAATTTCGTAGTGGCTGTTTTCAGCCTGCTCTAATCACATGATCCGGCTCCCCTGTGTCAGCCACTGGTAGCTGCATGGGAGAGGAGGGACCTCCTCTCCCATGCAGCTACCAGTGGCTGACACAGGGGAGCCGGATCATGTGATTAGAGCAGGCTGAAAACAGCCACTACGAAATTTGGTCAAGCACGGAAGAAGTCTGATAGGAGCTTTGGACACAGCATCCGGATTCCGTATTGGTCTAGCGTGACATCTCACTATATTGCCCGGTGGCAACACAAGCTTTTCTGACTCAAGGGATATATATCTCTGTGAGTCCAACGGTTCCGGTAAGCCTCCATCAGTGTCTACCATCTCTTTTTATTCTATGTGACGTGGGGATATCATCACCCATTTTGGACTTCTACAGCTTCTATATAAATTAGACACTTATAGAGACTCTTTCCAGTACCATTTAGAATATATAGAGTTATGAATCAAATGGCCATATATATATTCTCTTTGTTGTTTTTCTGCCTACTGTCCCATTTGATTTAGCTATGGAATGTACAGACATCACCATTGGAATCTGAGCTTTTATTGGTTTTTAGATTTCCTTAGAGGTGAATATACATTCATCTGAAACCTCTATGGTAGTACTTGTTAGATCTATGGTGGTCATAGTTGGATATTATGCTTTTTGAGATTCTGTTCAATATTAGCGCTACACTATTTATATCCATATTCCTTACAAATTTCCTTTTTGTGTGTGAGCTGCTTTGACAGAGCAAGCGCGGTGTTTCTTGATTTTATTCGTTTTCACTGAGGGTATATAGGGCAGCATTACAGATATGGTATATAGGTGAGCATTAGAGATACGGTATGTAGGTGAGCATTAGATATAAGGTATATAGGTGAGAATTAGAGATATGGTATATAGGTGAGCACTGGATATAAGGTATATAGGTGAGCATTAGATATAAGGCATATAAGTGAGCATTAGAGATCCTCTCATGCTTCCTCCGCTTGCCAAAGTGCCACTAGGCACCCAATAGGTTTGCCTAGGGCTTTGGCCAATTAGGAAACAAGTCTCACCGACCTGCCTCCTGATTGGCGGGGAGGTACTGTAGTGAGAGGATAGCGAAAATTTACTCGCTATGGTCACACAATTGGGTGGGATCAGGGCGCACTCTATGCGCCCTGAGCCCACCCTTTTCGATTAGAGCCTCTGGCTCTAATCACGTGCTTAAAAAAAAACAAACCCCTCCCACCCCCGCCATAGGAATCCATGTGTCCGGTGTCCTGAAAAGGGCTGGGCGCATGGATAGGGAGGCGGAGGCAGCAGGGAAAGGGGGGGGGGGCGGCGCCCGTTCGCCCTCAATGCACGGGCCGCCACTGTCTGGGGTACTTTGGGAAGCCCATAAGGCCCATATAAGAGGGAGATTTATTGACCTGGGCACTAGGAAGAAAAGGGAAAGAACCCATCTCCAATCTAAACTACTTCAAGAAATAAAACTGCTGGAGGCAAATCTTAAAACCCCCCTAACCCCGGCCCTTTTCCACTGACTGACTGTGAAGAGGGAAGAGCTGAAAGCACTTTTCCATTCTGATCAGAAAAGACAATGCCGCTTAAACTTTCAATGAATCTACGAATGGGGTAATAAACCTAGTCATTACCTGGCTCGATCCTTACAACAGAAAAAACTGGAGTCATTCGTAGCAAAAATTAGGACATCCTCAAACTCTTTAGCTTATGAAACTAAGGCCATAGCACAGGAATTTCATTCATTTTATCAACAACTATATCATGTTCATAAGTCAACGGCAGATGGTGCTACTAGGGAGGCTTTAATTCAATCTTTTTTGCAGCAGGCTAACTTACCTAAACTACCTATTTCTTCCCTGGAAGAACTAGAGGGCGAGATCACCACTTCTGGGCTACGCTTGGAACTTAAATCTATGGTCAATGGCAAGGCTCTAGGGCCGGATGGCCTAACGGTGTCTTATTACCGTGTCTTTTCGGACACGTTAATATCACGTTTAGCGGCGTATGCCATTTCTATTTTCGATGGCGGCACTTTAAGACCAGAAACTCTATATGCCCAGATCACCATACTACCTAAGCCAGGAAAGGATCCCAGTGCAGAGCTACAGACCGATCTAAACATTGATGCCAAGTTATATACTAAAGTTCTTGCTAACAGGCTCCTCCCCTTGATACCTCAATGGATTTCTAGTGACCAGACAGGTTTTATACCTGATAGATAGGCCCGTGACAACTCCCTACGTACCCTCTCTCTAATTTCACATGTTCATGGATCTTCCCAGCCCACCCTTCTCTTATCTACTGATGCTGAAAAAGCATTTGACAGGGTGGACTGGGAATATCTGATGTTGACCCTAGCCTCCCGGGCATCAGACCTAACATGCTTACCAGGATCTCCGCACTCTATAAATCGCCCACAGCGCAACTACGAACCTTAAGTAATACCTTTTACGTTACGGTACCCATGAGAAATGCCCACTCTCCCCTATCTTGTTCGCCCTCTCCCTGGAACTGTTCCTCTCAACGTGCGTAACAATCCTAACATACATGGTATTTTGGTTGGATCTACGGAACATAAATATGCGGCATATGCGGATGACATATTATTTTATGTCCATCAGCCCATAGTAACCCTTCCTTATCTTATGTCGGCATTCACAGATGTAGAAATATGGACTACAAGCATAAAACACCATACCTTCCAGTGTCTGAAAGCATAGCCTGTCCCTCTAGTGATCAGTGTATCAGATGACATATTTATGTGCCAAACAAAAGGATTGTGGATGAATAGTCCTCCCGTCAGATAATTGCTTTGCACGATTTTGTGCCAGGACTACATATCCCAGGAATCTTTGCTGCCATTGGGAGATTGCTGGGAGTAGCTATAAAAGAAGCAAAAGCCTGTGCAGAGTTATCTTCCTCCTGGGCCTGATGCAAGACGGACCTCTCTTTGCAACAGAGAGAGAGGTCGCGCCCTACCATGTGAAGTACCACCATCCAACCCATTACCTGAGAGGCCTAGCTCTGCCGTTTGCTGTTGGACATCTTTCCAGCACCACTCTGGTCGCCTGCCAGTCAGTGTGTGTCAAGATTCACATTGGGAGATCGAGACAGCGGATTCGCTGCACGACTGTCGCTACACGAGTTCCTGTCCGGAAGACATCGGAGTGATCTGGTCATTGGTGGGAGGGCAAATTGCTTGACCTTTACCCATTCTTTGTCATAGTTACATTGAGACACTTTGCACAGACATCTTTACTCCAGGAATACTTTATCCACTTTTAAAATTAATCTCTCAAAATCCAAAATATTAATCTCTGTCCCACACTAGAATCCCTATTAAAAATGCCATTCCCTTTCACCTGGCAACCGCACTCACTAAAATACCTTGGTATCTTCCTCACACCTGACCCGGCATCCTTATTTCGAGTAAATTATATACCCTTGCTTAATTCAATCTGCTCAGATCTGCATAAATGGACTCAGTTGGCTCACTCATGGTTGGGTAGGGTCAGTGTAATAAAAATGAACATTTTGCCCAGGCTGCTGTTTTTGTTATAAATGATTCCATATAAAGTTCCACCAGGTTTCTTTACCCTCTTCAGCCCCGGAAGGATTTGCCCCCTTCCTGACCAGGCCATTTTTTGCGATACGGCACTGCATGGCTTTAACTGACAACTGCGGGGTCGTGCGACATTGTACCCAAATAAAATATATGTCCTTTTTTTCCCTATAAATATAGCTTTCTTTTGGTGGTATTTGATCACCTCTGCGGTTTTTATTTTTTGCGCTATAAACAAAAAAAGAGCGACAATTTCACAATATTTTGTAGTTTTTGTTCTAATAAATATCCCAAATTTAAAAAAACAAACAATTTTTTTCCTCAGTTTAGGCCGATATGTATTCTTCTACATATTTTTGGTGAAACAAATCGCAATAAGCGTATATTGATTGGTTTGCACAAAAGCTATAGCGTCTACAAAATAGGGATAGATTTATGTCATTTTTATTATTATTTTTTTTTACTAGTAATGGCGGCGATCTGCGATTTTTATCAGGACTGTGACATTGCGGCGGACAGATTGGGCACTTTTGACACTATTTTGGGACCATTGACATTTATACAGCGATCAGTGCTAAAAATAGCCATTGATTACTGTATAAATGACACTGCCAGGGAAGGGGTTAACACTAGGGGGCGATCAAGGCGTTAACTGTAGGGGGGATGGGACTGATTAGGGAAGGAGAGAGATCGGTGTTCATACTTAGTATGAACACACGATCTCTCTTCTCACCGCTGACAGAACCAGGATTTGTGTGTTTACACACAAATCCCGGTTCTCACTGTCACGCCCACCAGGCACGCGCATCGGCTCTGGGGACACGCAGCCAGCATGTGTGCGCGCGCCTGCTGCGTTGTCTTAAAGGAGCGACGTATAGCTATGGCGATTTGCCCAGCTGAGCCAACCTGCCGCAGTATAACTGCGGTGGCTGGTCAACTAGTGGTTACTTTGTTGAGATCCTTGATGTGCAAATACATTTTAAATCATAAATGACCTCGCATATATAGATTACATCTGTCAATGCCAAAATCTGAAGGGGGCCTGGCCCTCCCTGATTTTAAGAGTTATTTTTTAGCCATTGTGTTAAATAGAATTACTGACTGGAAGCATCACAGTGAGCATAAGCTTTGAGTAAGATTGGAGCATGACCTCAGTGGCACAGAACTATATTCCCAGTTGTGGATTCCAAAAAAATACCGTACGCTTCAACCCGGGACTGCACCTTTGACAAGTTCCACCATGATGATCTGGGACTAAAAATCGCAAAAATTAGCTTATAACTCCCCTCTGATGCACTTGACAGGTCATAATTTTTTCCCCCAGGGAACCTGGATCATCAGTTTCGTTCTTGGATCCCCTCATCACCTGTTCTCCATCATGTCACCTCTGACAGCTGGATACTCCCACTATCCAAGCTGTTACTGTCAACCACATTCTCTTTTATGGATCAACGGAAATACCAACAGCTCTCTGGGTTTGTTAAATCCTTACCAAAACCATTACGCACACTTTCAGAATTATCTTCTGCGGAAAGAACCCTTGCCAGTGAACATCCACCACAGAAAACAATCTCTTTATTTTATCAAGCCAATTGTTCTCCAAAAAGTTTTCCCAGACATCTCAGATTTATGTTGGCGAGGTTGTGCAGAAAAGTCCACACACACCCATGTTTGGTGGCAATGTCCGCTCATTCGCCCATTTTGGGCCTCTATCCTACAGTGGATCAAGGTAATACAAGGATCACAGGTCTCCAATGACCCATGGGTTGTTTTATTTAACTGTATGGGCGAATCAGTAGGCCACTATACCCAGCATATATTAAATGCGGCCAAGTCACTCATACCTAGATTCTGGAAACAAACTAGCATACAGGCCATTCGTCTTTAGTTACAAACGGTAGATCATATATACCATATGGAAGACCTTACCTATTCTCTTAGAGACAAAGTTGAGGTGTCTAATAAAATATGGGCCTGCTGGTTTGCCTTTACATTCTCCTCTGAATCTGCCGAGATCATGTCTCACCCTACATAACCTCATGCAACGCAATGTAATTATTATACTGGTTTCTGGCTAGAGGCAGGATTACTCCTCCTTCCCCCCCTCCTACCCCTTCTCAGTCTTTGCCTAAACTTCTCTATGTCCTCTTCTCATTCTTCCCTTTTGCATACTTCTTTTGTTACTCCTATCCGTTTCGTAGAATTTATTCTACCTCATGGGTAAAGGCTCTCGGCCCAATTTGTTGTCATGCTGGTTGGTATCTACTGTTCGGCACTAGGCATGCAGTGTTATTTACTTGGTTTACTGTGGCATGAGATATGTTTATCTCCTCTCACTGGTTAGTTATATACAAGGTCTAGCTCATATGGTAGTTAAAACGGTCATTATATTGTAAACTGACATTTTCTTCTAATAACTAATTGAACAAAAAAAAAAAAAAAAAAAAAATTTTGCTGATCATCTCACACAGAGTCTGCACTATAGGCACTGCTGCGAAACTTTGCCTGTGTAGGACCACCAAAACCTGCTTACCTAAAATCTCCAGGCAAGGGTCTTCAGGTTCTCCTGGTCGACTCACAAACAGTGAAGAAAAAGAGCTCACATTGAAGGTGTTGCACCTGAACTGTGCCTTGTATTGGCAGATTTCACTTACGGCTGCCAGAGGGGCAAGGCATGGCAAGAGCTTTGAGTTTGCCTGAGTGTGAAAAAGTTAAAAGTAAGCACTGTTTCTGCCCAGTTTCGAACCAGGGACCTTTTTGCATGTGAGGTGTGATAACCACACCATGGAAACCCATTCTTGTTGCTTTTCTTTGCCTTGCAAACTGAAAGCCTATGCTATAGTACGATGGGTGAAAAGGGCTGCTGACAGCAGCATCGACTGTGGCAAAAAGCACTAGCGTGTGCACAGTATTTCTGCCTGGTTTCGAACTGGGGACCTTTATGCGTGTTAGGCAAACATGATAACCACTACACTACAGAAACCCTCCACGGTGGCTTTTTTTGGGTTGGGAGGCCAGAGGTACAGTTCACCTTATTAGTTATTATTTGTTTCTGGTTATTTGATATCCTGAGTTCCCTTTACCGTCCTTGCAAAATTAAACTCTTGGGTAATGAAGAGAACAAGGAGGAAAGCCCATCTCAGATGCCTTCCACAGCGGAGTATTTGGAGATAGAATCACCTTAGAATGTTTTTCCCACGCTAAGCCAGCTCTCCATACCTTTGGAGTGCTTCAGTGGAGTGTACCAAAGCAGCCTCTAACATTATCGCAGGGTTATATTTATCTGGATTCAACCATCCACCTGCCATTACCAGCTATGTCGCTAGATAATATTTGTGAAAGTCTGGAAAGGCCAGACCCCCTTGTGCTACGGGCGTATAAGTGTAGTCAATTTAATTCTGGGTAGCTTATTTCTCCATATAAATGAAGAGAAAGTACTATGTGGATTGTGTAAAAAATGATTTCGGTACCCACTGTGGTGTATTTCTAAATAAATATAAGAATTTGGGGAAATTCTTCATCTTTATTAAATGTATGCGACCCAACAGCGACAGGGGTAACGTCTTCCATGCTTTTATTTTTTTCTTAACTTCCTGTACTACTGGATTTAAATTAAGCATAAAAAAAAAAAAAAAAATCACAGGCTTGTCCTGAAATTACTATCCCAAGATATTTAAATACTGTTGCCCATTGCAGTGGCAGGTTCTGAGAAACCGTATTCTGTGCTCCTTGATCGATCGCAAACAGGGACTTACCCCAATTTACCTTGAACTCTGTAAATGACGAATATGTATTTAGCAAATCTAAGGCTCCCCGTAATGATGGGCCAGCGTCGCCCAAGAAGAGCAACATATCATCCGCATATAGGGCTACACTCACCTCCAGTCCCCCAATTTATAATGCCCGAATATCTGGGGTAGTTCGAAGAGCCTCTGCCACTAGCTCGATTGCTATAGCAAAGAGGACCGGAAAAAGGGTGCCCTGCCTCGTTCCCCTATATAGCTGAAAAGAGGTTGACAACCTTCTTTCCAGCTTAAGCGCTGACATGGGATTATATAATATATATAATGTTTGTATCCAATTAATAAACACTAATGGGAATCCCATCCTTCTATTTCCCATAAAAAAGGCCATTCGATTGTATCAAAGGCCTTCTCTATATCCAAAGAAGCCACCATTCTAGACCCTTTGTTGACATGTTGAGCATGTAAATTAGTACAATGTCTAGGTAAATTAATGTCCGACGTTTTATGGGGCATAAATCCCATCTGGTCCCAATCGATGAGGTTTGTTACCAAAGGTTGTATTCTCAATGTTAATGTTTTAAAATCTATATTCAATAATGCTATTGGCCTATACGAAACAAATTTCCTGCAATCAGCCTGTTAATCCAGCTAGTCCAGCCCTTCTCCTCCTCCCTGGTGACGTCAAGTCCTCCGGAGAGTCCAGCACGGGTCGGTGTGCACTCCCTGTCTGCTACAGAGGGCCCATTCCCCCCACACTCATCCACCATGAAACAGAATCTGGCGGCGCCTGCAGGACAGAGGATCCATGGCGGACATTCACAGTGATGTAAAATGCGATCTATTCCTTTTCATCCTTTTTCATTAAAATCCCTCTTGTGATACTGCACTTAGTGGCGCTTCCCTTTCTTCTTCCTTTAATTACTAATGGGTTTTTCTTTTTTGCTAAAAAAGAAAAAAGTTTTCTTTGCACACACAGAGTGGCATCACTGATGGCCACTGTTGGGGCTGCACTGTAATCAGTGCCCTGATGATTAGTACAGGTCTCCCTTGTGCGGAAGAGAGATGCCACGGATCGTCTCTCCTCACCTCACACTCTGTCAGTGTGAGGCAAGGAGAGCTTTTAAAACGGCATCTCCTTGTTTACTTGTGATCAGCTGTGATTGGACACAGCTGATCAAATGGGTAAAGAGCCACAGCCGCAGTCCATTACCAAGATCAGGGTCGTGTCCCAGGGTGACATCATATGACGTTGGCCCAGAAAAGGTAGTTAAACAAACAAGCACACCAAAAATGCATGTTCATGTATTTTTCATGCACTCCCATTGAAGTCAGTGGGGCCAAAAACACACATGCACCTTTTCAAAAATCACACTGCACTGCATCATGTGGCGTTGATGTGAATGGGCACCAAAGAGAATAATGTGGTTTCCATTGTTGTGCGTTTCAGCATGCTGGCAGATGCAAGACAGCTCACACTAGTGTGAACAGAAATAAAAAAAAAAAAGTCTGGTGACAAACGCTGCAACCCACACTATGTAACTTTATTGATACAGCAATTACTTTGATATAAACGAAACACAAAAGATGAAGTCACACAATTATTATAAGACTGTAAATTAAGCAGTATACAAATTAAAACAAATATTTCTGGAACAAAAATATATGTTAATATGATGCATGTTCTCTAGGCTTACAATATCCTGACCTTTACAAAGAATAAATCCATAAAAAACAATAATAGTATATTAGAAAGCTTTATGTAAAGCCCATCAAATGTCACATTATTGTATACATTCCAATTACATTTTTTCATTACTTCTGAATTGTAAGAAGCTCATCAGACAAATACACCTCTTTATGAATGTGTATTTGTGATTTAATAAAAAGCATGTATAACATTTGTATTTTAGTCACTTTTTCAGGTGTCAAAATGTTTAGTAATTTTTTGCATATTACTTCCACTGCTACATGAAAAGTGAATTTTATACAATTTCAGATTTTCCTGTATGAAGTATGGTTCAGGTCATATGAACCCTGTTTCATACAGCAAAAAAACAAACAATCACAAGCACAAATACAAAATATAATTAAAATTATAGGCAATAACTGCACAAATACTATGCAAGAAAACAATGCACATTTATGCACAAAATCATATTGAACGATTTGTGTCTTGGTGCACATCATTACCAAATCCATTGACCTTCATTAAAATGATTGTAAGGCTTAGTTAAAAAAAAAAAAAAAAAAAAAAAATTATACTTACCTTCTCTGTGCAATTCTATTGCACAGTGCGGTCTCAATCCTCCTCTTCTGGAGTCCCCCTGCCGGCGCTCCTGGCTCCTCCTGCTCTTGGTTTGCCATTATAGCAAGCCAATTCCTATTGTGGCAGACCTGCAGGCTCGATCCTGAGCTGTGCTGCCTGCATCCATGACAGTGAGGCTCAGCCCCGCCCCCTTGTTTTGACTAATAGCACCTCAGTAAAGCCTGTGAGAGTGGGGAGAGCCATTACAGATGGACACAGCGCTGGATCGACGCAGGTAAATAAAAAGGGGAGTGAGAGGGCGATATTAATACCTAAACATTTTTTACCTTAATGCAGGGAATGCATTAAAGTTCTGGTAAACCCACTTTTTCATTTTTACCTAGATGTAAGCCTGTACTAATTCTTACCTGTAGGTACAGTGAATATCTATGTTTAGGAAAATTTCAGAGTGCATGCAGCCAGTGACGTCACCTGTGCATTAACGGCAGCTCCCGCACACATGCGTGGGAGTGACGTCATCGCGCCCCCCCCACTCATGTAGTCAAAGATCGTGAACCCCCTGAAAGACCGGGTAAAGATGGAAGCCCTCTCAGTGGTGACAGTGCAATGCTGGAGGGCTTCGTTTAAGGCAAGTCTCAGTGTGCTAGTATGAGATGCATACTAGCACATTATGACATTGCCTTGCAGGGGATTTTTTTTCTTTAACTGCGGTTTACTACTGCCTTAGGGCAAAAAAATAAATAAAAAAGTTTAGGCTTTAGAGCCACTTTAAATTTAATTTTAAGGGATGAGATGAACTGAATCACTCACTAGCTCCTTTTAAGCTCTTGTTTGTGCTTTTACCCTATTGAAGTTCCCTACTCTAGCCTTCCTTGTAGCTGAGAGGTACCTACAGCCATCACCCAGTCTCACCAATTTTGGCTAGACTCTGCAATACTCCTTATGGATACCAGCAGATTGACACAAACATCCCTGCCTAATTTTTGGAGTAATAGTACAATCACACTGATTGGATCATATCTATACATCCAACTACCCTTTTATGTAGATGGCTTTATTGTTCCAAGGAGAGTCACACACCTCCTGATGCTACATTATCTGTAATGCACAGGGAGAGTGGGACACACCTATAATGGCTGCAAGAGGTGGGTGGATATGCAATTCAAACATCAGGAACTTTTCAGTGGTGTCTCTTCTAAATGATGTTGTAATAAAGGTCTGATGGATAATTGCACACTAACATTTATGTAACTAACATGAACATGTTACCAAATTATAATGTAACTGTAGATTTCATTAAAAAGACATATATGAACATTTACCTGCTTTTAACCTCTTGCCGACCACGTAACGCATTTATGCTGTGGCAGGAAAAGTGGGTTTTATGTCCCAGCTACCACACATATGCATCTATACTGGTCTGAGGTTGTGATCTGAAAGCACACTGGCAAGGCACGGCTTCTGATTGGGAGCTAGAGGGTGGGAGATGTAAGAGTCAATCACTGCCATTACATGATAGAGAGACCAGGCCTCCTCCTGGCATTTAAGTCCACTTTAAAAGGGCAATTGGGAGAGAGCGTGAAGGAATAACATCTAAAAACAATGACAAATTTTAGAAGTACCTTCTATAATAAATGCATAACAAATGAATGTGAAAAACCACAATGTCTGTCTTTCCCCAGAGGGTTATTTATGTGCCAAGCCCTCCATAACATGACTATTGATGTGCTTGATGGCACATTTTTTTGGGAAGTCACATCTTAATATAAAATCTGTGGGAAAGCTATAGGCAGTGACAAATACCTGAGACAGTTTAGTGCTGAACTCTGAGAATAGTCTTTTTTTTTTTTTTTTTTAACATGGATATGTTTGGTCTGGTTACATCAGCTACTACATAGCTCACATCCACTGAGGATGCAGAAATTCCCTTTGATAGATTGCTACATAGTCAACGCTGACCTTTTATGGGTGCTACTCGAGCGACTTGCCTTCTGTATATTGAACACAGAGGGTTGCTCACTTGGCAACTCCTCCATTGAATGCATTTGTGTTCATGTAAGTACTGGCATATGCACCCGAACACAGCCATTCAGGTCTGTGCACAGCACTTGGGCTTTCTGGGCAGTGTAAATACACAGGAATTTACATTGCACGGGCTAAGGCGCCCATGTGCAGGATGTCTAGCATTGTCAATCTACAATGTGTACAAGTCAAAATTGCTACTACAGTGGTCATAATTTAAAGAATAATGCCCTTCAAAATCTGAGGTTAAAAACACATTTTTAATTTAAAAAAATCACAACTGAAACTGGGAAAATATAGCCTCTCATTCTTAGTTTATCTATCATACCCCTAGGCACTAATGGGCACAAGTACTTAAAGTTAACTTTATACAAAACCTATATTTCAGGTCCTATTTGTGTAAATACTTCAACAGTTCAGTACTTCAATACAGTATTTATAACGTAATAAAAAAAAAAAAAAAAGAAGTGTTTGCGGCAAATAATTTTCATACAGTATAAACAGTCATACAAAGTTAATATGTGCACTATGCATTAGCTTATGAACTCTATTCACATTTTTGACAAATATTTTGTAAGGTGACACAGTAATGCCCTGTACACACGATAGGATTTTCCCATGGAAAATGTGCGATAGGACCTTGTTGTCGGAAAATCCGACCGTGTGTGGGCTCCATCACACATTTTCCATAGGAATTTCCGACACACAAAGTTTGAGAGCTTGCTGTAAAATTTTCCGACAACAAAATCCGTCGTCGGAAATTCCGATCGTGTGTACACAAATCCGACGCACAAAGTGCCATGCATGCTCAGAATAAATTAAGAGATGAAAGCTATTGGCTACTGCCCCGTTTATAGTCCCGACGTACGCGTTTTACGTCACCGCTTTCAGAACGATCGGATTTTCCGACAACTTTGTGTGACCGTGTGTATGCAAGACAAGTTTGAGCCAACATCCGTTGGAAAAAAATCCATGGATTTTGTTGTCGGAATGTCTGATTAATGTCCGACCGTGTGTACAGGGCATTACAGTATCAACTTTGAAAAGATCATCTGATTTGATGCCTTTAAGTACATGCAAGTATTCAAAGTGTACAAAATAAGATATTTACCTTCGATATGTTGTCCACGTACACTACAAATAGACAATTGGAATGATGATTTTCACTGCTATGAAAGTATTACACCAACTCATGTTTGTCTAATAATTTTTTTCCCCTGTTGGACTTTCTTTTCAGCTGTAACTGGCAGCTATATAGGCTCATACTGTACATCAATCTGTTTCCTCATATACATGAATGTAAAAGATTGAGGCCCCACAATCTGATAGGACACACAAGGCTCAACTCACTAAGCCAGACCCATCATGCAGCCACATTAATCTTCAAGAGTCATATTATGTAAACTGAGATCCACACTTAATCCATATTATAGCACTTTAGTAATAACATTATTGTAACAAGTGAAACTTACAGGTTTTTATTCCCCAATGAAAAAAAAGCATTAAAACAATTCCTGAAGACCTCTAAATTATGTAAAGCTGCGTGTGATAAAAGAAAAAGAAAAAAACGTCATAAAGCACTAAGCTATGGCATGTGTTATTTGCAAAAATGATTATTTTTAGCTATTATTGCTGGAAACAAGGGTCTTCAGGAGCATACACATGCCTTTCTTTTGCTCCCCTTCCACTATGTTCACAAGCTAAATACTAAAGGAAAGCTGTATAAGCTATGAGTCACATCTTACAGAAGGCCATGGACTCCACATGACAGCTCCCAGTGCCAAATAGAAAAGCAGGAGAATGAAAGAAAAGGCAAGTATATGCTACTGGGAATGGGGGGGTTTAATTTAACACTTTTTCCTTGTCCCAATTAAACAAAAGCATGGTTCCCCATACACACAGGGTCTTTGCCCATCTCACCTAGAAGCCTTTCATCCTGGCAGCAACGTTTTGGCAGAAAAGACACTGGACCCTTGTAAGCGTGCAAGAATGCCTCTAGACACATCAAGAGCTTGAGCGTTAATTTCATTGGCCAGCCCGGCCCTGCCCCCTTTCTCTCCTCATTGGCTCACTGACTTTGACAACAGTGGGAGCTGAAGGCACCACACTGCTGTCTCAGCCAATAAGGAGGGAGAGTCCTGGATAGCCAAGTCTCTCATGCAACATCGCTGGATCTAGATGGACCTCAGGTTAATATTAGGGGGGCTGTTGCACACATAAGGCTTTTTATCTTAATGCATTGAGATAAAAAATACCTTCTGCCTTTACAATCACTTTAACACTCAAGCGCTTGATGCTTTTTCATGCGTAAAGTGTGTTTTCTACCAAAATGCTGCAGCTCCTGGATGTGATGGTAGTTTTTTTTTTCTGCCTCTAAACGCTTATGTGTGCATGGACACATAGGCCAACACACAAGGGCCATTTAGAGGCAGAAAAAAAAAACGCCAAAATGCCCCCAACAACAGCATTAAAAACATCCAGTGAGCATGAGACCTTAAAGTGGAAGCAAAAGCCTAACTTTGCACTTTG
The DNA here is from genome assembly GCF_042186555.1 of Aquarana catesbeiana. Lineage (NCBI taxonomy): Eukaryota > Metazoa > Chordata > Amphibia > Anura > Ranidae > Aquarana > Aquarana catesbeiana. The sequence continues at coordinate 305,091,665 of NC_133326.1, forward strand.
GAAATCTACAGCACATCAGTCACTTTTTTTCACCAAATTTGTAGTAAATGGACTATTAATTACTGCATATTTTTTTTTTTGGATTAGAATTAGAACTTTGTGAGCTTTTTTTTTTTTTTTTGCACTTTTTATTTAGCATTATATCTGCACTTTATTAATTGTTAAAGTGATTTGTACAATTTTTTACACTTATATAGCGCCGTCAATTTATGCAGCGCTTTATATACATTGTACATTCACATCGGTCCCTACCCTCAAGGAGCTTACAATCATATATGTTTTGCTTATGAATTTAAACAATATTTGATATTTAGAGGGGCAGCGCACTACTTTTTGTAAGACTGGCTATGCTTAGCCTAAATTGGTAGCTTCTCCATCCCAGCAGCGCTGAGTTAAATATTTTCATTCTGTTCATCCTCATGTGCAAAGTTGTGTGCTGAAAAGTTGTAAATTTCATTCCATGCAAGGTTAGTCCAGCGATCTCCCCCCGCTAAGCTGTTGTGTTCTGACTGGGGGATGCCCCCCCCCCCCCGCCAGAACACTCCGTTCAGCACTCTCTGCCATTGGCTGAGACCGTTGATCAGGAATCGCTTGACTGCTGGTTTTCCAGCATGCAGGTCTGACAGAAACACGGCCAGAATGTCAGCCAGTATTCTTTGTACCAAACATCTCCCAACATTCTGCCCGTGTGTACGGGGGTTTAATCTAACAAGTTATTTAGGCTAAGTGGGGGGTGAAAAAGCAGCCTATGCATTATACTTTTTTTTTCCATTCAACGAGCAGGTTGAACAAAAGAAAAATCTCTTGATTCCTATATCCACACATTCGTGTGAATGGGAGAATCCCTCCCACTGTGGTATGGATCCTGATAGACAGGCTTCCCCACACTCAGAAATCAATGATCAGTGCTGGTTGTGGTTTGGTGGTTGTACACATTGATAGATTGACTTGTGTACACCAACCTGCCCATATATGGATCAAAATTAGGCCAGTCTCTGCTAAACCGGCTGAATTTCGATCCACGTATACCACCTCCTGTTGTCAACAATTGGCTTTGAAATGATCTTGTTTAAATTAAATATTTATGAGCTTGCTTGAGAGAGAGTTCTATATTTGAAAATCTCAGTGCAATTCCTTGAAGGGGTACTTAGAATGCAGCATTTGACAATGAAAGGCCAAACACCAATATTCCCACCAAATCAAAAACTAGTATCATATCCTACCTCACATGTAGGGATTAAAAAAAAAAAAATACTGTATTTATCGACGTATTACAAGCACCTTCATTTTAAGAGGGAAGTTTCAGGAAAAAATATAAAATTAATAAAGAACTTTAAAGAAAAATAAGGGTCACAGTCCATCAATGCAGCCTGATAAGTGCCCATCTTTAGCCTCTCCATTGCCCATTAATGCAGCCTCACCATTGCAAATTAACACAACCTGCACAGAGCCCATCAGCAGCCTCACCATTGCCAATGAATGCAGCCTGCACAGTGCCCATCAACAGCCCCACTATTGAAGATTAATGCAGCCTGCTCATCTGCAGCCTCGCCAGTGCCGGATTACACAGAGCCGCAATTTCCTGTGTACCTGGCGATCAGTCACACACAGTCCAGCCTCCTGTGATAGATAGAACAGTGGCCCAATAGGCAGGACTGTGTGTGACTGAGGAAGGGTCGCCTGCCCCTTCCTTCCACTCAGAGATAGCAGGAATCGGTGTATAACACGCACACACGATTTCCCCGATTTTCAGGGAATGTTGTATGCTGATAAATACGGTAAATCAAATGCAGTCCTAAACAATCTACTAATCCTACTTTATTATTACCAAGTTTGCATCAGCAAAGACAAAAACTTTTTTTTTCTATTCCTGAGAGAAAGCACTCTACCTTTCCCATTTATCAGTGTTATAACCGTTATGACAGCATTACAAGGCTTTGATGTCATTTTAAAGAGTAGTTCCACTTTTGCAGCCAAATTGGGAAAACACCTACTTTTTAACAATTACACATTCCTGTTGACATAACACAACTTAAAAAATTAATAAATGCTGATAACCTTTAAAGTGCTACTCATTTAACATCCTAACAAGCTCTCTCTGCTCTGTTTAATTAATGACTGTCTTAATTATGCATGCAGTTCTTAATGATCAATTGTAAACTAAGGCCAGCCATAGACGGTTAAAATTTCAACCAGTTCAGCAGGGACCGGCCGAGATTTGAACCATGTGTGGGCAGGCGGAATGTTCCAGTTGATCGATTGCTCAACTTGGGTACAACGAGCCTGCCAGATACACTTGCAATTATCGCTAGTGGCTAGCCGGGAGCAGACAATTGCTTGGCAGGAGCGATTCTCCTGTCAGCGCGGTTTGTGTTGATAGGGGAATGATGTGAATTTCTTTTGTTTCAAGAAAAACATTTGCACTGCCTATGGCCTGCCTAAATTTGAACACGGTCTGTCTTAACAAAGGATTACACATTTAGAAATTCTCCTCCTGCATTTTATGGTAATAAGGTACAGCTCAGTGAATCCCCCAGCGTGTGTGTGGAGACAGAGATCGTCCAGAAATATCTGCAATGACACCATTTGCTCAGACATCTACAGTAAGAAATTAAGCTGGTGTTCTGCCAAAACAGCCAACTCACCAAAAACTCCAACCATGTCACTTCCAGGGACTCTCCAGCAGCAGTAATTGGAGATTTCACGAGTTACCGGTTTTCACAGAACACCAGCACCATATACACTACAGTACATGATATAATGAGTAAACATTGTTAGTCCGTCTGCTAATAACCAACATGACCGCCTCCAAGGCGGCAACAGCTTTTTTTCCTTCTTAGCTGGTGTTGTGAAAACAGCCACCTCCTTGTGTACTATAGTGTATACGCTGGCGGTGTTCTGTGAAAACAGCCAACTTGTGGAAATCTCCAATTATAGCTGCTGGAGCATCACCAGAAGTGACATGGTTTTGAGATTTTGTCAGAACACTGGCCATACATGGACTGAAATTCGGGTGGTGCAGCAGGAACCAGATAAATTTCAATCCATGTATGGGCTAGCTGGTTGTACACAAGTCAATCTATCAATAGACTTGTGTACAGCAAGCCTGTTGGATTTTTCCCAGTGTCACCAGCTATGATCATTGTATTCTGCCAGGATAATACAAAGGAGCACAGTGGGAGGATTTCCCACATCCACATCAAATATGCAAAAAAACAAAAAAAAAAACATAGCCAACTTACATTTTTTTTTGTTGCTGTGTGAATGGGAACACAAATAGTGTAATTTTCCAAAATTTGAAATGTACTTTAAAATAAAAATTTTCTACAATAGGTTTTTGTGGTATTCCACATGTGACAGTGAGCAAAAGTTAAACCAACAACATTGAAGTCAATTTACTAAAGGCAATATACAGTGCACTTGCTCTAGAATTGAGGGGAAGCTCTGCTGATTTCTATCATCAAAATCAAGTGCAAGCAAAAATGCAGTTTATTTTCCTTGCATGTTCCCCTCAGATCTAGAGCAAATGCACAGACTACTTACCTTTAGTAAATCAACCCCATTGCCTGCAAATGTTTTTGGATTTTCTAGAAAGAATGTTTAAGGGTAGAGTTCATTTTTTACATACGCTAAAGAAAATGGAATAAAAGGAGATCTGCGTAGTGATTTAGGTCTACATAATTACTTTGCTGTTGAGTCACCATCTGTTAGTGACACAGGGCATTAAAAAATATGAATGAGGTTACAAATAATAAAAAATACAGTATGTACAAATGTGAGGCACTTGTGAAAAATTGCTGTAAAGTGAGGGTGATAGGATAAATGTTTTACCTTCAAAACCACTTCAAATGTAGTGTCTGCATTAACGGCCTTTTTTTTTTTCCTGGTAACCCAGCTAATTAACATGCCATTTGTCTTTGTTGCTCCTCCATACAGTGAAGTCACCCTGAGCCCCCATTGGACAACAGCATTGTCAATCTTTGGAGAGGGGTAGTGTGGGATGCACTAGCAAATTTAGGTGAATTTGACCAACAAATAAAGTCAACATCCAGCATCACTTTTAATTTTGGGATAAAGGTTATGCTTTTGGGTTTAGTAATGCTTTAAAAAAAAAAAAAAAAAAAAAAAAAGAAGAAGGATTGATCACCAGAAGAATAAAAAAATGTGTTAAATCCCCTAGGGGGTCCTGCACACATAGCACTTATCTCAATTAAAATTCAATGAGGACTTTAAAAATTAAAAAAACTCTTGTCATTGCTAGCTGTAGCCGCACTCTTCAGTATGGGCAGTCACATGGGGAGTGAAGTTACAGAAAGCACTGAGCCTCTCCATTCTGCAGCTGCTGTCTTCCTCTCCTGTTTAGATTACATACAGTATAGTCTGGAACTGCAGCCTGCTCTTCAGATCAGGGCAGAGTGGAAATGGTCAGGTTATAGAGGTTAATAATAAGTGTACTTCCATTCACAAAACATAATCTGACAATAGTACACACAGAGACAGCCTAATGTAGTACCTGGCTTGTGCTGTTGTCAACTTTTTGTGTTTTTGTGAATGAAAGTCGTTTTCTCCAGCTGCAAGCATTAACAAGACAGATTCCACTTTCTCTTCGTGCCCCTAAATAGCAGGTTGTAGCTCGGGACCTTGTGTAAACTAAATAGCAGAAATGAGGAGACAGCACAGTGATGTTATGTCTGGCAGCTTAGGGCCAGGCCTGTGTGGGCTTTGCTCCTGAGCCATCACTGAAACTTAATTTCAGTTCCTCAGTGTTGTCAGATAGCAATTTTGAGAAGAATGAACACTCACGTGCACAGGAGTGACGGTCATCTCAGCCTGGTCAATGATCGGTACCTGGAAGCTGACCGGTAGAAGAAGAGGAGGTCAGTAGCTGGCAGGGAGCTCCAGGACACTGCAATGCTGGAGAGGTTAGTATAATTCTGACAAACAAGTGGCCACTGCCCTCACCTATAACTGGCCTTTGCAGCAAGGAGCACATGGAAGGGTAACGCATGCAAAACAAAACCAAAGAAATTCCAAGCTCAACTTTCCGACCAGCCTGCCAGAACTAGTAAAGTTCTGATTTAGGATTTTACAGGCACATGGTCCACTGCACAGCTAAAGAATTTTCCCAAACAGGTGCTAATGATCAACATGTAGATTATATACAACCTCGGCAGCAAGCGTTTATACCAGGGTCATGCAGCTGCAGCCATGATCCTGTACTGGCGATCAGCTTTTAAGTAAAAAAATAAAGCAAGACAGTGGCTTTACAACTGCCCAATCATTTTTGCAGGAGTAGGAAGGGCTCCTCCTTTCCCAGTCTCACCCGTTCCACTAGGAAGCCTAGGACCGCTGTAAGCAATCGGGTCAGCTGCGCACAGAGGAACATTCGTTCCCCAATCTCCCGTCACAAATGAAGCTGGAAGCAATGAGGGATTTTAATCACTTCTAGTTAGTGTTGTCGTTCCCTGGTTTACTTAGAAAAATCGCCATTCAACCCAATCCAGCTTATATGGTAAACGTGTATAAGATGGCCTCAGCCTTGCACCACCCCACAAGCAATATCCTCAGACGTGTTTTGCCCCACCCACCGGGGGCTTAGTCATAATGGTCCTCTAAGACTAAGCACCAGGGGGTGGGGCAAAACATGCATCAACACGATCTGTGTTTGATTAGATGCTTTGAAGGGAAGGGGAGACATTGGGATCTAATAGACCCCTGATGTGTCAATAGAGTACAAAAAATGTAGAAAGAAAAAAAAAATTAAAAGCATCACTGTGCAAATGCACGTAGGTTTGGTGTACATATTTAAACTGTGATAACATGCCATGTGAGGTATCGCTGTGAACATCAGAGTAAGAATGCTAGCACCATAGCTCGTGTAAACTATAAGCTGATAACCTGTAAAAAGGTATTTAAAGCATTGCCTATGGACAACTTTAGGTACTGTAGTTTGTCGCCATTTCACAGGCATCCACAATGTTAAATCTTGATATGTTTGGCATCTATTTACTAGACACAATATCATATTTAAAAAAACAAAACAAAAAAAAAAACTGAGTATTGTGTTTGTATGCACTAAAATTTGTGTATTTGTCCCTTAAAATTAGCATTTGATAAACACCTGTGAAAATATTGTGTGACAAAAAACTTGCAACAGCCACCATTTTATTCTCCAGAGCCTCCTCTTATAAAATATATGTTTGGATGCTTCTAACATTGCCATGGTAGGCAAGCAGTTAAACTAAAATCATTAAATCAAACAGTCAGCTGTGTAGGAGAAATGAAACAGTGTGAGCCCAAGTCATGCACTATTAATTTGAGGTCACTGCAGACTGAGCACATCAGTACAACACAGGCTGGTCTTACCAAATCTGCAAGACCTCCCCACTGGCAAAAATTTCATAGTTGCCAACAGTCCCGGGACAACCCCGATTTTGGGACCCTCGTCCCGATTGGAGGCTGTCCCGAATAAGGATTTCCATCAGGAAAATCGGGAATGTTGTTTTTTTTAATTTTTGGAGCAGCTGGCTCCAGTAAAATGGCCGCCGGCGCCCGATCTTCCACCTAGTGTTCAGTGGAGAGAGGAAGGGAGCTCAATCCGTGCAGCCAATGAATCGGCTTCTTTAGCTGCACGGATCGGCCCCTCCCCTCTGAACACACGGCGCCGGTGTCTTGTCGAAAAGTTCCCCAGCTCGGCTGTTTCCGCCGGCTCGTACTGTGCAATCGCTGCGCAGTACAGGGGGTCCTTACTTGCCGAGGGGAACTTTCTCGGCAGAACTCCGGCCGCTCCTGGACGAAGGGAGGGTCTGCACTAATAGGGGGGGGGTCTGCACTGAGTGGGTCTATACTGACTCTGCTGGGGGCACCTGATGCGAGGACAGACTCTGCTGGGGGCACCTGATGCAAGGAGGGACTCTGCCAGGGGCACCCGATACGAGGACAGACTCTGCTGGGGACACCTGATGCAAGGACAGACTCTGCTGGTGGCAGGCGATGTGGCTAGTGACACGCTCAGGGATCCCACTGATTCGGCATTATGGTGAGTTGAACGATTTAATTTTAATATTACAATGTAATAATAGAAATAATGCGATTCAATGATCCTGACACCATAACAACCATGGTGCCGGGATGATTGAAGTGCTAACACCAGGTGTTTGGAGTATCTTTATCTGCTGATTGTTAAACTTTCTAGAATACACATATTTTTATTGTGTAGGATCTGGGGCTGCTGTCCCGTCATTTCTCTCTCCCCCTTTCCCTCTCCATCCCTCATTCATCTCAGACTCTAACCACACCCTCTTGAGCCACGCCCACTATTTCACGTAAACCACACCCATTTTTCACCACGGTGCGCACCACACTTATATTTTACGAAACCACGCCTACAAACGAATGCCCCGCCCCCTAATTATTGTACGCCCAAAAATTGTCCCATTTTTTTTTTTTGCAATGTTGGCAACTATGAAATTTCAGGAAGGACAGGTGTTGTGCTGTCCAAGTTCTTCTGTAAAACCACAAAGGCACCACTGAGGGACAAGAAAATGCAGTGGTCAGCCAAGTATGCCTAGTGCAGCAGATAAAGAGCACATACTGATTACCCTTCACAAGTTGTAAGATGTCCAGGGGCAAAATCAGCTCATAACTGACAGCAACCAGAAGTCAGTTCAGAAGTGGTTCTCCTGGAAGACCTGCCACTAAAAGTCAAGCAACTACAAGAGTAGTGTGCAAAAAAATGGAAGCATATGGTCTGAACTAATGGGTCCAAATTTTTAAATATTTGACTAACAAAAAGTTTGTTTTTTTCTGCCAAAAGCTTGGAGATGAGCCTTTGCAGGCAACATTGAAGCAAAGTGGCTTCTCCATGGAGGTTTGGGGCTTTGGTCAGATTTAAAATTGGTTGTAAACCCTTACATATACCCAGTGAAGCGACTAGCCTCCTGTAATACAAAGGGTGAACAATCCCCCTACATATGTTGTACCCGTTTATCTACAGTCTTCTCTACAGCCAAAGTGCAGAGTTTATAAAGCTTACGCAAGATGATAGGGGAAGGGAAAAAAAAAAAGGCACAGCGCTGAAGTTACACTCTGCAAAGCGCAGTAAGGAGAGCTCTGAGAGCAGATTGGAGGGAATGGGTACACCTCCCTTCTTCACACAGGAAGATAGCTAAAGGCTGTCAATCAGCTGATGCACCCTCTCCCCCGTCACCATTTTTCTCTTGGTCAGCCAAAAAACAAAAAGGGAACCATGATTCACTGAAATGCACATAACACAGCCAAAATGGACAGCTGCATTATAGTGTGTGGCAGCTGTCCAGGGCAGTGTGAACAGGCCCAGAGAGAAGGCAGCAACCAAAACTGCCACAGAACTGTGGAATAACCTACCTATGAGGGTACTTATGCACAAGATACTTGGGAAAAACTGATGTTTTAAAAGGCAATTGTCAAATACTGATAGGATCTCCCTCCTGATTGAGCAATTTGTAGGCCAACGGACATATATAGCCTGTGAGCAGGCAGCTCTTTATTGCAGAAGAGACATGCAAACTTCTGCAATAACACCTGCTGTGTGCAGTTTTCATATGAATGTACATTGAGGAGCACACATACAGCTCAGCCTGTATTTCAAGCACACTTTGGCTGTGACAGCATTACCTACTCTTACACACATGCAGGCAGATGTCATTCCACCACCACCAGCCAAGCAAAAGGCTGAAAACCACGCACCCACAAGTAGCTGGGGAAAATGTACAGCGAGGGGTGGGCACAAAAGCACATCCCTGGAAGGTGGAGGAAAGCATTTCTGGGGGTTAAGCTCTGCTTACTATTGCATTATTTTTTTTTTAACCACTTGCCCACTGCCGTATTGTAAAATGACAGCCACAGGAACCCTTCGTCCCTCCGGGCGGGCATCATACGACGTCCTTGGCTTTCAGGCATTGTGGAGAGCGCGCCACATCACTGGGGACCCAATGTCCACCGGGCACCCACGATTGCTCATCACAGAGCAGGGACATGGATCTGTGTGTGTAAATACACAGATCCATGTCCTGTCAGGGGAGAGGAGAACTGATCATATGTTCCTTGTATATAGGAACACCGATCGGTCTCCTCTCATCAGTCCCCCCCCCCCATTAGAATCACTCCCTAGGACACACATTTAACCCCTTCAGCACCCCCTAGCGTTAACCCCCTCCCTGCCAGTGACATTTATACAGTAATCAGTGCTTTTTTTTGGCACTGATCGCTTTAGAAAATTTCAATGGTCCCAAAATGATGTCAAATGAACCCGATACGTCCGCCGCAATGTCACAGTCACGATAAAAAAAAAAAAAAAAAAAAAAAAAAAAATAATATTGCAGATCGCCACCATTAAAAGCAAAGAAAAAAAAAAATTACATAAATCTATTCATTTTGTAGACGCTATAACTTTTGCACAAACAATATACGCTTATTGTGATTTTTTTTTTTTACCAAAAATATGTAACATACTTATCAGCCTAAACCAAGGAAAGAAATTGTTTTTTTAAAAAAAAAAAAAATTGGGATATTTATTAAAAGTAAAAAATATTGTGTTTTTTTCAAAATTGTCGCTCTTTGTTTATAGCGCAAAAAAATAAAAACGCAGAGGTGATCAAATACCACCAAAAGAAAGCTCTATTTGTGGGGAATCAAAATTTAATTTGGGTACACAATTGTCATTCAAAGTGTGACAGCGCTGAAAGCTGAAAATTGGCCTGGGCTGGAAGGGGGTAAAAATGCCCTGTATTGAAGTGGTTAAAGCAACCTCATTTTACAGAATTTTTCCACAAGTGTCTAAACCTTCTGTAGAACACCATATACAGTTGTGCGCATACGTTTACATACCCTGGCAGAATTTATGATTTCTTGGTAATTTTTTAGAGAATATGAATAACACAAAAACATTTTTCACTCATGGTTAGTGTTTGGCTGAAGCCATTTATTATCAAACAACTGTTTTTAAATCATAATGGCAACAGAAACTACCCAAACGACCCTGATCAAAAGTTTACATACCCTGGTGATTTTGGCCTGATAACATGCACACAAGTTGACACAAAGGGGTTTGAATGGCTATTAAAAAGGTAACCATCCTCACCTGTGATATGTTTTCTTGTAATTAGTGTGTGTGTGTGTGTGTGTGTGTGTGTGTGTGGTCAATGAGTTTATGGACTCCTGACATACCCTTGCATCTTTCATCCAGTGCTGCACTGACGTTTCTGGATTCTGAGTCATGGGGATAGCAAAAGAATTGTCAAAAGGATCTGCGGGAAAAGGTAATTGAACTGTATAAAACAGGAAAGGGATATAAAAAAAAAAAAAAAAAAAAAAAAAAAAAAAAAAAAAGATATCCAAGGAATTAAGAATGCCAATCAGCAGTGTTCAAACTCTAATCAAGAAGTGGAAAATGAGGGATTCTGTTGAAACCAAACCACGGTCAGGTAGACCAACTAAAATTTCAGCGACAACTGCCTGAAAAATGTTCAGGATGCAAAGAAAAACCCACAAATAACTTCAGGTGAAATACAGGACTCTGAAAACATGTGGTGTGGGCCATTTCAAGATGCACAATAAGGAGGCACTTGAAGAAAGATGGGCTGCATGGTCGAGTCACCAGAAGAAAGCCATTACTACGCAAATGCCACAAAGTATCCCGCTTATAATACACCAAACAGCACAGAGACAAGCCTCAAACCTTCTGGCACAAAGTCATCTGGAGTGATGAGATCAAAATTTAGCTTTTTGCCACAATCATAAACGCTACATTTGGAGAGGAGTCAACAAGGTCTATGATGAAAGGTACACCCATTCCTACTGTGAGAAGTGGAGCTGATGTTTTAGGGATGTGTGAGCTACAAAGCCACAGGAAATTTGGTCAAAATTGTTGGCAAGATGAATGCAGTATGTAATCAAAAAATACTGGAGCAACGTTTGCCTTCCTCAGCCAGGAAGCTGAGCATGGGACGTAATTGGACATTCCAACATGACAATGATCCAAAACACAAGGCCAAGTCGACCAGTCATTGGCTACAGCAGAATAAAGAAGGTTCTGGAGTGGCCACCTCAGTCTCCTGACCTCAATTTAATTGAGCTACTCTGGGGAGATCTAAAAACGTGCACTTCATGCAAGACAGCCCAAGAATTTACAGGAACTGGAGGCTTTTTGCCAAGAGGAATGGGCAGCATTACCATCTGAGAAGATAAAGAGCCTCATCCACAAATACAACAAAAGACTTCAAGCCGTCATTGATGTTAAAGGGGGCATTACACAGAACTGGGGTATGTAAACTTTTGATCAGAGTCATTTGGGTAGTTTCTGTTGCCATTATGATTTAAAAACAGTAAAGAGTAAACAGTTGATTTATAATAAATGGCTTCAGCCAAACACTAACCATGAGTAAAAAAAAAAAAAAAAAAGTTTTATCATTCATATTCTCTGAAAAATGGCCAAGTAATCATAAATTCTGCCAGGGTATGTAAACTTGTGAGCACAACTATCTCTAAATGAAAAAGTCAAACTCGGTTAATAATTGCATTTAAAGCAATGAGTTATACTTAAGCAACGTCCTACATGGCTCTCTCTGACTTCAAGTATCTAAACCCCAAAACAAAAAAAAACTAGAGCAGATAACCAGTTCTCCCCAATTTGATTCATGGACGCAGCCGTCGTTGCCATGCAAGCATACCTGCCTTTGTTCATCTTACAGAGGACTGTCCAGCGCACAGTAAATCTGCAATTATATTTCTGTTCTTTGGTTTATACTTTAAAGCAGTATTAAACCCAAAAGCAAATATTATAATGCAGCTCAGCAAATCCTAAATGGGATATTTGCATTAGTTTTTTTTTTTTTTAGGTATTCTTCTTTTTTTCCATCTGGTGATCCAGCTAGTAAGTCTGTTTTTATAAGAACAAGCTCCCTTGCAGATTGTAGCAGTTACAGGGATGAGACAAACCATTTACCACTGACCGGTGCTTACACTGATCAGCTTTTACAGTATGTAAAACCTATCCCAAAAGAAAAAAAAAAGTGCTGTAACTTGCTTATTAAGTATCAGCTGGATTTGTTAGTGTATCTAAATCTGTTAATACATCCAACCCCCCCCCCCCCCCCCCCCCCCGGCTGACTATGCTGCTGTCCAAATATGCCTCCTGTTCTCATTCATCCAGAGTGGAGGAATTCTAATATAGGTGGTGTGTTACTGACTAGATCAGCGTTTCTCGACCCCAGTCCTCAAGGCGCCTTAACAGGTCAGGTTTTCAGGCTTTCCATTATCTTTGATCAATTTCACTGCCTTCGTAATTACTACAGCCGTTTCATCTGAGGGAAATCCTGAAAACATGACCTGTTGGGGCACCTTGAGGACTGGAGTTGAGAAACACTGGACTAGATCACCAGGTGAAAAAAAAAACAGAGGAGGGGGCACCTAAATAAAAACTACTATAACCACCACATCGAATAATTGTAAGCTGCAATATATAAAAATCGTTGGTTTTGTGTTTAATACCACTATGAGGCCTCATGCACACAGCCACACAATTTCTGGCTTTCTTCCATACCCGGGAAGCCGTCAATATACACAGATAGCTGTGCACGGCCACACACCAGTACTTATGCACACCCGCATAAAGCTTAAGAATATCTGCACTTGAGGATTATGGCCATATGTAGGTTTAGGCAAGTACTGGTGTATACCCCTACAAGTACAGCCTTTTATGTCTCTGGCTGGCTGTATGCAGCATCTGAGTTTAACAGGCACAGAAGTCAGAATTTATACATTGTAAACCCCCAATGTGCCCATGTGCATGAGGCCTAAGTGACCAATGTTTTGAAACATAGATTTCAGGGGGAGAAGTGAAACAGGCTTGTGCTGGCTGCATCTGCAATAGTCCACAGAACATACATTATTCAGACCATTTTTATCCCACCGCCTTTAAAACCCAAGTGTAGTCACAAATAAAGGAAATTAGCACATGGGACAACTTCCTGTCTTCTGGTGAGGTGGGGATTAATACAACTAAGGGATTGTAATAGACTCCCATCAAGAGCCCAACTATACCCACCCATTCATAGAAGCAGTACTATAAAAGTTTTGTCCCTTGTGTTAATTACTAGATTACCCCTCAGGGAATATGCTTTGAGTTGAGAAGCAAGCATTCGCATCATGACAATGTCACATTTAAAGCAGTTAGTGCTATGAAACGTGTGTTAAAAAAAAAAAAAAAAAGTCAGCTATATTGCTCACATCATGATTTAATAACTTGTATGAATTCTAAAGTACATTAAAAGTAAAACGGGTTTCTTGAAAATATTTTGCTTTAGTGTACAGCTGTCTCCTTGTTTAGAGCTACAGTACCACTGCACTGAATGTGGTTTGCGACCCATCTCCTGATAAATTTTCCATAATATAAAATGTCCTACAGGGAAAGTATGCCCACTATAAAGGGTTTAGCTGATGTGTTAGCCAGGGAACGCATTGCTCATCACTACTGTCCTTCAGAGATCTGGGAAAAAAAAATGGCAGCTTCCATTAAACAGGACCCTTTATAGCATTACATGCATGCGAGATTAGACATTTTTTCAAAGCCAATGGTTGGTGCTAGAGACAAACTGTAATCCACATTTGCAAGCTGTAGGTTTTTACCTTTTCATATGTTGGCTACCAAATATGGTTGAACATCTGTAACAAAGCATTTTACGTAACATATCACTTTTTTGCAGGGATAATTTACAAATGATGAAGAGACGGATGCTGCGTACCAAGTTACAGATAAAACTACAGGTAGTCTAGAAGCACTTTTAAACAAGCTATGCTACACAAGTATAGCAAAAATATTCCCCTTTATAAGTTTATAATACATTAGACAAATGTCTACCATCTCACAAAAACCTGTCCAAATAACATGATCGCATTGTACGTTCAGCCACCCAGTACATGTATGGAAATATTTTACATTGAATTACAATTTCTGCACCCAGATTCAAAAATGTATTCCATCAAAACTAACTAAAGCATTACTGTTAAAAATAACTGCTACAAAATGCTCCAGAGATCTAATAAAATGTCATTTGTTATGGCACAGGCCTCCTGTTGGTGTCCACAGTAAATAATGAATTGCGTATGTCCATATGTACCATCTTTATTAATGTACAGAAGAGTTTGAACCGCAGTCATGATTTGAAGGTTGTTTGAGAAAAAAAACAGCAGTTTCTGTAATCCCAGGACTGCTATTTAAAGAAAAAAAAATATATATATCCCTGAAAATCAGTTTTCAACTTTATTCGAACTCTGGGTGACCTGTTGGAAAACAGAAAAAGGATTCCCTTCATTTGTTTCCATAACTTGATATACCAAGAACAAGAACACAGCCAAAACAACAAAGATAAGGATCTTTATCCACATGGGGATCGATCGTCCAGTTTTCGGTTTTGTGACCTTCTGTTCATGTACTTGTTGGTACTTTGAGACATACTTGGAAGTGTAACCTTCTTCAATTTTATAATCTTTCATGCTGAAAGGACGTCCAGCAGCTCCTTTTATTGGCCTGCGGCAGGTGGCGCTGTGAGTAAAATAAGAAACCAGTAAGTATACAACTACTGCAGTGGAAAACTATGTGCATACAGAGTATTTCCTTGTAGCTTTGCCCTGGCATGGGTTTGATTTAAAGAAAAAAAAAAGTGCCGTACGATCAGACAAAGTCTAACTGGTATTGTTACATGTTGCTGGAGAAAATGCAGTATATGCAAAATGCAGTAGCCCAAGGCAGCCAGGTTTCACTTTTTGCATCCAAATACCTGAAGACTGGCTGCTATGGGTCACTACATTTTGCACAGGCATCTTTTCTTGCACAGTCCTGTTACATGAGCTCTGTGTAGTATATGTACTAAGGATGAAGCAACATCTTCATGAAGTGATCTCAAAAGCATGCGACAAAGCCAGGTCTGGAACAGTCATCTTCACCCACAATTTCATTCAATCAACACTTCATAGAAGAATACTACTCTTATGTAAAATTTTTAATTTTTTTAGGGTATTACTGGTAACCAGTAAAATACATTGGATCAGAGTTATTTATAGCTGACAGAACCAGTCACAATTTAGCTTATTCAGCAAACTGAACTTTATCCGATATTCTAATTCTGCAAGCTTAGATATGGATTGTTAATATTTATCCCTTTTTAACTTTGTTTTGTGGATGATCCTTGCATCTTATAGTCTGACAGCATGCAACATCTTCAGATCCTAATAATCAAAATAATCTCAAACACTGGGCTCCGTAGTACATTACATTTCTTAGGCTCTGGTATGATGGGACTGCAGGAAGGCCCAACTAAAGGAATAACTTGGACCTCCCTGAAACTTATCCAAATCATTAGCTTGAGCGCAAAAGGGGGTTATCATAAGCATCCAAAAGCCAAAGATGCCCAATTCTCCCCTGAAACACACCTTCATGCCGAAAGGTTTGCCAGAGGTACAAGCAGATTCCTGGCTTCTGAAGTGAAAGCAAAGACTCAGAGGACCTGCATGTACGAACAACAGAAGGGTGGGATGGGACTCTTCTGACCTTTCCATGGATGTCCTGCACTTTAGAAGGAGCGTACTGTGGCCTCCCAAGGCATTGTCAAGGACAGTTTCAAAAGCTGGTCCAAAGAGACAATGGGGTTGAATTGCTAAAACAGGAGAGTGCAAAATCTGGTGCAGCTGTGCATGGTAGCCAATCAGCTATATATAGCACATATAGCAAATAACCTGGGAGCCGACTGGTTTCTATGCAGAGCTGCACCAGATTTTGCACGCTCTACTTTTAGTAAATCAACCCCAATGTGCCCTGAAGGGAAGACAAATGAACCCTACACATTAATACAGAAATTAGTCCTATGCAGGACACAAGTTTAGGAGTCTTGTAATGGAACAGATGTCTAGTGCTTTAGCTGTGACAGTCTAACTGCTCCATAACGCAGGTGCCTACCGCAGCAGTGGAAAGATTCTCTCTCTCTGGAATTAAATTTAATCAAAACATGGGTTTGACAGATCAGAGTTATCACCAACACTGGACAGAAACCAACCACTCAAAAATGGAATCTAGGAAGGGAATTCAACTTCTTGTCAGTTAAGTCCCCAAAAGGTAAATATATCTTCAACCTTTCTAGTGGTTACTTTTGATGTGGATTGCTGGAGCATCCCCCATGGACCACCTATTGGTGAATCCCTTCTCAAAAGGTTTAAAGCTCTGGCACAGGCGTTTTCAGCCCATGGAGGAAGCTTTGTTGACATTAAAAAATATTCCACACAGTAAACAAAAATACATTATTTTTTGTTTACTGTGTGGAATATTTGCTAATGTCAACAGATTGCGTGTAGGTACATAACCCACCCATACAGCCTTTGTGCCACTTCAGTGGGATTCTTTTTATACTATTTTTTGCATTTAACAATAAATTAATTTCAATTGATCAATTCCGTTGTGATTCTCCCATTGATTGCAGTCTTGGAACTTGCTTTGGTCCCTACCTCCCCCTTTTGTCTCATATGTGTATCACTCTGCTACCAGGGAGATAACCTGTCGCACAGACGAATCGGCTGATCAATTATCACTATCATTATTTTTTTGATACAATACACAAGTGGATTCTAGTGGTTTTTATCTTTTACTATCAGATGTATAACAGCAGCCTGAGCCTCCCAAATGCAGTGTAATTTGCACAGCATCAACATGGTTTGAAACAACCCCTTGTATATCAAAAAGAGTTCATGAAGAAAATGGTGACCCCAAAACAGCCAATTTTCCTGATTTTACAACACCGAACAGAGGTTTTTAAAATTTATGACTGGGATGTCCAAAAGGCAATACAACTGAAGGGTGGGCAAGACTGAAAACAATGCCAACAGGCCCAAACAGGTCAAGAAAGGATGGACAGAATGAGAGCAGGCTATGGTATCTTATGCCCAATACTGGCATTCAGAAACGTCTTGAACATTTACCTGGTGAAACTTAAATGTGTTATCGTAGAGGGTTCCTTACTGTAAGAGTGGCAAGGATGTGGAATTCCCTTACAGGCAGTGGTATCAGCGGGGGTGGGGTGGGTGGGGCATCGATAGTTTAAAAAAACTATTAGATAAGCACCTGAACGACCACAACTTACAGGGATATACAATGTAATACTGGCATATAATCACACACATAGGTTGGACTTGTGTCTTTTTTCAACCTCGCCTACTATGTAACTATATGTAACAGGTGGCAGCCTTGCAAACCTGAGAAACGAATGCCTAATGCTGAAAAGCACACGAAGCATTAACAGATCTGTTAGAGCAGGGGTGCTCAACCCATGGCCCTTGGAGCCCTCTAATGTGACCCTCAAACTGAAAGCAGAAGTTATGGTGCACTTTTAGAAAGTGCACCACAATTACACGACATAGTAGAAGTCTATGCCAAAAACACAGCTAACCTACATGAAAGCCACGGAGTAAACTGCAGAACATCAGTGTAAAAGCAGCCTTATAGGGGGGCTCCAGACAGTAAGGACTCCAATATATTTGTGGTTTGGGGGGTGGGTGGTTTTTACCAAACACAAAGCCCCCCCCCCCCACCAGTGTAGCGCCCGAGGATGCAATAGCGACTCTGCCCTTTGCTCCAGGGGGCCCTTGCAGCCTCCCTGTCATATTCCGTTTTACACTTTGGCAGGAGCGGTGGCGGAATATACAGAGACTGATCCTCTATTTTAATCCTCCAGCTGCTGAAAGCTTGCTTCTCCTCCTCTCCATCCTGCTGGCATTTAGCAGCTGCAGAAGGAAAATGTTCATTATGCTATTCAAATTAATACATTCGAAATTCTGAACCATTTCATTTTATTGTGGCCCACTACTTGTTACCAAATTACTTAAGTGGCCCTTGCTCTTCAAAAGGTTGAGCATCCCTGTGGTAGAGTCCTTATCAAGGAACCCCAACCTTCAGACTGTAGTTTCCAACGATAACGTGTCTGATCCACCCAGAGAAGGTAGAGCAAAAGTGGGAAACCAATTTCCTAAAAGGTGCAGTAGCTGAGAAGTAAGCTCTCACTGCATGCACCACATTCAGACCGTGCATAGAAATGTACTTAGGATGGATGTTTTGGAGCAGGTTAAAATGGAAAGCAGTGACCTCCTTCAAGAGGAAAGAGGCTTTAGGTCTCAAGACAACTTTGACACTGTACATCACTAAGAAAGTGGCCTTAACCTGTAAGGAGCCTAACTCAGACTGTCTTCACAGAGACGATAGCCACACAAGGCAGGCCACCTTATGAGTAAAAAGGTCAGACTAGGGAATATTCCCAATGGGTTCAAAAACGAATGAACAGGTGGTAGGTCTTGGAGAGTACAAATATTCGCACCAATCCCCAAATTAACATAGAAACAATAGAAAGGTGGAGTGGGGATTTTAGGTGGTGCAAAAAATATCAAATATATTCAGTAAAAGGAGGTTTATTTCTTATTTTGGAGGAGTAAAACAAAAAAATATATAAAAACAAATGACACAGGCATGTACAGTACTGATATTATGATGTTATACAGGACAGCATGATAGAAAATCCAGACATGTTTCGCCCATAAATCGGGCTTCTTCAGGGGATCTGTCTTATGGAAGTACAGGCCTTCTAAAATAGACGACAAGTAACAAACATATACGAGAAAAAAAAAGTAAGTGACTAAATACTAGTAAAAAAATAATATGCATAATTACTTTTTTAAAAAAAGTTGAAGTGAAGGCGAAATGTGAGAAGCAAAGTGTACACAATAATCAGATATGCACCGGTGTCTCCACTCTCAGGGCAATGCTTCTAGCCCAGTTCACCCAGAAAATGGAGGCGAAGGTCCCACCGCCGTCTCCTCAGAGGCTAACAATGCAAGTCGGGACCACAAACAACTGGAGGTCACAGAGGGACCAAAAGGACCAGCTAAAAATAGTATACAATGGGTCAAATAAGTAAACGGGAGGAATAAATAGCAATAATATTATATCTATTTAATAAAAAGAAAAAAAAGCTTACAATGTGGACCCAAAGGGAACTTGAAAACCAAGGGACTTGGAAAGGCTACATAGCAGCAGTGAAGGTAGTCATCAAGTTAATATAAACAAAAAAGGGGCAGACAAACAGACAGTTATCCAGAAGGGCAGCCAGCCAGTCGAACAATAATAAAATAACAAAAAAAGAGATGGTCAAAGGGAGCCTGGGCAGCCACAGAAATATGCAGCCTGGCGCCAAATCAAAATCCACAGTGAGACTGAGGGAGTTACCTGGCAGTGTATAGCAGCACGTCACGTCCCAAGGGGCTCCAGCAGCATGTGAATGCCAAACAGCGGCGTTTTATCCCCCCATGTGGTCCCGAAGCGGACGCGAGGCTGCGCCGCACATGCGCAGAGCGCCATTACACAATTCCGCTAGTCGGCACCGGGTCCTAGGGCTCGGATGCCAGGCAGAGCGGAGTGGATCCCTCCAGTGGTGGACAAGGGGAGACATCAACCCTGAATTCCAGGGAGATGTGATGCGGATCGCACAGGGCGGCACAGAATGGCGGGTGTCTTGCTGATAAAGCAAGAACGCCCTTCGGCGTCCATGTGGCCACCAAAAAAATGGCAAAGGGCCGGACAGCAAATTAGTCAGAGGGACCTAGGTGAGGATGAACACCAATTCGGGAGAAAAAGGGGGAGATATGGTTAAACCCTAAAGCATTGCCATCGAAATGGGGGAGAGACAGGTGCATTAACAATGAAATATTATGAATAGTGATGAAAAAATATAATCAAAAACTAATTAAGTGTAAAATTATATATATATATATATATATATATATATATATATATATATATATATATATATATATATATATAAACAATAAATAGTCTTAATCAAGAAATGAAGGCATTAGATCAAATAGATCGTGATGAAGTGATCTTAATAAAAGAATTATATCAAAAGGATCGTAATAAGATAGAACTGGTGAAATAAGCAGAAACTAATAAGACATATACAGTATCAAAAGCTATAAATACAAAAATATATTATTTAATAATAAATAAAATGATGTATGTAGCGCTCATTGGTAAGTATCGTAAAGGTTATAGCAAAGTCCAAAAAAATGGAGGGGGGTGGGGTGGAGGAAAAGAGGGAAATGGAGGGGAAAGGAAAGAAAGAATAAAGGGGGAAAAAAGGAGAGAAGGGTTAAAAGGAAGAAAGAATAGCAACAGAGAAGTGGAAGGGATTATAAAAAGGGCTTGAAACTCAGCATTTTATTTAATCCAGGATAGGTAGTAGCTCCAATGGGATTCAAGTTGTAGCAGCTTTTGATCATTGCTGCCTCCTCTAGCATCTATGAGAATATGTTCCAAAGCCATAAATTTAATGGTATCCAATCTGAAGCCATGGTATAAACCAACATGGCGACTGATTGGAGTTCCCATTTTGCGTTTCTTAATGAGTGATATATGGTCAGTAAATTTGTTTTAAAGAAGGAACATTTTGTCTTTCCAACATAAAAACATTTACACGTGCATTGCATCATGTAGACCATGCCAGGGGTTTGGCATGTAACTCTATTTTTGATCTTGTGGATTTGACCATTGGGCAAATTAATTTCTTGATGGTTTAACATAAAACGGCATTTATCGCATTTTTTACAAGGAAAAGACCCCGGAGTAGAAGTTAGTAGAGAAGATGTTTTGTAATGGCTTTGGGTTAGGCGATCTTTCAAAGACCTAGCACTTCTATATGCGATTTGGGGTTGTTCAACATATTTGCATGCTATGGGATCTGCCAACAGTAAGGGCCAATATGTATTAATAATCTGTCTCACTTGTCTAGTGTAAGAGGTTATAATCCTTATTAACTGATGAAGGTTTTATTTTTTTTTATTATGAATCTGCGTATTCCTCGCAGGGGCCCTTGCTCAATTATAAGGCCTCTTCAAAATGTTGTGGGAATATCCCCTTTCACGCAAACGAGAGTACAAAAGGTTAGCTTCCCTCTGGAAGTCATCATCCCTACTACAATTTCGCCTCAACCTGAGGTATTGACTGTAGGGGATGTTGATCAAAGGTTTGAGGTGTGAGCTAGAGGCGTGAAGGATGGCATTGCTCGCCGACGATTTCCTGAATAGGGATGTACCCAAGGAGCAGTCAGTTTCTACAAAAATTTGAATATCCAGTAAATGAATGGACTTCCTATCACATGACATAATAAATTTAGGGCTGTAGGTGTTAAGGCTCAGGATATCCATGAATTCAAGCAGTTCTTCATGGGTGCCTGACCAGATAATCAGAATGTCATCGATGTAGCAGTGAAAGGTCACCACATTATCTAGATACTTGGTTATGTCCTCTCTGGAGAACAGGTCTCTCCCACCCCCCCGGGTACAGGTTAGCATACGTTGGGGCACATCGTGTCCCCATTGCCACCCCCTGTACCTGGAGGTAGTGGGAGAGACCAAAGACTACTACCTATCCTGGATTAAATAAAATGCTGAGTTTCAAGCCCTTTTTATAATCCCTTCCACTTCTCTGTTGCTATTCTTTCTTCCTTTTAACCCTTCTCTCCTTTTTTCCCCCTTTATTCTTTCTTTCCTTTCCCCTCCATTTCCCTCTTTTCCTCCCCCCCTCCATTTTTTGGCCTTTGCTATAACCTTTACGATACTTACCAATGAGCGCTACATACATCTTTTTATTCATTATTAAATAATATATTTTTGTATTTATAGCTTTTGATACTGTATATGTCTTATTATTAGGTTTCTGCTTATTTCACCATTTCTATCTTATTACGATCCTTTTGATCTAATTCTTTTATTAAGATCACTTCATCACGATCTATTTCGTTCATTTCTTGATTAAGACTATTGTTGTTTTTCACATTTTGTCTATGCAGTCTATCTAAAATTTATATATATATATATTTTACACTTAATTCGTTTTTTAATTTTTTTTTTTCATCACTATTCTAATATTTCATTGTTAATGCACCTGTCTCTCCCTCATTTCCATGGCAATGCTTTAGGGTTTAACCATATCTCCTTTTTCTCCCAAACTGGTGTTCCTCCCCTTGTCCATCACTGGAGGGAGCCGCTCGGGACCGGATGGGGGGGTGGGGATAAAATGCCGCTGTTCCGGCATTCACACGCTGCTGGAGCCCCTTGGGACATGACATGCTGCTATACACTGCCAGGTAATTCCCTCAGTCTCAGTGAGGATTTTGATTTGGCGCCAGGCTGTATATTTCTGTGGCTGCCCAGGCTCCCTTTGACCATCTCTTTTTGTGTTGTTTTATTATTGTTCGAATGGCTGGCTGCCCTTCTGAATAACTAATTGTCTGTTTGTCCTCCCTTTTTTTGTTTATATTAGCTTGATGAGTACCTTCAGTGCTGCTATGTAGCCTTTCCAAGTCCCTTGGCTTTCAAGTTCCTTTTGGGTCCACATTGTAAGCTTATTTTTCTTTTTATTAAATGGATATAATATTATTACTATTTATTCCGCCCGTTTACTTATTGACCCACTGTATACTATTTTTAGCTGGTCCTTTTGTTCGCTCTGTGACCCCAAGTTGCTTGTGGTCCCGATTTGCATTGTTAGCCTCTGAGGAGACGGTGGTGGGACCTTCGCCTCCATTTTCTGGGTGAACTGGGCTGGAAGCATTGCCCTGGGAGTGGAGACACATGTGCATATCTGATTATTGTGTACACTTTGTTTCTCACATTTCGCCTTCACTTCAACTTTTAAAAAAAATGTAATATGCATATTATTTTTTTAATAGTATTTACTCACTTACTATTTTTTTCTCGTATATGTTGTTTGTCGCTTGTCATCTATTTTAGAAGGCCTGTACTTCCATAAGACAGCTCCCCTGAAGATTTATGGGCGAAACATGTCAGGATTTTCTATCATGCTGTCCTGTGTAACATGGTAATATCAGTACTGTACAGGCCTGTGTCATTTATTTTTATATATTTTTTGTTTTGCTCCTCAAAATAAGAACTAAACCTCCTTTCAATGGGTTCAAAAGCAAGAAAACCAGATTAAGATCCATGATGTGAGAAAGGAGACAGAAAGGTTCTGGATAAGGATGTGTCAGACCCAGATATTCATCTCTTTAAAGATGGGCCCAGAGATAATTTTTGGGGGGGCTGAGGATACAATCAAAGCTTTGCAGAATCTGCACCTTTTGTGGGCCGACAGGGATGATCAATCCCAACATAATCATCCACCCACAACATTAATCCCTTAAGAACAGAGCAGGTTGAAGACTGGGGCAAACACCTTCCTTGGTGAAAACCCAGGGGGCCTTGGACAGTGCAAAGGGAAGAGCAATAAAATTGTTAACCTCCCTGGCGGTATGATTATTTCGGATTTTAGGTGCTGAAAGCGGTACAATTATTTTGCATGGAAATTTGGCGTTTTATATTGTAGGTCTGTAATTCTTAACAATAACACACTTAAATCTGTCCAAACAAGAGT
Source organism: Aquarana catesbeiana (assembly GCF_042186555.1). Lineage (NCBI taxonomy): Eukaryota > Metazoa > Chordata > Amphibia > Anura > Ranidae > Aquarana > Aquarana catesbeiana. The sequence goes on from NC_133326.1 coordinate 305,115,168, forward strand.
CTAGTAGATATCCCGGGTATGATAAAGTTTGAAACAAAAAAAAAAAAAAAATTTATATAATAAATAAAAATAAATAATTAAAAAAAAAAAAAAAAAATTAATAATAAAATAAATTTCCCCACGATTCACTGTCGCTCAATTCTGCAAGTGTTCTAATTTACTATCGCTGTTTTCTAGCTGGTCTAAAGCCACTTTTGATGTAAAGGGACACTTTTTGGTTGCTATGGACAATCTCCAGTTTCCAGGCAGAAAGAACAGTATAACATAAAACTGCATGCAGGGCATAGGACAAAGCACTGGGGACAAAAAGGGATGTGAAATAATTTCATACAGTACTGTAATTTGTAAGATTACAGTACTGTATGCGTTATGATTTTACACTTTTTTGAATTTGCCGCCAGGCTCCGCCCCCGTGCGTCGCGCCGCTCGCAGGGAACGGAGCCTGGCACGGAGAGGCTTCGGAGGAGAACGGAGCCCGCAGACACAGCGGGGGACATCGCAGGATCCCGGGGACAAGGTAAGTAAAGCCACACCAGGATCCTGCGATGTAATTCCGAGTGTGGCTCGGGGTTACCGCTAATGGTCCTGAATTTTAACCCCGAGCCACACTCGGGAAAACCACCAGGGAGGTTAATGCCATCTACTGCAGTCAGTGTCCAACCATCTGAAGGTAACTGCAAATAACCCAGTCGTAATCAGGAAATTCGATTTTTGTACTTATGGCAAAATACTTTTCAGGAAAAATTCAGATTCTCAGATAAAGTCTAATTGTGACTGGATTTCTAGAAGGTGAATCTGAAAAACTGAATTTACTGTTAAGCGGCAGGGTTCTTGAAATAAAAGTGCAGCACTATGCAGAAAGATAGACGTTGTGGTAGAATTCAACATCTCGAATGTAACTGCACAGCGGATTTAACCCTTTCCTGCCACCTAGCCCTTTAGGAGCTTCTAAATGCCAGGAGGGGGCATTCAGGTCATGTGACTGCTGTGATAGGCTGCCACAAGTTGAGAAAGCTTCTGATCACAAGAATGCATCGGGAGCTTTCCAGTCCCCACCGGTGACGGTGCTGGGAGAACGCAGGGCTCGAGCTCTCAGCAGAGAAAACTGTTTACATAAGGCCGCATAGCATTAAACCCCACACACTGAGAAGTCAGATATGCGCCACATCAGTGGGAAGAGGTTAAACTGTCCTTTAAACCCAGCCTCACACTCGCTGTACAGCCCTAGTCAAAAGTTGAGAATTTCACAAACTCTGCTGCCTCAATGTTTTTAGATCTTTTTGTCAGATGGTATACTTAAGTATAATTACAAGCATTCATAAGTGTCAAAGGCTTTTATTGACAATTTAATTAAGAGTTAATATTTGCAGTGTTGACCCTTTTTAAGGCCTCTGCAATTCACCCTGGCATGCTGTCAATCAACTTCTGGGCCACATCCTGACTGATGGCAGTATAAATTCTTGCATAATCAATGCTTGGAGTTCGTCAGAATTTGTGGGGGGTTTTTTTTCACCCACCTCTTGAGGATTGACCACAAGTTATCAATGGGATTAAGGTCTGGTCCCAAAATTTTGGTGTTTTGTTCCCCAAGTCACAGAGTTATCACTTTAGCCTTAAGGCAAGGTGCACCATCATGCTAGAAAAGGCATTGTTTGTCACCAAACTGTTCTTGGATGGTTGGGAGAAGTTGCTCTCAGAGGATGTTTTGTACCATTCATTATTTATGGCAGTGTTTTTAGGCAAAATTGTGAGTGAGCCCACTCCCTTGGGTGAGAAGCAACCCCACACATGATTGGTCTCAGGATGCTTTACTGTTGGTCTGATGCAGGACTGATGGTAGCGCTCACCTTTTCTTCTTCAGACAAGGTTTTTTCCGGATGCCTCAACCACTGGAAAGGGGATTCAGAGAAAATGACTTTACCTCAGTCCTCAGCAGTCCAATTCATGTATCTTTTGCAGAATATCAGTCTGTCCCTGATTTTTCCTGCAGAGAAGTGGCTTCTTTGCTGCCCTTCCTGACACCAGGCCATCCTCCAAAAGTCTTTGCCTCGTTGTGAGTGCAGATGCACTCACACCTGCCTGCTGCCATTCTTAAGCAAGCTCTGCACTTGTGGTGCCCTGATCCCACAACTGAATCAACTGTAGGAGACGGTCCTGGAGCTCGTTGGACTCTCTTGGGCACCCTGAAGCCTTCACATTTGAACCTTTCTCCTTGGAAGTTCTTTGTGAACCAATAAATGGCTGATTTAGGTGCAACCTTAGTAGCAGCAATATATTCTTGCCTGGGAATCCCTTTTTTGTGCAAAGCAACGATGACTGCATGCGTTTCCTTACAGGTAACTAATGATTAACAGAGGAAGAACAATAATTTCAAGCACCACTCTCCTTTTAAAGCTTCCAGTTTGTTATTCTAACTCAATCACCATTACAGAGTGATTGCCTGCCTTGTCGTCAACACTGATACCCGTGTTAACGGGGGAAAATCACTGACATGTCCGCTGGTCCTTTTGTGGCAGGGCTGAAATGCAGTGGAAAGGTTTTTTTTGGGGATGAAGTTAATTTTCATGGCAAAGAGGGACTTTGCAATTCATATGAACACTCTTCATAACATTCTGGAGTATATGCAAATTGCCATAATAAAAACGGAGGCAGAAAGACTTTGTGAAAAAATTATTTGTGTTTGGCCAGGGCTGTACACAGCACTAAGATTTAGTAGGGTGCAATACTTCCCAGATAACTCCATTCACAGGGTGCAAAAATGCCAAGACAGCAGAGTTAAAAAGATAAGAAACATAAAAACCTTATTCCCGTGGGAGTTAAAGTTTCATAGGGGAACATCTCCTTCAGAACATTCCTGTCTTCTCTTTTTTCTTCAGTAAATGTCTTTTCTACAATCTAGAAAGAAAAAAAAAAAAAAAAAAAAAACACAAGCATTTTACACAAAGAAAACACACATAAAAAAAAAAAAAAAAAAAAGTCTAGAAATCACCAATAAACCCAAATAAGAACGTGACTGAAGAAAAGCATTACAACTGATCACCCAGTGCTCTAAATGAAATATCTTCCCTGTCTTTTGGGCGTTACAAACTTTGTTATTTTCAACTGTTTGGTCTTTTTTGGAGTCTCAAGTTGTTGACCAAAGTCGCCAGCGTCCTTCAAAATGAATAATAATCGTTTATTTGTATGGCAAGGTTCCGTGTGAAAACAAAGACGCTAAAAGTATCAACATCACCTCTATCAGGGCTGTGTTTAGAAGATCACAGGAATCTGCACGACCAATATTATTAATGCCATTGACCTTATTAACAAGGGATTCTGCATCCGTTTGCTGTAGCAAATTCAAATGCTGCAAATAGCACAATAAAACCAAAATGTTAATGTAATAAATTAAAAAAAAATATATACACATGGTCTTCATAGGCATTTCATAATAGCAACCAGTGCTCTGAAGGAAATACCGTATCTACTATTTGTGCTAAAAAGATAACAAGATCACATTTTCTGATCTTATAGAACTGCTGTGAAGGTTAGGAAATACCTTAAACTGTGGAAATATTACACAAGATCTGTAAAAATAAGAAACGTGCACAAGATCTGGTCCGGTAAATGTTTGTAGCAGGCAAATTACCCATCACTTAGTAATATTTACTTTTTCACTGATCAGCTGTTTCTTTGGAGTCCTCCTTGACAACTCTGATAACTCACTGAATGATCGCAAAGCATTTGTGTGCTTGAAAGTCTCAGTCACCTGATTATCAACCTGATGAGATTCAAAATAAAAAATATACTGCATTAGCCTATAAAAATAGGCAACATAGGATTATGTGTCCATTTTAACTAGCATGAAAACCTCATAGGGTATTTTAAATCTATTTAAAAAGACAAAACTTAAATGTATATGTATATTTACTGGAGCCTGGTTGCTTGAAGGCAATATAGTTTCTGTTACTGGAGGGGTCTCTGAGACATCTGCATCATCATCTGGCAGTGGTTCTGCAGCTACCACCTATTATTTGGGAAAAAAGGTAAAAATAAATAAAAAAACATTACTGGGAATAACTATTACCCTTCCCAAAGGCATGGAAATAAAATAACTCTGCCATCACCCTTTTCCTTGGTGTTCTTCGTACTACTCTTGAGGACTCTCTAGAAATAGCCTGTACACGTCCAACCTTTTCAGGCTCCACTGTCTTCTCGGGTTCAGAATTTCCATCTCCAGAAATGCTCTATTTAAGTGTCAAATATATGTGAAATGAGATGCTTTCCTGTGCAAATTACCCATAACCACACACTTGTTACATATACAAAGAGTGACTGAGGACAGGACACATTAGTATGTGTAGAAAATAAACCAGAAACAGCAAGTCAGTGAAACTAGGACAGCTTTAAAAGCAGGCAAGCAAGGTGTGAAAACATAGCAACCCCTTGGTTATAATGAAAGCCAAATACCACTTCCAGTGTGACGCTTAAAAGATTTAAATTATTTATTTATTTTTTACGCATATAATGGCGGAGAATTCCTCAATCTCAGTAACAAAATCCTCTGGAGGGAGCCTGGTTTCTCTTTTAACATTTAATACCACTTCAGTATCGTCCGCTGTCTGAATGCAAGACAACAAAGCTGACAAATAAATTGCGGGAAACGGGTATTTGTACATAACTACAATCCATTAAATTATTTCAAGAATTCATGTAGCACACAACCTGACTAGCTGCCAATAGGCACAAACTTGCCTGCACTGAATGTGACTACACAGGTTGTGCCCTTGGGAGGTATGCAGCAGTTTTACTTGCCAAGTAAATGGCTTTCTTGCTACACCATCCTAGAAAAAAAAAAAAAAAAAAAGGGAAGGACAAAAAACACACATGCTAATGACTATGGATAGTTTGGCATTTTTAAAACTAGACATCATTTAAAGTTCAGGTTTTATGGCACTTTATATAGTGTGGGGCCAAGGTGGCTCAAACAAACCATTTCCTTTACCAAGTTATTCAGTGGCTGTGAGCGCTGTATCACACACGTAGCAGCATGCAGAGTCGGGCCATGCACATCTCAGCCAGAGGAAGCCTTGTATTTTTATCAATGAATACAAGGCTTCCATTGATTAGCTGAGGTGGAGAGGCAAGTGGATGACATCACGATCTCCACCTCAACCAGAAGAAGCCTTGCAGTCACTGATAAAAATACAAAGCTTCCTATAGATGGCAAAAAAAAACAAAAACAAAAAAAAAAAAACCCACACACCCCTCAGTATGATACAGTGCTCAAAAAAAAAAAAAAAAAAACACTTCATAAAAAAGGAAATAGTTGGTTTGGGCCAGCTTGGTGACAGAAATACTGGACTTAGGCTTTAAAGCGGAGTTCCACCCTAAAGTGGAACTTCCGCTCATCGGATTCCTCCCCCCCCCTCCGATGCCACAATTGGCACCTTTCAGGGGGGAGGGGGGGTGCAGATACCTGTCAAATACAGGCATCTGCAGCCACTTCCGGGCTTAGACAGCCACAGAATATCCACAGATGCCACCCCCCCCCCCATTGTATGCTGGGAACGGTGTGTTTCCCAGAACACAACGGGGACCAGTGCAGAGGCGCAGTGCGACTTGCGCATGCGCAGTAGGGAACCGGGCAGTGAAGCCGCAGCGCTTCACTTCCCGATTCCCTGACCGAGGATGGTGGCGGGGGGCAGCCGAGAACCGAGCTATTGATCGGCTTCCGACATCGCTGGACCCTGGGACAGTAAGGGTCCATTTATTAAAAGTAAGCAGCTGCAGTATTTGTAGCTACTGGCTTTTAATATTTTTTTTTTTAAGGTGCAGCTCTTTAAGATTAGACAATCAGAATATTAGTCTATTAGAAAACCATTAGTACTATGGTTTTAGAATGATCTGTTACAAATTCACTGGTATCTAGACTAGTTTCAACAACCAATGCTAGTCTCAGGTCAGGGCAATCTTCCCTGAAGTAATAAAAATGGGGAAAGGGTAGGGGGATCTATATTACAAAATAGAATATATGCTACAAGGATTTTTTTTTTTTTTAAATCCAGTAGTTGCACTATTAAAGCGGGGGTCCACCCACACCACCAAAAAAAAATAAAAAAAAAAAAAAAATATTAAAAGCCAGCAGCTACAAATACTGCAGCTGCTGACTTTTAATACATGGCCACTTACCTGTCCCAGGTCCAGCGATGTCAGCAGGGGACGCCGAGAACCCGCTCGGTTCTCGGCAGCTGCCGCCGCCATCCTAGGTGAGGGAATCAGGAAGTGAAGCGTTGCGGCTTCACTTCCCGGTTCCCTACTGCGCATGCGCGAGTCGCGCTGCGCATCCCTAGTGGTCCCCGCCTTCTCCTAGGAGCTGTGTGATTCCCAGGAGACAGCGCGGAGGGACGGGAAGTGGCGTAGACTCCCATGGGAGTCTATGCCGGAAGTGGGTGCAAATACCTGTCTTAGACAGGTATCTGCACCCCCCTCCCACCTGAAAGGTGCCAAATGTGACACCGGAGGGGGGGAGGGTTCCGAAAAGCGGAAGTTCCATTTCTGTGTGGAACTCCGCTTTAATAATAGCTTGCAAGACAGATTGTGCGTGTAAAAAGTTTTTTTTGGCATTCTATCTCCCCTGCTATGAAGGGGCTGCACCTTCTACTACATTCTGCTTTAAAAGAGAAAAGTTTTTGATTCATACTTACCAAGGTGGAAGCAGCATCAGGCCGATGCTGCATCTGTCCCTGTCATCTCTGTGCTGAGAACCGAGCCATGAACATCGCCGATGGCTCGGTTTTCACAGATCCGAGAGGAAAGCTGCTGACTGTTTCTGCTTCTCCATGCTCATTGGAGCGCTGAACTGTGGAGGGGCGGGGAGTGGCCGTCTCAGCGGCTCGCTGAGACGGCCATCAATCAAGGCAGCTGGCAGATCCAGACTTGGGAAGTCGTGATGACGCGCTGCCTTGACTGATCTTGGTGACGTTAGCGGACAGCGGACTCCAGATCGCTCTCCGCTGAAAACGTGTCACAGGAGTGCAAAACTAACTGCACTCCTGTGACCCTTAGGAAAAGCCCAGCCAAACAAGCTCAGGCTGGACTTCTTCTTTAAGTCAGCTCTATTTTGATTACTATGTCAGCTGTATAAACCTGTGTGACCAATACAGTTATATTTAAATTAACTGCTTAAGTGTGAAGTTCATGCAACAATTTGTATAAGAGAATTCACTTCCACCCAGAGCACACAGAACCTGGCAGCACAAACATGCATCTGTTAGCACATAAAATGTTAATATTTCAGCTTGTACAGTAGCCGAAAACTGGAGAAGTAATGAGAAACATTAATATAGTAGTAGGTAAAATGTTATCTTATTGGAATAGCCATCTTAAAGTACTAATGTTGATATAAGTAATCTGGTTCTTTACCCCAGTGTAGGGGTCTCAAACTGGTGGCCCTCCAGCTGTTGCGGAACTACAAGTCCCATCATACCTCTGCCTGAGGGAGTCATGCTTGTAACCGTCAGCCTTCCAATGCCTCATGGGACTTGTAGTTTCGCAACAGCCGGAGGGCCGCCAGTCTGAGACCCCTGCCCCAGAGGATCTGAACAATTTCCTTAGCTTGTAGTGCAACTTCACACAAAAAACAAACAAACGAAAAAAAATGATCCAATCCATTTAAAAGGCTGACAGCTGCTGACAAAACCTGTGATTTTACCACAAGAAATAAAACGGACCCAGGTCACTTCTAGTTCATTCATATTATTTTCAAAACAAGCCCTGACAAGCAGGTCATTTTTGGACCTCCAAAACATGTGAAATACTTTCTGGACTGTCCCTCAGGCTATTAATGGAATAAAGTCATATCTGGACCTTTAAAGTCCAATTTACATTTTTGTTACACTACGAGTACAAAGGCCATCTGTTTTGCACCACTGTATTAAACTGAAAGTATAGGAAAAAACAGTGCCATGGCATATAGCATCCCGATTTCCCATTTGAGCCATTTTGCATGTGGTGTTTGAGCAACTTTAGTCAGCTGGACAGAGCAGCAGTCTTTCCTCATCCCACACTGAGAAAATTAGTGAAAGAAAGTAGTTTACTAATCCTTTTCTATCCATTTGACACTCAATGTTATTATTATATTCTCATTTAAAACACTATCAGTAGAACTGCTCTGTTATGAACAGCTCAGCAGTCTGACTGAAATTTGCAAACCTCCCTCAAGCTCTACTGGATGTCTGAACTCATTCTATTAATTTCAATGGAAAGCTGGTCAGCAGTGTGAAAGCCCGACAGGCAGACTTCCAACTGAAAATGAGAAAGGTTGCAGCATGTATACTTGTTGCTAGGATATGAAACGGTTTTGAATCCTGCAATGCTGAGCGAGCATTCAACTGTTTTCATGTTCTAGCAACAAGTCAGGACATCGGGGTTGCTAACTAGGCATTTTTTTTTTAGCTGGGCTCCTGGGAGGACCCAAAACATCCCACAGGTAAAAACAATAAAAATAATGATCATTTTATAAAGCTGCACAGATTTATAATATATACTTTGGGCACCGTGATAGCATAGGCTGTTTTCTGAAAAGGTGAATTAAACCCATCTGTTTAACCACTTCAGCTCCGGCAGGGTTTACCCCCCCCTTCATGACCAGGCCATTTTTTTTGCGATACGGCACTGCATTATTTTAACTGACAATTGCAGTCATGCAACGCAAATAAAATTGATGTCTTTTTCCCCACAAATAGAACTTTCTTGCAAAAGTTAGAGAGTCTACAAATTATGGGATATTTTTATTGACTTATTTTTTTTTTTACTAGTAATGGCAGCGATCAGTAAATTATAGTGGGACTGCAACATTGCAGTGGACAAATCGGACACCAATTAAGTGATCAGTGCTAAAAAATATGCACCATCACTGTGCTAATGACACTGGCAGGGAAGGGTTCATCAGGGGCAAGGGTTAAATGTGTCCCTAGGCCGTGCTTGCCATCTGCGTGGGGGTGCTTTAACTGTGGGAATACAGAGATCCATGTTCCTGCTTCGTAGAAATCTCCATCTTCCCTTGTCACAGAGCGTCGGTCTGCCTCTTGGGAACAATTTCCAATCACAATGGCAGTGCGTGTGCATGCCCCAGACCCGGAAGTGCAGAATTGCAAACCTGTACACAATTCTGCGCACAGGAGGAGCCGCCCCACAGTAAATGTACGTGGGGGGGTCGGCAAGAAGTTAAAAAAAAATATATATAAGTTACATTCTGGCATGCCTAGAATGCCAATGGTGACATTTTCTTGTGTTGTCAACCAAACTGTCAAACCAGCAAATGGCTGGAGTCACAACTGATCAGCATCATAGCAGTTGCAGATCAAACCAACAGAGGCCAAGATAGCAGCTCCCTTGGCTGAAAAGGATAAGAGCATTTAATTCCACTTTAAAGCGGAGATCCACCAAAAGTGGAACTTCCGCTCATTTTTCTCCTCCCCTCCTCCGGTGCCACATTTGGCACCTTTTGGAGTGGGGGGGGGGGTTGAATAGGTCAGGTATCCTATCCCCACTTCTGGGAGTCCGGGCCACGGCAAATTACGTCAGTGGCTCCCTCCTCCCCCCACCAGGACAGTAGGAGAGTGCAGCGGTGCCTCGTGCATGGGCAGTAGGGACCCGGCATGAAGCCGTAATACTGCAACTGCACGGTTCCCTTACTGGCAATGGCGGCGGTGCCACCACCCAACATTGCTCGACTCCAGGACAGGTAAGTGTCCCATTATTAAAAGTCAGCAGCTGCAGTATGTGTGGCTGCTGGCTTTTAATTTTTGCAGGGGTGGGCCGACCTCTTTAAAGAGCACCATTGACTAGAAGGAATGGTATGTCCCACCAACTTGCCAAAAATGATCAGTTACAGAGTGTAGAGTTCACCAGAGCCCAAATCAAAGACAATGATGTAAAGGATCTTGTGAGGTGCCAATCTACTGATGAATCTTTTTTTTTTTTTTTTTTTTTTAAAGAGATGAAATAACTCCTAACAAGGCTGCAGCAAAATGTATCATGTACAATTACGGCTATAAATACTACAAAAGGTTACATTTTCATGGTGCCAATTTCTAACAAGACGTTTTCTAGCACACAAGTGGATTGTGAACATACCTCATTTTGCTCCAACCTTCTGGACCGGGATGTGACCTGAGCCTTCGACTTGCCCCTTATTGGTTCTCTTGTCTCAAAAGTAAGGTCGATCTTAGATTCTTCAATGAAAACATAATTTTTGTAGTTAGAATAGAACTATACTGCAGATATTGCTGTGCATAAATGCTGCATTCACACCTTTCAACGAAAGCAAGCCAAATAATTTTAATGTGAAATCTAGTGAAGCTCAGAGTCTATAAAAACGAATTCCTGAAAAAGCCTCAAAGTTACAGGTTTCAGCTTGGTCTACATTTAGATTTTTAACCAACACTAAATATCTTTCACTTCCAAAAAATAATCCACACTCTTCCACTTAGTGTTACTAAACCCCGGGACCCTGCATTCACTATATCTGGTCTCCTACAGTACATGGAAATGCAATTATTTTAGTAAATATAAAACTGCTATACACCTTTTCTCATCAGCAGTATATAGCAGCTGTGTGACTTCTCTCAGTGCCTGGTTAAAACTTGTAGGAGGCGTTTTCACACTGCACTGGCAGTCCTATTAGGATCCAGACTCCCTGACCCTGTCTAGACAGTGCTGATTGGGCTTATGCTGATCACATGCACTCTCCCAAGAAAAAAAAAAACTCTAGCAATACACACCAAACTAAGCATGTGCAGCCCGACACCAGTAACTGTCTTATCCGGACGAGGATCTGTGCATACAGAATCAAACAGCCTTTTTTCACACTGCAGAGGATTAACCCCTTAAGTTCCACAGTGAGTATAACAAGCATACTTTACTGTTGTGATTTTAGTAACACTTTATTGGTCCTGTAATCCGTTTTTCATTAACTTATTTCTTACTGTGTTTCTATGGTTTTGTGAGCTCCATTTGTTTGGAAGAAGCCGTGCACATTTGCTGCGGTCACAATCATCGTTCTATGCACACTAAAAATCCCCACAGTCCATCTTGGAAGCTAGCAAGAGAGGGTGGCTACTTTCATTCACCCCATTCTGGCCCCACTGTATAGCAACGTAGCCATCGTATAACTGCAATGCAAAACGAATCCCGAAAGTGGATAAAAAAAAAGTGAACGTGTGATTGTATATATATATATATATATATATATATATATATATATATATATATATATATATATATATATATATATATATATATATATATATATATATATATATATATATATATATATATACACACACACACACACATATATATACACATACACACACACATCCACACCTGTATATATTGTATATCTTCAACATCAAAAAGGAAACATTTTCTTATTCGAGCCACTACTCAACTACCTCTAATAAAGTGTTTGTGAACCCAGCACTTTTAAGTGGATGTAAACCAGATTCATGAAATTTGAGCTAGGCATATATATCCAAAGTGTTTTCTTATCTCTCTTCAAAGCACTATGTCCTGTGGCTTTCTCCTGCTACGTTCTGACAAGTTCTCCAACACGTGATAAAACCAGCCTGAATTTTGTGTCTGGGAGGATGCTATAGATTAGCAGAAAGCTGCTTTACTCACAGGACCACTCTGAAAGTCTCTGCCTAGCTGGAGGGGGGTGTGTGCCTTTCCTCCAATCAGCTGTCTCCCAGTGTAATCCAAAGACTTCTCACAGTGCAGAATTAGGAAGTGAAAATTCTAACAAGATGTGAACATTCTAAAAACAGTATATAAAGCTGAAGACAGCAGATAGACATGTAAAACTTCTGTAGGAGGATTTGTTTCATCTGTGGCTGTTCACTTTACTGGGTATATGTGAGGGTTTACATCCACGTTAAATCACCGTGTGGACAATGAAGTGGGGGAAAAAAAAAAAAAAACCACAGCTAAAGGCAGTGGGTGGGATACAGTTATGTAAAAAAATGATCTAAATCTGCCTTGAGGTAAAAAACTCCAGTTAACTGGGGGTACTTTAGCCCCACATAAATCTCACAAGAGTGGTTTATTTCCTCTGAGATTTGAAGAAAATATAGCCCTCAGATAACAGAGATCTGACCCCTTAAGCCAGCCATAGACTGACTGAAATTTGTCTGGTTCAGCAGGTACTGCCTGAATTTCAATCTGTCTATGGGCAGGCTGGTTGTACCATTGATCAACTTCAGTACACCCAGCCTGTCTTTTTTCAACCGATGACTGCCGGCAACTATAAAAATGGACATGCCAAATGTGGCATGTAAGGGGGCAAGGAGTGCTTAAAGCGGAAGTTCCAATTTTGGGTGGAACTCCGCTTTAATGGAACCCACTGTTCCAAGCGCATATCATCACATACAATACCATATATGATGGCTCCAACAAAAAATTACAAAACTGCCAATATCAGCTTGTAGAGACCCAGATCAGAAAGCAGTGTCCTCAAGAGTGAAGTTTCCCAACTGCCAACTCGCAAGAGTCACTTCAATCCCTATAACTCCCAAGGATGCAAGTAACCCTGGATTAAAGCGGAGTGCCACCCATTTATTAAACATAATCAATATAGAAATGGCAATATTTTCTTCATTGGTCATTTTCCCGTCAGCTTACCATGATTGTAAGCTGTTCAATTTCACTTCCGCCTTCTCCCACCCGTGGCTAGTCCTGTCATTTCCTGCGGCGCACTGTCTCCTGGGAGCTTAGTGTCAAAATTCCCATGAGTCAGTGTAGATAGCCGCCGATCGCGAGATTCAAAAACTGGAAGTGACGCGATACAAGGCGTTGCCAAACACCATTTTAAAAGATAGTGTATAGTTGCCATTGTTACAGTGTCGGTACACGAGGCATGCGTGGCCATCACAACGGGGGCGGGAACTTCAGACGCCGCCTGTTGTGATGGCAACCTGACTCGTTTCCTGCGCTGCAAGTGTAGCCTACTGCGCATGCGCGAGAATGGGCGGTGCATGCTGGATATTCATCAGCACCTAATCCCGGAATAGTATGCTTGTGGGCTTCACATGCCCACAAGCAAGATGGGAGATGGCAAGAACGAAAATTATAAGGTGATTTTTCTTATAAAATATTAATTTTAGCGGCGCAATGCTTAGGCATAATTCTTGTCATTATTGTATCTTATGTAAATATATTAATTGAAAAACAAAAAAAAATTTTAAAAAAATTGTCGCTATGTGGTTGGAACTCCGCTTTAATGAATGTGTCACCCTCCCAGATAGCAGCAGTAAGTCATATATACCCCTTACAGCAATGATATTGCAAATATGAAAATGTTTTTCATATTACAGGAAGATGGACTACACAGGTTGTAAAATTAAACCTATATAAAACTGGTTAGGTAAATAGATTGGCATAGGACAGAAAAATGGATAGGCCTAATTTAGCACATTCTGCTTAAGATAAGGAACCTAAAGCATACCTTCATTGTCACTGTACTGTTCAGGATCAGAGTTTCCATTTTGCTTGTTACTATCTGTGTTTGAGGTATCTGCTACAGATGTTATGGATGTGACTTGCTCCTTTGCCTTTATTACCTTTTTTTCATAAAGCTTCCTAGTATTGGCTAGAATGAAAAAGAGAATTTTTGTTTTTTTAAAAAGCTGTATAATAAGACAATGTATACCCAGTTTTTTTGAAAAAGAGACACATGTCCTTACTCTAAACAAAAAAGAAACAAAAAATATCAGTGGATAACACCTTGTTTTGCATTTGAACAGTAGTGGCTACACACTTGCCAAGTAAGCGGGGTCCCCCAGGGATCTGTCCTGGGAACAATCCTATTTAAACGATCTGGAGGATGGGATAAACAGCCCAATCTCAGAATTTGCAGACGATACAAAGCTATGTAGGCCAATAACTTCTATGCAGGATGTGCAAGAAGATCTAAACAAATTAATGGGGTGGGCAACTACATGGCAAATGAGGTTTAAAAGTTGAAAAATTGAAAATAATGCATTTGGGTGCCAAAAATATGAATGCAATCTACTCACTAGAGAGAGAACCTCTGAGGGAATCTGGGATGGAAAAGGACATGGGAGTCCTAGTAGATGACAGGCTCAGCAAGGGCATGCAATGCCAAGCTGCAGCAAGCAAAGCCAACAAAATATTGACATGCATTATCCATTTCAGCCCCGGATGATTTGGCTGCTGAATGACCAGGCCGTTTTTTTGTGTCGCTTAAACTGACAATTGCGCAGCATCCAAACAAAATTGACGTTTTTTCCCCCCCACAAATAGAGCTTTCTTTTGGGGGTATTTGATCGCCTATGCGTTTTTTATTTTTTGTGCTATAAACAAAAAAAGCGACAATTTTGGAAAGAAAAAAAATAAAAATGCATTATTTTGTACTTTTTGCTATAATAAATATCCACTTTTTTTTTTTTTTTTTTTTTTTTAAAGCCTGACGAGTAGGAAAACTTCCTCAAAAGTTAAAAAGCTTTCCTACTCCACAGGCTGTATAGTGGCTCATACTGTGAAAGTGAAATACCTCCTTGTGGGGTGAATAATAGCGGTGAGTGCATTTCTTATGGGGCACATTTTTCTAAGAAGCACAGAACAATTTGAAGAAATACATTGTCACTTTATCATTGGATTTTTTTTATACGCCAGGGTTTAAAAGGTGGTATATGCAGGTTTCTGAGCCCAGGTTTCACAGCAATACTATATACCAGCCATATAGGTTGTATTTTTTTGGCACAGAAATGTTACTTTGAATTGCAGATTTTGGATTGTGGATTTCACACAGGAAAAGTTAGCGCTTTTCTATTTGTTTTTTCATTGTATTTTTGTTTGAATTCACATAGCTTCTAACAGTATGCATTCAGTAGGATATCCTTTACATTTCTTGTTTTCTGCACTTTTTGCATTATATGCACTCATGGTATACATACCCCTCAAGTATCTAGAGGATGCAAATTACCTCTTAATAAGAGAGCAGCTCCATATCCTTCCTTCCCCTTTTTTCATGTTTACAAAACACACACACTTCCCTGTTCTGCCTCTCGCGATCGCTCGTGGCCGGCGGTCATCGCGACCGGCGGCCACGAGCATCAGCCCCCCCGCTGTGCAGCGTGCGCCTGCTATCCTGATCCCGCGAGCCGATGTATAGCTACAACGGTTCGCAGGATCGTGCCGACCTGCCGCAGTAAAATTACGGCAGCTGGTTGGCAAAAGGGTTAAAAAAGGGATGCATTCCAGAGATAATCTGTAATTCTCCCACTAGACAAGACTCTGGTCCGGCCGCATCTGGAGTATGCCGTCCAGTTCTGGGCACCAGTCCTCAGGAGGGATGTGCTGGAACTGGAGAGGGTCCAGAGAAGGGCAACAAAGCTAATAAAAAGGGAATAAAAAGGGACTGGAGGATCTCAGTTATGAGGAAAGACTGCAAGCATTGAACTTGTTCTCTCTGGAGAAGAGACGCTTGAGAGTGGATATGATTTCAATGTACAGTGCCTTGCAAAAGTATTCACCCACCCTTGGTATTTCTCATGTTTTGTTGCCTCACAACCTGGAATTAACATGGGTTGTTTGAGGATTTGCTTCATTTAATTTACAGAACATGCCCACAACTTTGAAGATTTTTTTATTGTGAAGCAAACAAATAGGACAAAATAACAGAAAAAGTCATAACTATGTGCATAACTATTGACCCCCTAAAGTCGAGCCACCTTTTGTGGCTATCATAGCTCCAAGTTGCTTTGGATAAGTCTCTATAAGCTTGCCACATCTTACTACTGGGATTTTTGCCCATTCCTCCTTGCAAAACTGCTCCAGCTCCTTCAAGTTGGATGGTTTGTGCTTGGGAACAGCAATCTTTAAGCCTGGCCACAGATTTTCTATTGGATTGAGGTCTGGCCTTTGACTAGGCCATTCCAACACATTTACACGTTTCCCCTTAAACCACTCAAGTGTTGCTTTAGCAGTGAGTTTGGGGTCATTGTCCTGCTGGAACCTCCGTCCTAGTCTCAAAATCACACACAGAGTGGTACAGGTTTTGCTCAAGAATATCCCTGTATTTAGCACCATCCATCTTTCCCTCAATTCTGACCAGTTTCCCAGTCCTGACTGCTGATGGTGTTCTTTGGGTGATGTGTTGGGTTTGCGCCAGACAGCCTTTTCTGTGTTTTTTGCTGAAAGTAATGGCTTTCTTCTGGCCACTCTGCCATAAAGCCCAACTCTATGGAGCGTACAGCTTATTATAGTCCTATGTACAGATACTCCAGTCTCTGCTGTGGAACTCTGAAGCTCCTCCAGGGTTACATACTTAAATACTTTTGCAAGGTACTGTACCAATACCGTACTGGTGACCCCCACAATAGGGATAAAAAAATTTCCATGCAAGGGAATTGACACGTGGACACTCACTAAAATTAGAAGAGAAGTGGTTTAACCTTAAACTGCGTAGAGGGTTCTTTACTGTAAGAGCGGTAAAGATGTAAAATTCTCTTAAACAAGCTGTGGTATCAACGGGGAGCATCGATAATTTCAAAAAAACTATTAGATAGGCACCTAAATGACCACAACATATAGGGATATACAATGTAATAACATTAAAGCACACACACAAGTTGGACTTGATGGACTTGTCTTTTTTCAGCCTCAACTATGCAAGTAAAATTATCTCCTTAAAAATCAGGGCTATCACATGACTCATACGGGCTTATAAAAAGACTGGAAAAACTGTAGAGCTACACAAAAACCCATATTGACCAATATGGGTATCTGTCAAGCTGTAAGCTGCTCAAAGCTAAAACACCCAATTGGTTGCTATGACAAAAGGCACAACCTGCTCTTCTGTGTACACTATGAGGGAGGAACACAGCACAAAGAATCCCTTTTAAGCTTAAGGACTGGTTGAAGTCTTTATAAAAAACAATTAAGGGGTGGTTTTACAGCTTCAACTGCCAAGCCACAAATCAAAATGGCCATCCCTGCCAGCAATCCGCCTTCCACTGTCCCCAAAGCACCCCTCCCCGCTATCTCCGTGCAGAGAGGGGATAATTATTAGAAATCAGTTTTATGACATGTCCCGCTGTGTCAGGTATAGTATATCAGAACACCGATCACTGATGGCTGCCTCCCTCCGGTATTGGCACAGTGCCCGATCAATCATAATACCAGTAGGCGGGACATCTGCGCTCGGTGTTGTCAAATACCATACATGACACCATGGGAGATCCCCGCTGTGTCAAAAAGCGGTTTCTAATAATAATCCCCGCTCTACACTGGTGGTCTCTGACAAGCTGCACTGGTGGGGGCAGACATTCGGCTCTGGTGGACACCAACACGTTGCACTGGTTTGCATTTATATTAAAATGCTTTGTATTTATAAGGCTAACCCATCATACAGTGTTATGTATGGCTTGCTGGCTGCAGAATGAGGGGTGTGATTTATGTTGAAGTGGGCGAGTTCATTTACATGTACAAGCCTAGTGTACCTCCCACATTCACTCCCATCCCAAGGATTCATGGGAAAATTCAAGTTAGACTTACCGGTAACTTGTTTTCCAAGAGTCTTTCAGGACAGCACATGAGAGAGAGGCTCCACCCACTAGGAAACAGGAAACACAAACTCCACCACATTTTAAAAGGAGGCTCCTCTCCACAGCTCGTCAGTTGTAGTAGAGTACCTCCGGCCCAAGCTGGAACACATAAGCATAATACGGTTAATTCACAGCATATATATATATATACACACACACTTCCATATACGTATAAATATGTATATATAAACATGAAGGGCGGGTAGTTTGCTGTCCTGAAAGACTCTTGGAAAACAAGTTACCGGTAAGTCTAACTTGAATTTTCCCTTATCGTCTTTCAGGACAGCACATGAGAGGATAATCGAGACTTACCAACTAGGGAGGGACAACAGCCTGCAGGACCTTTCTGCCAAATGCCTGATCATCAGCTGACAGAAGATCCAATCTGTAGTGACGGACAAACGTAAGATAACTTGACCACGTAGCCGCCTTACAAATTTGGTATGGGGTGGCACCAGCTTTTTCTGCCCATGTAGTGGCTAGAGCTCTGGTAGAATGTGCTCGTACTCCCTGAGGAGGAGACAACCCCGACTGGACATAAGCTTCTGAAATGGCCATTCTTAACCATCTGGCAATTGATCCCTTTGAAGCTTGCCTTCCTTTTCTGTTGCCAGAAAACAAAACAAATAAAGAGTCCGAAGACCTGAAGTCCCTTGTTTTCTCTAAGTAATGTAATAAAGTTCTTCTTACATCTAACTTATGAAATAATTCTTCCTTACTTCCTGAAGGATCTGAACAAAAAGTTGGCAGGATGATTTCCTGCGACCTATTATGGACTGATGCCACTTTTGGTAAAAACGCAGGATCTGTTCTGAGCACAATCCTGTCTGGGTAAATTGACATAAAGGGCTCTTTAACTGAAAGAGCATGAAGTTCTCCAATTCTTCTCGCAGTCGTAACTGCCACTAAGAATATCGTCTTTAGAGTTAAATTCTTTAACGAGATTGACTGTAATGGTTCAAAAGGATCTTTTGTGAGAACCTGTAAGACCACTGTCAAGTCCCATTTTGGAAAGTGTCTATTGGGAACTGGTCTGGATCTAGTAAGTGACCTAAAGAACCTCTTGACCAACGGAACTGAGGAAATAGGTTGATCCAGGTATACTCCTAGGGCAGCCACTTGCACTTTAAGAGTGCTAATTGCCAGCCCTTTGTCCACCCCCGTCTGCAGAAATTCCAGAACCGACACAATGTCTTCTGAATTTTGGTTTGCCGAGCGACACCAGGAGTTGTAGACTTTCCAAACCTTCGCGTAGATATCTCTAGTCACTTTCTTCCTACTAGCCAGTAAAGTAGATACTAGAGGCTCTGACAAACCCTTGTTTTTTAACAGCTGTTCCTCAGATACCAAGCTGTGAGACTTAGTCTTGCTATATCCGGATGATACACTGGACCTTGAAGTAATAAGTCCTGTCTGAGGGGAAGCTGCCAGAATGGTTTGACTGACATTAGTAGAATGGAGGAAAACCAGGCCCTTTTTGGCCAGTACGGGGTGATCAAGATTACCGACACCTTCTCCTTCTGTATCTTCCTCAATACTAAAGGAATCATCTGAAAAGGGGGGAAGGCATAACCCAGCTGGAAATTCCAAGGATGTGCCAGGGCATCTATCCCTATCGATCCGTTGTCTCGGTGCAGGGAGAAGAACTGAGGGAGCTGAGCATTTTCTCTTGATGCGAATAGATCCACCTGCGGGCATCCCCACTTCTGGGTTATTAGAGTGAATATTTCTGGATTCAAACTCCACTCTGCCTCCTGAATCCTTTGTCTGCTCAAGAAGTCTGCTACTCCATTCAGCGTGCCCTTGAGATGTACTGCTGACAGGGAAAGTAGATGACTCTCTGCCCATCCTAGGATCTCTGAAGATAGCAATAGAAGAGTCCCGCTCCTTGTGCCCCCTTGTTTGTTCAGGTATGCCACTGTGGTGGCGTTGTCTGACAATATCTGCACATGGGACCCCTGAAGGCTTGGAGAGAAGGCAACCAAGGCTAAGGCGACTGCCTTTAACTCCCTCCAATTTGATGACCTTCCTGCTTCCACTGGGGACCAAACTCCCTGAGCTATGTCTTGACCCAAGTGTGCTCCCCATCCCCAACTGCTGGCGTCTGTGGTCATCCTTCTCTCTGTTGGGAAGGACCAGAGTAAACCCCTTGACAGCACTGCCTGATTTCTCCACCACCAAAGGGCCTTTTTTACCCTGGTGGGAAGCTTTACCTTTGAGTCTAAAGCTTCTGGACTGTGATCCCAGATCTTTAAGAGAAAACTCTGAAGGGGTCTGAAATGGAGTCTGGCCCATTGAATGGCCGGCATGGTTGAGGTCAAGGTTCCCAGTACTGACATAATCCTTCTGACTGATACCTCCAGGTTCGTCTGAAGGCTGGATACTGCCTGCAATACCTTCACTTTCTTCTCTTCTGGAAGAAAGATCTTTTGATCCACTGAGTCTATCAGATACCCCAGAAATTGGACTCTTTGTGCTGGATTGAAATTTGATTTCTGGATGTTTATAATCCAACCTAAGGTCTCCAGATGACTGCGAGCCTTGATCAGATCCTCCTGTAATCTTTCCCTGGAAGGGGCAAAGAAAAGGAGGTCGTCCAGGTAAGGGATAACCGCAATCCCTTGTAGCCGGAGGGGAGCTAGGGCTTCCGCCATAATTTTGGTAAATATCCGAGGGGCGGAAGATAGACCAAACGGGAGGGCCCTGAATTGAAGGTGCAGAACCTCCCTCCCCATATTCACTGCCAGCCTCAGATATCTCTGGGACTGAACAGCTATAGGTACATGCAGGTACGCATCCCTTAAGTCGATTGATGCCATAAAGCATCCTCTGACTAAGAGATTTCTTACCGAAAAGATGGAGTCCATGCGGAATCGCTTGTATTGGACTGACCTGTTTAACGGTTTTAAATTGAGGATGAGCCGAAAGCTTCCTGATGGTTTCTTTATCAGAAAGATATGGGAGTAGAACCCTTGGCAATCTTCCTCCGGAGGCACCGGAACCACAACACCCTGTTTTATCAGATCCCCTAACAGGTTCTTCATGGCTAGGGCTTTTGTTGTGTCCTTTGGCAGATTTGTTATGCAGTACCTCTCTGGAGGAAGGTTCAACAGCTCTATCCTGTAACCCTGGGCTATTAAATCCAAAACAAAAGGGTTTTTTGTTATGTTTGCCCAGAGAGGAAGGAATTTTTGAAGCCTTCCTCCCACAGGCACCACCAAGTCATTGTGTTTTATTGGCCTGCGTAGGAGGATTGAAAAGGACATTCCCTTTGCCTTTTCCTCTCTGCGCCGCCCAATTCCTTCTTTTTTCTTGGGGCCTGTTACTCTTTTCCTGATTTTTTTGAGGTCGAAAAAACCGCCTAACTGGCTGCTTTTTCTTTTTAACAGGAAAGGATTTCTTCTTATCAGCTGTTCTATCCAAAATAGATTCTAGATCGGGACCAAAAAGCTGATCTCCCAAAAATGGCACTCCGCATAACTTATTTTTGGAAGCTGCGTCCCCAGGCCATGTCTTCAACCATAACGCTCTCCTGGCTGCAATGGTCAGGGCCCCTGACCTAGCTGACATTCTTATAGAATCTGCAGAGGCATCAGAGATATATGCTACAGCTGCTATAAGGGTTGGGAAGGAATCTAGAATCTCCTGTTTGGGTGAATCAGCTATAATATGTGCTTTTAGCTGATTCAGCCAGAACTCCATATTTCTGGAGACACAGGTCATAGCCATAGCAGGCTTGAGATTCCCTACAATGGACTGCCAGGCTTTCTTAAGCTGTTGGTCCGCCTTCTTATCCATAGGATCCTTCAAAGTACCCATGTCCTCGAATGCCAGATCCGTTGATCTAGATACTTGGGAAAAAGCTGCATCCAACTTCGGGACTTTATTCCAAAGTGACTCAGGATTATCATTAAATGGGAAACGCCTCTTGTGAGCTTTTGGGAAAAAGGGTTTTCTCTCTGGGTCAGCCCATTCTTTCTTAATGGTCTCCGAGATTACCGAATGTACAGGGAAAGTGCGACCTGTTGTTTCACCAAGCCCTTCATACATTCTATCGTGCAGCGATAATTCTCTTTTTTCTTCCTCCATTCCCAATGTTGCATAAATTGCCTTCAACAGACTGTCTACTTGTTCCAAGGACAGTTTGTATCTAGAAGGTGCATCTGCCTCTTCCTCTTCCTCCTCCTCCTCTTCCCCAGAGTATGAGGGGGAATGCCCCTTTTGGGTAGTCGGGCCAGCCTCAGCCTCTACCGTTGGGGTTAAGTGTGAGTCCTGAGAGGGGTCTGAGGTAGTTGCCTGACTTAATGCTGGTGTTACAAGAGAAGAGCGAAAAGCCTGTATAGTAGCATCTAGCTCTTTCTTAACTGATGCGATTATGTCGCTGCACACAGAAGAAGCCTCTTCCTTGACTAAGGAGTCAATGCAAATTTGGCATAAAGTCTTCTTCCAACCCTCCAGTAACTTTGCTTTACATGAGGGGCATCTCTTTTTAATGGCTGGTTCAGAGCTCTTAGCCTGCCAGAAAAAAATGACAAAAGAGAAAAAACACCAGCATTCATTAAGCCAAAGCTTCCTCCTAACGGACTCACCACAGGTGCACAGGAGGAACAACAGTTAACCCCATGTGCCCAGACAGGCCCCAGCCACCAAGGGGGAAAAAACATTTGTGAGAGGGGCACCAAAGTAATCAGGATATTCACTATAGCCTCTTACCTGGGCCTTGCTGGTGCCTGTGCCTGTCCCACATGCAGCTGCCACAGAATCCATAGTGGTGCTGCACCGATCGGTGGCTCTTACGAACGTCGGTTCCGGAGTCAAAAAACGCCGTTGCGCCCGACCGGAACCGGAATATAGGCACCAGGACCGCTCCTCCCTTCTTCCTCTGCGCCACTTCCGATCGGAAATGATGCGCCCGTTCCTAGTGCCTTCCCCTCGTCGGATACCTCACTTCCGACCGGTCGAGTCTGTACTCTTCCAATATGGCGGCGGCCAGTAACGCCGACATGCGGTTTAAAAAAAAGGCCCGCGAACGGCTGCCGCCGCCTAAGGAGCGGCTCCAGGAACGGTTCAGCTCATCATGAGCAAAGAAAGAGAAAAAAGGAGCCCACTTACCAGCAACCCTGTGGCGCGGTGTGGGAGGATCGGACTCTCTTGGAGGAAAAAAATAGGTATGGTGGGGTAGGCAGCCTGGCCTCTCAGGATAGCACCATAAGAGACCCTGGCCCCTACTAGGTGTTCCCTTGCCGGAGGAAACACAAAAACTGACGAGCTGTGGAGAGGAGCCTCCTTTTAAAATGTGGTGGAGTTTGTGTTTCCTGTTTCCTAGTGGGTGGAGCCTCTCTCTCATGTGCTGTCCTGAAAGACGATAAGGGAAAAATGTAGTCTGATTTCAGTTAGAGAGAGAGAGAGAAGACGATATGATGCAATCACTGTTCCAAGATCCTTCCTGCCAGAAAAGATGATGCATTTTTTGAATCACAAAGCTGACTTCCTGAAAATGCAATCAGTCATCTCTTAAACAGTAAAAAATTTCACAAAATGTATTAACTGTTTGGTGTTGTGTGTGTGTGTGTGTGTGTGTGTGTGTGTGTACACTAATGGGGGATTTTTTGAAAATTCTGGAGTTCTGCTTTAATATTTAAAGTAGAACTATTAGGCAAAACATTTTTTCCCTATATTAGATATAGCCAGGAAGGGTTATAACCCCTGTAAGGTTTACTTTTGCCATCTTTGTCCCATTGGAGAGATTTACCTCCACTTCCTGTCCCATAGCCAAACAGGAAATCCTTGCAAATTAAGGGAATTTCTTTTGGCCCTCAGATCACCAAAACTAGTGTCCCCATTGGAAGATTTCCCCGCTATTACTTTCCTGGGGCCAACCAATATTTGAGATTTTTTCTTTTACTTTCAATAATGGTAATCAGGACAAATAGAGTGAATGTCCCTAATGGGAACATAGACTGCAATAAAAAAAAACTGACAGAGTTTCCAATCCCTAGCCCCTCTATCTAAAACAGAAATGTTGCCTTTAGTTATACTTATTAATGTTGGTAATATATGCAAAGGCATTCAAACCAATCAAGTTTATTTTATTTATTTTTGTATTTTAAAGTTGCACTTCTATTTGACAAAAAGCAACATTTTTGTGTATAAAACTTGATTTATAAAGACCTTATATATCACAGTGGCTAAATCTGTGTCTGTAGTGCATGTTCAAACCTTAAAAAGTAGAACTATAGGCAAAACTTTTTTCATTTTGGATAGAGTAAGGGAGGGTTATAACCCGTCAGATTTATTTTTGCCATCAATGTCCCATTGTGGAGATTTCCCTTCACTTCATGTCCCATAGACAAACAGGAAGTGAGAGGAAAACTCTGAAAATTAATGGAATTCCTTGGGGACCCCCAGGTCATCAGAACAAGTATCCTTATTGGAAGATTTCCCCTCTATTACTTTTCTGGGGACAACAAAAAATTTGTGATTTTCTTTTACTTTCAATGATAAATGTTATACAGGACAAATGGAGAAGGTGAACCTCCTTAGTGGGGGTGTTTCATCAGATTTGGCGACCCGTCAGAATATGCAACAGAAGTGACGTTCCATCGCCGCCATCTTGCTACACCCCGCACTCCTCCACAGCAAGGCTACACTGAGAAAGGGTAAGCGGACATCTTGGTTACACCCACCGGAGTTTTGCATTTCACACTTATTTATAACAGTAAACGGAGCTTATATGCTGAAATACACTGTTTAAAAATGCGTCGGACTATTTACATGTTGAATTATAAAAGCAGCAGTGTTCTGTCAGATTAGAAAACCTGTGAGATCAGCAAGTTTGCCGCTGCTTTTAAAATTCAACATCTAAACAGTCCATCGGATTTCTAAATCCCGTACTTCACCTTATAAGCTCTGTTCACTGTTAAAAATAAGTGTGAAATGCAAAACTCCAGTGGGTGTAATAAGATGTCCACTTGCCCTTTCTCAGTGTAGCCTTACTGTGGAGGAGTGCGGGGTGTAGCAGGATGGCGGCAATGGAACGTCACTTCCGTTACAAATTCTGAAAGGTCGCCTTATTGGACGAAACAGGGGCATGGACAATAATAATACCTGACAAGTGCATTCTATCCAAAACTAGGAAAAAGTTTTGCCTTTAGTTATACTTTAAATACCATAAATAAAGTTTATTTGATTTTTACTCCAGTACACAATGAGTTTGGAAATTCTATAAAAATGCTTAAATAATGCATCACAATTTACATTTTAGTCGACTAAAATGTACTGGAGATTTTAGTCAACTAAAACAAACAATTCAGAGGACTAAAATGGCATTTTAGTCAAAAGACTGACAATCTAAATTGAAATTTGACATCAAAATTAACATTAACCGCTGCAGTGCTGCAAGCTCAGAAGCAAGATGAGGGTGAGGAATCCCTGTAGTGATTATTTCTATAAGATCCAGCTGCCTGCACAACATGGGACATACTTCATTACAGTTCACTAAAGCTATAAAGAATGTTTTTTTAATGGCTAAACATCAGCTTTAATAAAAATAAATACAAGTCATAAAGAGGAACGATTTTAGTAACTCAATGGCAGAATTCCATAAACAACTTAAAACATTACATTAAATATTTTTAAACAAAAAGGAAAGCTACCACAGAAAATGTCAAATGAAACTGGTAAACCATACCCAAAATAGGACCGTGCGTTATTCCATATTTCAACAGTTCCTCTTTCAGAGCCTCATTAGTGAGTTCTGTTACATCTTGTTCGGGTTTCTCTTCTACGCTAGGCTTATCCGTTTTCTTTGTTGCTTTCTTTAAGAAAACATATGACATTACGTTAAAAAAACAAAAAAAAAACAAAAAAAAACAAAAAACACAGACACACACTAAATTTCTTCTGCATTTTGTAGACAAGTCCCCCAGTTCAAGACAATCTACTTGGCTTCAAGAGCAGGTGGACTTAGCTGCTTTATGTGTATTTGAACTATTCATATCAAATATCTGCACTATAGGATATTTTAGTCTATGTAGTTTGTAAAAGGGAACACACAGTAAAACGAGCATTTCAGCGGCTGAAATAGTCAACTAATGAACCCAAACTAATTTTTAAACATTGCAACACATTGTTTGGACCATTTATTTTTTTTCCGCTCAAAAGAATACAGTTTGATCAAAATGATTGAAAGAAGCAGTCCAAAGCTGTAGTTCACACTGTACACATTTGCAATACTGATAACACATTTGACATTTACATGTTGGCTCGAAAACTGAACTACACCCTCCTATTGTTTACAACCAAGGAAGCGGCTGTCTTAAAGTATAACTAAAGACAAAAAAAACTTTTTTTCAGAGAGGAATTAGAATACCTGTTAGTTCTTATTGCTGTCTTTGCCCCCATAAGGGAGATTTGCCCACTCTTTGTCTTGTTTACTATTATCATTGCAAGTGAAAGTAAAAATCACAAATTTTGGGTTGACCCCAGAAAAGTAATAGAGGGGAAATCATCCAATGGGGACACTAGTCCTTGTGACCTGGGGGTCCCCAAGGAATTCCTTTAGTTTTCAGGGATTTCTTCTCACTTCCTGTTTGGCTATGGGACAGAAAGTGAAGGACAAAAACTACCAATAGGACACAGAGATTTTAATTTTATATATATATATATATATATATATATATATATATATATATATATATATATATATATATATATATATAAATTAGGAGTTATAACCCTCATTTACTCTATCCAAAATAAAACGTTTTGCCTACAGTTCTAATTTAAGCAGCCCATAGATGATACATTTTTATTTAACAAGCAGGTTTAACCAGGTCCTGCATTTTGTAAAACTCAGTATGCCCAAGTAAAGCACTTAAAAAGGGCTTGTAATCCCCCTTTTTTAAATAATAAAAAAAAAAAAACTATCATACTTACCTCCACTGTGCAGTTCGTTTTGCACAGTGTGGCCCTGAACTCTGTCTTCTGGGGTCCCCCAGCGGCGCTCGTGGCTCCTCTTCGCACCAGTAAACCCCCTGGGAGGATCGCTCTCCCTGGGGGTTACTAGTTACTTGTATGACACAGCGGGGATCCCCCACTGTGTCAGGTATTGTTATATGAGAACACTGATGTCCTGCCCCCCCGTCATTATAGGAACAGTGCGCTGTCAATCATGACGGCGGGGCATCAGCGATCGGTGTTCTCATATAACAATACCTGACACAGTGGGAGAGCACTGCTGTGTCATACAAGCGATTTCTGATATTAATCCTGGCTTTACACTGGTGGTCCCCGACAAGCGGCACTGCTTAGCATTTATATTAAACGCATTACATTTATTACCGTATATACTCGAGTATAAGCCGACCCGAATACAAGCCGAGGCACCTAATTTTACCACAAAAAACTGAGAAAAAAAAAAAACGTGTTCACTCAAGTATAAGCCTAGGGAGGGAAATGCAGCAGCTACTGGTAAAATTTCAAAAGTAAAAAAAAAATAGATACCAATAAAATTACATTAAGGCTCGGTTCACACGGGGGCGACTTGTCAGGCGACCTAGCCGCCTGACAAGTCGCCCCCGTGTGAACCGAGCCTTAATGTAATTTTATTGGTATCTATTTTTTTTTTACTTTTGAAATTTTACCAGTAGCTGCTGCATTTCCCTCACTATGGTTATACTTGAGTGAACACGTTTTTTTTTTTCTCAGTTTTTTGTGGTAAAAAACTTAGAAGAAAGGTTCCTGTACTACTTTGGGGGCGACTTGCATAGACTTCTATACAGAAGTCGTCTTGCAAGTCGCCCCGGCAGTCGTGTGCAGGTCGCCTCGGTGAGGCGACCTGCAAGTCGTGCCGCGTCTAGTGTGAACCGGCACTGAGGCATCAGTAGGTGAAATGTTTTTGAATATTTCAAAGAAAAAAGGTAAACTAGCTCTGTAAGTGGAAAAGAGGGTCAACAAAAACAATATGGTAACAACAATAGCGTTAAAAGTACCAAATACACTGCCTTATGGCATGTACACAACGCAGCTTGTATAGTTTGAGGCCTAACGCAGGCTGATGATATTCCAGAATGTGATGACATGACTGTTTGCATAGAGCAGCCTGTGTTAGGGCTCATAATATACATGCTGCATTGTGCACGCACTGTGTTACTGCATGCGCTGCGTTACCGCATATGTATGGGAAGTGCTAACGCAACACATGCAGTAACAGTGCGTACACAACGCAGCGCGTATATTATGACCAAGCACGGGTAAGACTGCAAAAGCTACTTCATTGGTCACAGCCCTGGAGCAGAGCGGCCACATCTGACATTCATCTGACAAGGATGCAGTGCGCCCCAGGTACCAGCACACAGAAGCGGGAAGGTTCTTGCCCAGTACAGCACGGACAACACAGAGGCTGCCGGCTTGCAGAAGAGAAGAGCGGTGATATCAGCAGTCATCAGACCACCCACAGAGGCTGCAGGCGCCTGCAGATGAGCGGGAGAGACTGGAGAACACCTGCACTGCACCGGAGAACGGGTAAGTGGGATCCTCACTTGAGTATAGGCCAGGGGGGCTTTTTTTTTTTTTTTTTTTTTTTTTTTATACTGAAAAAGTGCTGGAAAACTCCGCTTATACACAAGTATATACGGTAATTACATGCATTCAATTTTTATATTAAATATGCATTTATATTAAAATGCTTTGTATTTATAAAGCTGTAACCTATCAT